>NC_073249.2:221415000-221710000 GCF_029289425.2 Pan paniscus | reverse complement strand
CCTGGGCGACAGAGTGAGACTCCATCTCAAAAAAAAAAAAAAAAAAAGATACAACCAAGCATATGCTGAGAATAGGTGACCATTCTCTGCTGTTCATGGGGTAGGTGTGATACAGGGGACACTCCAAAAGGTCTGTAACCTCCAGTGTCACCCACACCTGGACGCAATCTCCCTTCAGTAAATAAGCAGGGCCAGGCTTATTTAATTAAGTGGCCATTTTACTATGTGAGTGCTAGGGGCTCACATACCAACATGCTGTCGCTGTCACTGTGGCTCACATAACTCTATATTCCCTGAATACTAGCAGGGGATGAGCTTGTGGGGGTGAGCAAAGGAAGAAAAAGTCAGCAGCTCAGATTCCTTGCTGGGGAGGGGATGGCCCTGGGAGGAATTCTCCATGACTCGCTGTCAGCTTCATAAATCTGTCGGGCCAGCCATCAGGGAGACAGAGATAAAGGTTGGAACAGGCTCAGATCTGACGACAAACAGAAGGGTCCATGGCCCAAATGCCCTGAGGCCAGGCCAGGCCAGGCTATCCCGCTGGGGCCGGGATGTTTCCCAGACCAGGCTCCAACTCGGGTAGGAGAATGTTACTGGATTTCATGAACGCTATTCCTGACCCCCGACTCCCAAAATGCGTCATGGCGGATATATATATACATATATTTTTTTGAGACAGAGTCTCGCTCTGTCGCCCAAGCTGGAGTGCAGTGGCTCCATCTTGGCTCCCTACAAGCTCCGCCTCCCAGGTTCACACCATTCTCCTGCCTCAGCCTCCCGAGTAGCTGGGACTACAGGCGCCTGCCACCACGCCCAGCTGATTTTTTGTATTTTTAGTAGAGACGGGGTTTCACCATGTTAGCCAGGATGGTCTTGATCTCCTGACCTTGTGATCCGCCCGCCTCAGCCTCCCGAAGTGCTGGGATTACAGGTGTGGGCCACTGCGCCCGGCCGTGTCATGGCGGATATTAAAAGTAAACTTGAAAATATGGATGTGCAGGGCCAGACGCGGTGGCTCACGCCTGTAATCCCAGCACTTTGGGAGGCCGAGGCAGGCAGATCACCTGAGGTTGGGAGTTCAAGACCAGCCCGACCAACATGGAGAAACCCCGTCTCTACTAAAACCACAAAATTAGCCGGGCTTGATGGCGCATGCCTGTAATCCCAGCTACTCGGGAGGCTGAGGCAGGAGAATCACTTGAACCCAGGAGGCGGAGCTTGTGGTGAGCCATATCGCACCATTGCACTCCAGCCTGGGCAACAAAAGTGAAACTCCATCTCAAAAAAAAAAAAAAAAAAAGAAAGAAAAAGAAAAAAGAAAAGAAAATATGGATGTGCAGGAGGAATTTCCTGGCCCTTCCCGAGAGCTACAAAGACAAGGTTGGGAACGGTTCCAGACCATCCTTGCCAGGGGCATGCAACTTGAAGGCACAAAATGGGACAGTCTGAAGGGCCTTGGGGCATCTTTCTTGCCCCACTTTCTATGTCACACAGGAGGAAACAGGTAACCCTCCTCTAACACGAGAGCCACAGCAGCAAAGCCAACCTGCCACCAGAGCAACCCTTCGGCATATGTTTTTGTTTTTGTTTTTTTTGAGACGGAGTCTTGCTCTGTTGCCCAGGCTGGAGTGCAGTGGCACGATTTCTGCTCACTGCAAGCTCCGCTTCCCGGGTTCACGCCATTCTCCTGCCTTAGCCTCCCGAGAGCTGGGACTACAGGTGCGTGCCACCACGCCCAGCTAATTTTTTGTATTTTTAGTAGAGACGGGGTTTCACCGTGTTAGCCAGGATGGTCTCGATCTCCTAACCTTGTGATCCGCCTGCCTCGGCCTCCCAAAGTGCTGGGATTACAGGCGTGAGCCACTGCGCCCAGCAACCCTTCGGCATATGGAGTCTAGGTCTTTCTTCTGTCAGGAGTTAGATGGCTGAGCGGCAAGGCCCCCTCCTCTGCCCTCAAATCAGAGCTGATGGCTCAAACTGCAGGGCTTGGAGGGCTTAACTCACTGATTAATGGAAGAATGAGACAAAATGGATCCAGCCTGCAAGTGGCTCTTAAACCGTCCGGACTAATTCAGTGAGTGTGAGTCCTTGGAGCCCTCCAAGACCTGCAAAGCCCCTCCTTTCACTCTGTGTCCTCAAACCTCCTTTCTAGACAAAAGAGATAGAAAACATACTCACCGGTTCCTGAACAAAGGCTGAGCCAGCTTCGAGGTGGAGACCCATGTTTTGTCAGGATTGAATTCATGCTTGACCTCTGCGGTGGTGGCACCCTGCCTGGACCTCCAGCCACATGCCAATGCCACAGGCCTCTCTAATCAGACACACAGGTCTCCGTCCTGCTTTGCCCAGTTGCCGTCTCAACATGGAAGGCTTCTCCCCGACTCAGCCCCAGTCTTAATTTCTGCAGCTGGACCTGTCTGCACAGAAAACCAAGGCGCTCTCAGCCCTGCCAATTTGCTCCCCGTCCAACACAGGTCCCCTGGGCGCTGTATATTTGAAGGCACAGACTTCGCAGCCGCCGCTCACACTGCATTTCCTTGTTGGTGGTTGGTTCCTTCTTGGATTTTCCATTCCTGAGTGCCCATTCGCGCCCTGGAATGGGCTCCCACACTGCTGGCTGCCCTGGAGGTGCCGTCCCTCCTTTCCAGGAAAGCAACACCACAGAGACCCCGGCCTCTGCAATCCCAGCAGCCAGCAGCAGCCCCTCTGCTGGGCTCCTTGGCTACCAGGAAGGCCTTAGTTTGGTGGCTTTCCCCTGCCAGGCAGAGAGGGGCTGGTCACAGCGGGAGATCAAGTGAGCCTCAAAACTTTAGAAAAACCCAAGCCAGTCTGCAGAGCACCGCAGCCGCCTCAGGGCCGGTTACCATAGCTACCCTTGGCTTCCCAGCCCAGCACATGTCTGCCCAGCTCAACTCTGCTGATTCGCAAGACTTTGCTTGCTCAGCTCCTGGCACTGCAGACTGGACCTGCTGCCCCCAACTCGGGGGCTACCGCTCTTCCTGGCAAAGCCTTGGGAATACTGAACTTAGCAAGGTCTTTCTGAAAAGGCCCTGAACATCACGCAGGCTTCCCCACTTACTGCATAGATGGCCCCCATATTTATTTTAGCCACTGTTCAGGCTGGGCTTGTCAGCCAATCTCTCTCTGCTAGGCCCAACCCTATGAGGTGTGGGAAGACAAGGGCTGAGTCCTCGCTGCCGAGAGGCAGTTTTATCGGCACAGCACTAGGTGGGGGTTTGTTTCAGTTTTTTTTTTGTTTTTCTTTTAAGTAGACGGTGTCTCACTATGTTGACCAGGCTGATCTCAAACTCTTGGCCTCAAGTGATCCTCCTGCCTCAGCCTTCCAAGGTGCTGGGATTACAGGCATGAGTCATTTTAGTTTTTTAAAATTTGAACTCTTCCAAGAGCAAAGCCCTGTTTCCTTCTAATACACTCCCAAAGACAGTCCAGAAAGAATGCAACATCCCCTCTTTACTTACATATGAACCAAGACAGGAAAATTAAACTCCCACTTGAGCTTCAAGTCAGTGACAAATAAAAATTAAAAATACTGAAAAAATAAACTCCCATTGCACTCATTACTTCAATGGTTAAAAACAACAACAACAACAAAACAGGCCAGGCACAGTGGCTCATGCCTGTAATCCCAGCACTTTGGGAGGCCGAGGCGGGTGGATCACCTGAGGTCAGTTTAAGACCAGCCTGGCCAATATGGTGAAACCCCCTCTCTAGTAAAAATACAAAAATGAGCTGGGTGTGGTGGTGCCTGCCTGTCGTCCCAGCTACTCGGGGGGCTGAGGCAGGAGAATCGCTTGAATCTGGGAGGTGGAAATTGCAGTGAGCCGAGATTGCACCATCGCACTCCAGCCTGGGCAAAAGAGACTCTGTCTCAAAAAGAAAAAAAAGGGCACAACAAAACAAACAAACAAACAAACAAACACATCACAAGCATCTGCTGGAGTCTCCAGACTTCATTAACCGCCTTTCAACATTTTTTTTCCTCCCAGTGTTTTTTCACTATAGTTTCTTCTAAGCATTTAAGTGATTGCCTGGAATAAAATGACCTATCTACATAAAATTACACAACTAAATTCATGTTCTCAAAAATATTTAATGGTACAAAAGTTCATCTGTTAACTGAAAAGAGCTGAACAGAAACCATACATATTTTGTAAAATACACACACACACAGCAGAACCCCAGCTGAGACACCTCACAGTGTCAGTGATTACTATGTGGTGGTGGGCTGGAGGATCATTTTCTACATGTGTAAGCTGCTTATAAAATTTTAAAAGCAACAAGTGGGGGTTTATGAAAAACTTTCAGGAATGGGTTATCTATGGTGGCCGTGGAGCTTGCTTCCTCAAGGGCTCTTTGACCACAGGAAGCTTGGTAGCAACAATTTTAAGGTGAACCTGCCAGAGGCAAGATGAGTAAGTAGCTGTGGATTCATTTAGTTTCTGCATCCCTCCAGCATGACCGTGAGTAGCACAGCCGTGGTGCCAGCCTCCTGAGTTTACCATCTCATCAGAGGCTAGCCACACACTAGGAGTTACTGACCGTTTCTACATGCCGGAGACTGTGCTACATGTCTTATAGACATGACTTCACTTACTCCTCACCCAGGAACACTGAAGGAAGAACAATTACCCAATCCTCAAAACACAAAACAGGCTCAGGCTAAGCATCTTCCTCCAAGTTACACCACTGACAAGTGGTAGAGCCAGGATTTGAACTCAGAGCTCTATAATCAAAGCCTGCTGTCTTATCCATGATCTTGCCATCCAAACCCAAAAACAAATGACCTAGGCCGGGTGCGGTGGCTCACGCCTGTAATCCCAGCACTTTGGGAGGCCAAGGTGGACGGATCACGAGGTCAGGAGCTCGAGACCAGCCTAGCCAACATAGTAAAACCCCATCTCTACTAAAAATACAAAAAAAAATTAGCTAGTGTAGTGGCGGGCGCCTGTAATCCCGGATACTTTGAAAATTACATACAAAAATTACTAAGAGGCCCAGGCACAGTGGCTTATGCCTGTAATCCCAACACCTTGGGAGGCCAAGGCAGGCGGATCCCCTGAGGTTGGAAGTTCGAGACCAGCCTGACCAATAAAGTGAAACGCCATCTCTACTAAAAATACAAAAATTAGCCGGGTGTGGTGGCAGGCGCCTGTAATCCCAGCTACTTGGGAGGCTGAAGCAGGAGAATCGCTTGAACCCAGGAGGCAGAGGTTGCAGTGACCTGAGATCAGGCCACTGCACTCCAGCCTTGGCGACAGAGTCCGTCGCAAAAGAAACAAACAAACAAACAAAAAAAACCTAAGAGCTTTTGTAAAGAATAGCTTCAGGCCAGGCGCAGTGGCTCACGCCTGTAATCCCAGCACTTTCGGAGGCCAAGGCGGGCGGATCACGAGGTCAGGAGTTCGAGACCAGCCTGACCAACATGGTGAAACCCTGTCTCTACTAAAAACACAAAAATTAGCTGGGCGTGGTGGCACACACCTGTAATCCCAGCTACTCAGGAGGCTGAGGCAGGAGAATCGCTTAAACCTGGGAGGCGGAAGTTGCAGTGAGCCGAGATCACTCCACTGCACTCCAGCCTGGGTGACAGAGCTAGACTCTGTCTCAAAAAAAAAAAAAAAAAAGAAAAGAAAAGAAATTGCTTCAGCACTTTGGGAGGCCGAGGCAAGCGGATCACAAGGTCAGGAGATTGAGACCAGCCTAGCCAATACGGTGAAACCCTATCTCTACTAAAAATATAAAAATTAGCCAGGCATGGTGGCGCTCACCTGTAATCCCAGCTACTTGGGAGGCTGAGGCAGAAGAATCACTTGAACCCGGGAGGGGAGAGGCTGTAGTGAGCCAAGGTCGTGCCACTGCACCCCAGCCTGGGTGACAGAGCGAGACTCTGTCTCAAAAAAAAAGAAAAAAAAAAGAATAGCTCCAATGGAGAACTCCTTACTACCTAATCTGACCCATAACAGACTGTGGAAATGATAAAAAGTCCAATCTTGTCCTTCTTCTAAATGCCCTTAAAGCCACTGCCACCAGCCGGGTGCGGTGGCTCTTGCCTGTAATCCCAACACTTTGGGAGGCCAAGGCAGGTGGATCACCTGAGGACAGGAGTTCAAAACCAGCCTGGCCAACATGGTGAAACCCCTTCTCTACTAAAAATAGAAAATCAGTCAGGCATGGTGGCGCATGCCTGTAATCCTAGCTACTCGGGAGGTTGAGGCAAGAGAATCACTTGAACCCGGGAGGCGGAGGTGGCAGTGAGCCCAGATTGCGCCACTGCACTCCAGCCTGGGCAACAAGAGCGAAACTCCATCTCAAAAAAAAAAAAAAAAAAAAAAAGGATAAAAAGGCCACTGCCATCAATAATGGGATGAATCGTCATCCTGGAGAATGGTGCTGCTGCAGGTCTGACCGGCACAAGCTAGACCTGACAGAGGCCTTGGCTCCCGGTCTCCGAACCTCCTTCCCTAAACCCTGTACAGCTTCCTGGGCCAACTCTAGCCCCAGTACGGCCACCTGACCCACAGCTGATAGCTCCCTCTAGAGGCAACGATTTTTCTTTACTGATAGGGACTGAAGAAAAAGACTTGACCTTCATACAGGCCGCATTTAAAGCCTGAAGGCAAACCTAGATTGAATGCAAATGCAATTACAGGGCACCAGTTTCATTCTTCCAGAGCCTTGCTGCAAATGACCTCCGGTGAGTATAACTGTAAGATACACGGAAGTGGAGAAAGGCAAAACATTGATGGTGATGGATTGTCTTAAAATTCTTTACAAGGCCAGCACAGTAAAACATCATACGAATGAGCCAGATTTCAACATAAATAAGGGGCAACTAAGAAGCTAGACTCAATTGTCTCAAAGGTATCAAAACTAATCACCATAGCAAGGTTTCCTGTGCTTATTTTAAGTCCTTTGCTGTTGGGTCTAAGAGGTGCTGAGGGGCCACTGTAAAATACTAAAGACAATGATAACCAACAGTTGTATATAAGTGTATATAAGTGTTAAAACCCACACATCCTAATAGTCTTACAATGTGATCATGCTGGGAAGATGGAATTCTGTCAAAGCGGTGGTCACAATACCAGTTTGAACCTCAGCCCCAGGAAGTATCCTGCTGTCTTAAATGCAGAAATGATGTGACCTGGTCCCATCACCCGTTTACACAAACCACTTCCAACCTAGAGGACAGAGTCGGAAGCACCAGGGAGAACATGGAGAATGGCAGTCTGGTCACCAGCCGCCGGCGCCCCCAGGAAAAAGCTCTAAATGGCAGGGTTGTTCATAGGTGCAAGTTCAGGTCCAGCCTCCCACAGGCAAAAATGGAGCTTTCCCAAGAGCTGGTCTGCCAGTCCTTCTTCCTTCAAAACAGCCCAGTCTCCAGCTCTGCCCTGTGGTTGTCTCTGGCCTCAGATCAGAAGTCAATTTGGACAAATCTACTTTTTAAGAGCCCCCAGAAGAGGTTTTCCAGATTTTTTTTTTTTTTTTTTTTGAGATGGAGTCTTGCTCTTGTTGCCCAGGCTGGAGTGCAGTGGTGTGACCTCAGCTCACTGCAAGCTCCGCCTCCTGGGTTCATGCCATTCTCCTGCCTCAGCCTCCTGAGTAGCTGGGACTATAGGCGCCCACCACCACGCCCAGCTAGTTTTTTGTATTTTTAGTAGAGACGGAGTTTCACTGTGTTAGCCAGGATGGTCTCGATCTCCTGACCTCGTGAACCGCCTGCCTTGGCCTCCCAAAGTGCTGGAATTACAGGCGTGAGCCACCGCGCCTGGCCCCGAGGTTTTCCAGATTTGAAAGAAATTTCCTCAGCATAAAACCTCAGGATTAAAAAAAAGGAAGGGCTCTTGGGTCCAAATTTATATCTATCAAACCCGTTTAAATTTTTCTTTTCTTTTTTAAAAGATAAGGTCTTACTCTGTCGCTCAGGCTGGAGTAGTTGGTGTACTCCAGCCTGGAACTCCGAGGCTCAAGCAATCCTCCCGCCTCAGCCTCCCAAAGTGCTAGGATTACAGGTGTGCATGAGCCACCATGCCCAGCCCTATCTATTAAACCTTGATTGAATATAACACACCAAGTACAACTGCACCAAATGGATGGGCTGTAACCATCCACACTGGCTCCAAGGAAGCAGACCGCTGGACCCCAGCTCTGCACGTGGCTCAGCAAGGCCCGTGGTGAGCCCTTGTATCCATTATGCTTGAGATCCTGCAGATCGGCCTTCTTCCTTCCTTCTCAGTACATTGTAATGGCCCCAGTTTCCTTATTTTTATCCTGATTCTAATAACCAGGTCCTTGAAGAACTTTCTGAGGAATCTCTGTTTTAATGGCACACAAACTGTTCTCTGCTGTTTTACTCCCTCTGGACAGCAAGTATGAGTATCACACAGAAGACTAGAACAAATTCTAGCTCATGCAGCTTTAAAAGAGAAACTTAAGACTACTATACGACATTCACGAATTACACAAAAAACACTGTTGCTAATAAGGGCACCATTCATGGCCATGAAACTCCATCATGTCTCTTGTGGTCAGGCTTGAGACAAAACTTTCTGGTAGGAAAGTTTCTTCCCTTATTAAAAACGCGAGCATCACTTCATTTTTCGACAGAACTTAGGTCTTCGGTATGGTTTCTCTTTATGTGCCTCCTCAGGTTCTCTTGCTCCAATTTTCTCTGATGCTCCAGGAAGTTTAAAATTGTAATCCGTTGTGACATAAGGTACTGTCCCTTCGATCCCATGCTGAAATGGAAACACAGAGAATGCATGGAAACACTCCAGGTCCAGCCCAGAGGGGTTTACAGTGCTCTCTCACACCTAGAAGGCAGTGTCATGGTGATGGTCTGGGTGGGGACTTCTCACTTTTAAGGCATTTGATCCCTTCCTTCAGAGCCCCCTTTAATCAACTGGCTCGGTAACAAACGTGCCAAGGCCTCCCTTCTGTCCCACTCCATCAACACAGCAAACAGCGTGAGGCAGAGTGGGGGTGCAGTGTGCGTCCCTTTCAAATGAGGGACACCGGAGGATGAGAATGGTAGGAACATCCCCCGTTCCCAGAGCCCACTCTCAGTCCCTGTGGCTGGCTCTGGGGCACACAGACGCCTTGACCTGGTCCCGTGATGCCTCTGAAGACTGTCCTCAGGAGGGCAAACCTGGGAGGGCCTCTGCTTGCTCCAACACAACCTACTCCTATGTAAAGGCTCCACCACGGGTTGCAGTGAGCCCAGATCGCGACACTGACACCACGAGTGACAGTGATTCATAGTCTCAGGCCTTGGAGGCGGCCCTGACACCGTCTCGGCTCACTCAGGATCTACAACAAAGTATAGGTTTCCCAGATCACCCATTCCCATGACCCCTGACCCTACTTCAGCTCCTCACTTCTGTGGACCTGAGTAGGCTCCTTCCAGGGCTGTGCCCGGGGGAAGGCTCACCTGGCACTTAAGGACACAATGCGGAATGGCAATAGCTCCAACGAGCAGACAATTCACGGTCCTTAGCTCTTCCGGGGGCACAGGGGTGAGGATGTGGTACAGCCGCTTCTCCATGTCAATGCCTCTACAGATGCCTTCAAGACACGCGCACAACACAAAAATCACCCTTTTGGAAAACATCAAACCTCTCCATCGTTAGAAACTGCAGAATGGTTTTGAACATAAGTCTTGATATCAACTCTGTTTTGTTTTGAAAATACAAAGAGCTGGCCAGGTGCAGTGGCTCACGCCTGTAATCCCAGCACTCTGGGAGGCCGAGGCGGGTGGACTACCTGAGATCAGGAGTTCCAGACCAGCTTGGGCAACACAGTGAAACCCTGTCTCTACTAACAATACAAAAAATTAGCCGGGCGTAGTGGTGGGCGCCTGTAGTCCCAGCTACTCGGGAGGCCAAGACAGGAGAATAGCTTGAACCCGGGAGGTGGAGCTTGCAGTGAGCCGAGATGGCGCCACTGTACTCCAGCCTGGGTGACAGAGTGAGACTGTCTCAAAAAAAAAAAAAAAATACAAAGAGTCAAGAGATGGAGTCCTTGAACACTGGGGCAGTTCGTACCTTCCCTGTGTTCAGCCACGAGGAACCAAAATGGTCTACATGCAAAAGTCCTAGATTGGGCCAGCTGCGGTGGCTATGCCTGTAATCCCAGCACTGTGGAGGCTGAGGCGGGTGCATCGAATGAGGTCAGGAGTTTGCGACCAGCCTGGCCAACATGGTGAAACCCCATCTCTACTAAAATCACAAAAATCAGCTGGGCATGGTGGCGCGCACCTGTAATCCCAGCTACTCAGGAGTCTGAGACACAAGAATCACTTGAACTCGGGAGGCAGAGGTTGCAGTGAGCCCAAATAGACAGAGAGAGACTTTGTCTCAAAACAAACAAACAAACAAAAAAAAACAGCCTGGGCACAGTGGCTCATGCCTGTAATCTCAGCACTCTGGGAGGCCGAGGTGGGCAGATCACGAGGTCAGGAGTTCAAGACCAGGCTGACCAACATGGTGAAACCCCATCTGTACTAAAAATACAAAATTAGCTGGGCGTGGTGGCGCATGCCTGTAATCCCAGCTACTCAGGAGGCTGAGACAGAAGAATCGTTTGAACCTGGGAGGCGGAGGTTGCAGTGAACGGAGATCACACCATTGCACTCCAGCCTGGGCGACAGAGCAAGACTCCGTCTCGGAAAAAAAAAAAAACAAAAAAGTCCTTGATTGTTGGTGAGTACAGGCCAGGGGGAAAATCCACCACTAAGGAACATACAGAAGACAACCTGATATTACTGTTCCTCCTTTATGGTCTGTGAAAATGCTTTTGAGAAATACAGTGTTGTCCAAATCTGAAATGTGCATTTGAGGACTTTGCTAATTTGGGATTACTTAGCTCCAGCACCCTTCCAAAACTCCACATTTATTGACCTCAGGAAACCAGGGCAGGTCAAGGAAGTGGGGACCCAATCCCGCTGGGCACTTCGAGCCCTGGTCCAGACCCTGGATCTGAGTGATGGGAAGTGCCAGGCTGTGGCACAATTGTGCCTGGGTTCAGGTCATTCCTGGCTGTAGGGATGAATTTTAAGAGAGGAAGTGGAGAGTTCAGTTAAGAAACTTTTCAGTAGATGCCGGTGGCTGACTAGCATGCTGAGAAGAGGTGGAAGAAGCTGACATATTTTGAAGAGAGAAGCCACCAGACCATCTAATGGGCTGAAAGTACCAAATGAAGGCTAGGGGATGCCAAGGAGGGGCCAGGGTCTGACCTGGATGTCAGAGTGAATCTTCCAATGGACCAAGTACGAGCCTGGGGCAAGGAGGAGAGGGTGAGGGCAGGAGGGTCCTGGGGGTCCCAGGTCTGCATGCCAGTCAGGCACTCAAGTGAAGATGCATACCGACAAGGTGGGTTTGGAACGCAGATGAACAGCTGTGTTGGAGGACACTGCAAAAAGGCAACGCCTAAAATGGATTTAGAACCCAGCAGTGACTGAGACAGCCTAGGGGAGAAGTGTCGAGCAAGAAGAAGAGGGCCAAGCCCAGGCCCTTGGGAAGCCTACATTTACAGGAGCTGGCAGACGAAGCAGAGAAATAGCTGCTTCCTTCCTGGCCTCCAGCCCTTAAGGCGTGCTATATAGATGAGTGGGGGTTCTCTGACCTCTGTAGCTTAGACACAGCTACAAGGTCAAGACCAGTCATCTACAGTTGAAGCAGTGGATCCTTTTCAGTAGGTTTATGGATATGTTTTACTCTCAGACTCACCAAAGCCCAAGCAGTCACAGATTGGAGTCTGGGCAAGCAGGATGGGCCCATTCGTGTATCCTCTGACGTCATCCTGGATCTTGCAAAGACCAACCCAGCTGGCGTTCACAGCATATAGTATATGGGTAGGGGCGACATCAGAGTGGGTAATCCGGAGTGCGACTGCATTGAAAGGGACCTGGAAAATGAATTTGCATCTCACTCTATTCATTGCTACTTTGAAAGACCACTTAATTTCTACAACTAGATTAACCAGCTATCTAAAGATAGGTCTGCCAAAGTGCCTACTCAAAAGTATCTCTAAAGAATAAAAACAGCCAGGCACAGTGGCTCACGCATGTAATCCCAGCACTTTGGGAGGCCGACGCGGGTGGATCACGAGGTCAGGAGTTCAAGACCAGCCTGACCAACATGGTGAAACCTTGTCTCTACAAAAAACACAAAATTAGCCAGGCATGGTGGTGGGCGCCTGTAATCCGAGCTACTCAGGAGGCTACGGCAGAAGAATCGCTTGAACCTGGGAGGCGGAGGTTGCAGTGAGCAGAGATCGCGCCACCGCACTCCAGCCTGGGTGATAGAGCAAGACTCGGTCTCAAAAAAAAAAATTAATAAATAAAAAATAAAAATAAAAAATAAAATAAAATAAAATAAAAAATTCTTTCGGCTGGGTGCAGTGGCTCACGCCTGTAATCTCAACCCATTGGGAGGCCAAGGTGGGTTGATCACTTGAGGTCAGGAATTTGAGACCAGCCTGGCCAACATGGCGAAACCCTGTCTCTACTAAAAATACAAAAATTAGCCAGGGATGGTGGTGCGTGCCTGTAGTCCCAGCTACTTGGGAGGCTGAGGCACAAGACTCACTTAAACCCAGGAGGCGGAGGTTGCAGTGAGCTGAGATCGTGCCACTGCACTCCAGCTTGAATGACAGACCAAGACTCCATCTCAAAAACAAAAATTAAAAATAAATAAATAAATAAATAAAATACAAAAATTTAGCCAAGGGTGGTGGCGCATGCCTTTAGTCTTAGCTACTTGGGAGGCTGAGGTACTAGAATTGAGAATCACTTGAACCCACAAAGTGGAGATTACAGTGAGCCAAGATTGTGCCACTGCACTTCAGCCTGGGTGAAAGAGAGAGACTCTGTCTCCAAAAAAAAAGAAACAAAAAACACTTAAATTTAAAAAATAAATGTGGGCCGGGTGCGGAGGACACGCCTGTAATCCCAGCACTTTGGCAGGCTGAGGCGGGTGGATCATATGAGGTCAGGAGTTCGAGACCAGCCTGGCTAACATGGTGAAACCCCGTTTCTACTAAAAATACAAAAGATTAGCTGGGCGTGGTGGCGCGTGCCTGTAATCCCAGCTACTCGGGAGGCTGACGCAGGAGAATCGCTTGAACCCAGGAGGCGGAGGTTGCAGTGAGCCGAGCACGTGGCATTGCACTCTGGCATGGGCAACAAGAGTGAAATTCCATCTCAAAAAGATAAATAAATAAATAAATGTGGAGTAATACAAGACAGATTAAAGTATTGGCAGATAAATTTCACATTCACTTAAAGAGCATCTCCAAGTGAATAAATGACCCATAAACTAAAACCCCATTAGCAAAGTGACTTAGACTCTCCAGGGGAGATAACTCAGAAGCCTGGAGCCCACACCACCATCGGGCCCAAGAAACATATCCTTGCTGCCCAGGTCTGCCGCTTCAGCCTATGTGACCTAAGGCAAATGCTTCCACCTGACAAGGCCCAATGCTCAAAGCTGTAAATGAAGCATGTCTTAGCCTTTCTCTCACAGGGTGGCCATGAAGTCACTGAGCCCCTCCATGCTTGGCAGAGTGCCTGGCATGGAGCAAGCGCTCAAAACCGGACATGCTGTGTGGCAGACCACAGACCTGGGCTCAGAGTCGGGCGTCCTGCGGCTTCAGTCCTAGCCTCAACTTTGACTACACCATTTTGGGCAAGCTGACTCCCAGTCCCTGGCCTTGCTTTTACCATCTGTAAAATGGGGATAATAACAGGACCACGGTAAGTAGTGGAGTTACACAGGCTTAGAACAGAGTACTGCACAGAGTAAGCATTTCAGAAGTGCTACCTGCCGCTAGTTTTGTTTTTTCATCATCCCGAATCCTAACACTATCATGCTTTCCTCCCAAAACAATTATTAGCAGCCTGGATTCCAAGTTGCAAATACTCTGGTGGTGGAATCTACTTTTGACGACAGTAATGTGAAGTACTTCTTTTTTTTTTTTCTTTTAAGTCGGCATCTCGCTCTGTCACCCAAGCTGGAGTGCAGTGTCGTGATCTCAGATCACTGCAACCTCCGCCTCCTGGGTTCAAGCGATTCTCCTGCCTCAGCCTCCTGAGTAGCTGGGACCACAGGCACGTGCCACCATGCCTGGTTAATTTTTTGTATTTTTAATAGAGAGGGGGTTTCACTGTGTTAGCCAGGATGGTCTCGATCTCCTGACCTCGTGATCTGCCCGCCTTGGCCTCCCAAAGTGCTGGGATTACAGGTGTGAGCCACCGCGCCCAGCTAATGTGAAGTACTTTAAGAGTGTTCTCTGGGTGCCAGGTTCCACTGTGAACGCTCCCTGAATCCATACGTTCACTCTCTGAGGCCCAGTAGCACCCCTGCTCTACAGCTGAAAAGTGGAAGTGCTGGAGCAGCCCCTGCGACCAGGTGGGACATTCAAACCCAGCACGGACCCACACTTATCCTCAGTACAGAACCATGGCTAAGAGCAGTCACTGGAGCTGAACTGCCTGGGCCTGCATGCCAGCCCAGCCCCTAGTGCTGAGTCCCTCAGCCTCTCTACACCTCAGGTTCCCCATCTATAAAGTGGGAATAACGACACAACCTGTGTCACTGGGATGTTCTGAGGATTAAATGAGCGAGGAGTTATGCAGTGGTTAGGAGAGTGCCCAGCACACAGAAAACCACACAAGGGTGTAACAAAATGAAGACAATTTCTCCTGTAAGTTCAGATTACCTGATAGGGTGTCAGGCTATGTAAAGGAGAAAGTGGTTTGGGCATCGGGGGCTGCAGCTGGCTAAGGTAACTCAAGATGGACAGATCTCGAAGAATTTTGTTATGTGACTCTCTGAAAGGCAAATCACAACAAGGTAAGTAGACATTTAACCCTCAACGGCCACCTCCCACACCTGTCATCACAGAGGTCACATTTTCACAGAGTACTGGGCTTTCCAGCACTGCCCCCCCTTGACGGACCCCAACTGGAAAAACAGGAAGTGTAAAGACTCCTTTAAGTCAAAGTTGCTGGCAGCCAGAGGTAGGGGACACTTCTGGATATTTCCACTGGGAACATAACAGTTCAGAAAACAACTGGTTCGTCTTTGTAAGTGCACAGCTGTGATAGAGACCTGAAGATATTAGAGGACTCAGGCCTTTAGAGGAATTGAGAATGGCAGGTCTTTTTCGACGGAAGGAAAAATAATTCTTCAGCCAAATGAGGGTTAGTTACCTATTTCTTGGAGTTATTCTGAATGCAAAGTCTGTATAAACACCTATCAGTTTATGTCCAGTGAACTCAACTGGACTCTCTTTTTCTTCATCAGCAAATTCCAAAGCATCTGCAAATGCTGCGAGTCTGAAACGTCGATTTCTCATCTTGGTCTTGCTTTTTGTGTACAAGCCATCCATGTCATCTACATACTGCGGGGTAAGGTCTGGCATATATTTACTGTGGTCAGAGCGGAACTGAACCACGTGGCTGGGAGACAGCAATCGGATCAGATCAATGAGAAGCAGGAGCCCCTGGTCTGTGGGGAAGAGACATTAGCACAGCTGATACACTCAAGAACAGTGACGCGCTCAAGAACAGTGACATGCTCCTACGACAAATGGATGCATTTGTTCTAAGACAAAGAAACCATCAATACGTTGGACTTCGGCTGGGCACAGTGGCTCATGTTTGTAATCCCAGCATGCCTTGACAGGCCAAGGTGGGCGGATCACTTGAGGCCAGAAGTTCAAGATCAGCATGGCCAACATGGCAAAACCCCATCTTTACTAAAACTACAAAAATTAGCTGGGCAGAGTGGCACACGCCTGTGGTCCCAGCTACTCTGGAAGCTGAGGTGGGAGGATTGTTTGAGCCTGGGAGGCAGAGGATGCAGTGAGCCGAGATCACGCCATTGCACTCCAGCCTGGGCGACAGAGTGAGACCCTGCCTCAATTAAAAACAAAAAACAAAACACTGGGCTTTAACGTGAATGTCTGAAACTAACAGTACTCACACTGCCTGTCCTTCCCTTGCAGATGTGCACATGCAGGCTTACCTGAAACCCATCCCATAGTGTTGACGATGAGAGGGGACTCTCTCTTGTAAGCGCTGAACACATATTTCACTATGTCAATATAATTCTCATAGTTGTTTTTACAAGAAGGTTGCCCATAATATACCATCTTCTGTGGAGTCCTCAGGTGAGTGAAAGGTGGCCCTAAAAAGACAAAGATGAGTAATCAGATGAGTAAGGTGAGTGACCAATCCTGGCCACTTAAAAGGTGGTGAGGGTTTTGTTTCAGCCGTTATCACTGACAAAGAACCCTAGGAAATCTGAGATCATCCTACCTACAGGAACACTCTAATTCCATTTTTTGGAAATCTAAGCTTTCAACTTAACACAAAGACATGCTCACTTTCACATAAACGGCTAATGCCAATTATGTCCTAACATGGCCATTCATTCAGCGAACACACAAATCTGCTAACTGCTGGGCTTGTTCCAGTGATTTGGGACATATCTGTAAACAAAACAGACAAACATCCCCACCCTCACAGGGCTTCTATCCCAATGAAAGGGCAATGAATAGCCATGTGTGTCTTATAGCAATACAGCAATGACTCTGTTCTAAGAGGCCCTTCACATATAGCCTCTAATTTTCTTTCTTTTTTTTTTTTTTAGACAGAGTTTCACTCTTGTTGCCCAGGCTGGACTGCAATGGTGCGATCTTGGCTCACAGCAACCTCCGCCTGCCAGGTTCAAGCGATTCTCCTGCCTCAGCCTCTCAAGTAGCTGGGATTACAGGCATGTGCCACCATGCCCGGCTTATTTTGTATTTTTAGTAGAGACGGGGTTTCTCCATGTTGGTCAGGCTGGTCTTGAACTCCCAACCTCAGGTGATCCACCCACCTCAGCCTCCCAAAGTGCTGGGATTACAGGCGTGAGCCACCATGCCCAGCCAAGAGCCTCTAATTTTCATAACCCTGTGGCAGGTAGTAGTATCCTCATTTTTACAGATGAGGAAATTGGGAAAGAGATCAACTTGAACAAGGTCAGCCAGTCAGTAAACAGCAAGCTGGTTTAAACCCAGAGGGGCCGGCTCCTGCGTTCACACTCCTAATCATGACATATCTCCTCTGGCCAGGGACAGGGCGCTGAGCAGTTCAATGAGGGCAGGGTCCGCACAGTCAGCAGGCCAGTGACCAGGACTGTGTGTGACAGGGTCAGAAGGGAGATGGCCTGGGTCAGTGTGATTGCAGCAGGGCCACTCAACCTTCAGAGTGGCCACTATGATGGGAGCTGCGAATTCAGCCAGCGAGGCTCCTTTCAAGGTTGGGGCCAGTAAGGGCAGGGATGTGGGGTAGCCAGCAGCAGAGGGAGTGGCCTGTATAGTTCAGAGAAGACTGAGCAAATATGCAAATATATTGTAAATAATCATAGGCAGGTTTCTTCCCACCAGAGAACCAACTTACAAATATGAAAGTGAGGAAGGCTAACGAGAGTGACCCCTGGGGTGTTAAGCCAGAATCGGATGAGTCGGAAACTCATGGCTCTCTGTCTCTCTCTCTTTCTCTCTTTTTTCTTTTTATTTTTTTGAGACAGAGTCTCACTCTGTCATCCAGGCTGGAGTGCAGTGGCGCAATCTCAGCTCACTGCAACCTCCACCTCCCGAGTTCAGGTGATTCTCCTGCCTCAGCCTCCCAAGTAGCTGGGATTACAGGCACTCGCCACCACACCTGGCTAATTTTTGGATTTTTTAGTAGAGATGAGGTTTTGTTATGTTGGCCAAGTAAGTTGGTCTCAAACTCCTGACCTCAAGTGATCCGCCTGCCTCGGCCTGCCACAGTGCTAGGATTACAGGCATGAAGCACCGTGCCTGGTTTTAATGAAACAGATAGAAAAGGTATCTACAGAAGTTCAGATCTATATGCATACATACACATATACATATGTATGTTTGAGTTTAAATATGCAATATATGCTAGCTCTGTGCACTGAGGGGATCTAGAAACAATAACACACCAGAGGCAACAAGCGTGCACAGTACTGAAACTCTGGTTTCAATCTCTCTCCATGAAAAGGAGCCAGGGCTCTCTGGAAAAATAGCTCATTCCAAGGCTATGGAAGAGAAAGTGAAAGATGACCCCAGAACTTCCTGTTTTTCCTGAAAGTTAAGACAGTGCTCAAAAAAGGATGGAGCCATGGAGTAGCCAGGGTCAGTACAGCTGGAGAGCCCAGGCCAAGGGTGCAGTCAGGACCTAGGACGTAAGAGGAGCTCAGTAGACAGACAGGTCCTAGGAGGTGGCCGGCAGGGCAGAGCGGCTGCTTATACATAGGGATATTGTACACATAAATTAATGTGTTCAGAATAATGAGAGCCAAGTTTTCTTGTTTTTGTTTCTTTTTAAGACAGGGTCAGCTGGGCATGGTGGCTTACACCTATAATTCTAGCACTTTGGGAGGCCAAGGCAGGTGGATCACCTGAGGTCAGGAGTTTGAGACCAGCCTGGCCAACATGGTGAAACCCCACCTCTACTAAAAATACAAAAAATTAGCCAGGCATGGTGGCGGGTGCCTGTAATCCCAGCTACTTGGGAGGCTGAGGCAGGTGAATCGCTTGAACCCAGGAGGCACAGGTTGCAGTGAGCCGAGATCGTGCTATTGCACTCCAGCCTGGGCAGCAAGAGCGAAACTCCATCTCAAAAAAAAAAAAAAAAAGTTGGAGGTATCACATTCTCTGACTTCAAAAGCAGTTATAATTAAAAGAGCATGCTGCAGACCGGGCTACAAAGTGAGACACTGCCTCTACAAATAATTGTTCAAAAATTAGCCAGGTGTGGGCCGGGTACGGTAGCTCACGCCTGTAATCCTAGCACTTTAGGAGGCTGAGGCGGGTGGATTACCAGGTCAGGAGATCGAGACCATCCTGGCTAAAGTGGTGAAACCCCATCTCTACTAAAAATGCAAAAAATTAGCCGGGCGTGGTGGCAGGCACCTGTGGTCCCAGCTACTCGGGAGGCTGAGGCAGGAGAATGGTGTGAACCCAGGAGGCGGAGCTTGCAGTGAGCCGAGATCACGCCACTGCACTCCTGCCTGGGTGACAGAGCGAGACTCCGTCTCAAATAAAATAAAATAAAATAAAATAAAATAAAATAAAAAAATAAAAATTAGACAGGTGTGGTGGCTAATAATAGCTGTCATCCTACCTACTCAAGTGAGGTAGGAGGATCCCTTCAGCCCAGAAGCTTGAGGTTGCAGTAAGCTATGATCACACCACTGTACTCCAGCCTCAGTGACAGACTGAGATCCTGTCTCAAAGGAAAAAATAAGGCCAGGTGCAGTGGCTCACACTTGTAATCTCAGGACTGTGGGAGGCTTAGGTGGGAGGATCACTTGAGCTCGGGAGTTTGAGAGCAGCTTGGGCAACATAGGGAGACCCTGTTTCTACAAAGTCTAAAAAAAATGGAGTTAGGCTTGGTGGTGCATACCTGTTTTCCCAGCTACCTGCAAGGCTAGCCTGAGCTCAGAAGGTGGAGGATGCAGTGAGCTGTGATTACGCCACTGTACTCCAGCCTGTGTGACAGAGCAAGACCCGGTCTCAATAAATAAATAAATATTTTTAAATTAATTTTTAAGTAAAACAGCATGGCAGGATCAGGCATGGTGGCTCTGCCATCTCAGTGCTTTGGGAAGCTAAGGCAGATCACCTGATTCCAGGAATCCAAGGCTGCGGTGAGCTATGATTGTGCTAATTAATGCACTCCAGCCTGGGTGACAGAGTGAGACACTGTCTCTCTCAGAAACCAAGCACGGTAATGGCATAAAAAAAGACATATCACCCAATGGAACAGCATAGAAAGCCTGGAAATAAACACTGCATTTACAGCCAATTGACTTCTGACAAAGGTGCTAATAACAAAACAAGGGGGAAGGACAGTCTTCAATAAATAAGGCCAGGAAATCTGGTTATCCACGGGGAGAAGAAGGATACTAGATATCCTTATCAAACACCATATACAAAAATCAACTCAAAATGGAATAAAGACTTAAGTATTAAGACCTGAAACTGTAAACCTACTAGAGGAAAAGCTTCATGACACTGGTCTAGGTAACAATTTTTTGGATATGACCCCGAAAACAAAGGTTAACAACAGACAAATGAGATGGCATCAAACTAAAAAGCTTCTGCATAACAAAGGAAAAAATTCCAAAGAGACAACCCTCAGAATGGGAGAAAACGTCTGTAAATCATCCATCTGATAAGGAGTTAACATCCAAAATATGTAAGGAACACAAGAAACTCAACAGCAAGAAAACAAATAACCCAACTGAAAAATGGGTAAGGCACTTGTACTAACTTCAAAACTTACCGAAAAGCTATAGTAATTAAAACAATATGATACTGGGTCAAGGACAGACATGTACACCGATGAAACAGAAAACGGAACCAGGAAATAAGCCCATACATATAAGATCAAACAATCTTCAAGATAGTCTTTTCAACAAATGGTGGTGGAAAATCTCAATATCTATATTCAAAAGAAAGAAGCTGGACCAATTCCTTACACTATATGAAAATATTAATTCAAAATGGATCAAAAACCTAAACTTAAGAGTAAAAACTGGGCTGGGTGCGGTGGCTCACACCTGTAATCCCAGCACTTTGGGGAGGCCGAGGCAGGTGGATCACAAGGTCAGGAGATCGAGACCATCCTGGCTAACACGGTGAAACCCCGTCTGCACTCCAGCCTGGGCGACAAAGCAAGACTCCATCTCAAAAAAAAAAAAAAAAAAAAGAGTAAAAACTGAACAAACAAATTCAGGCTGAAAAATTTAAAAGTAAAAAAATTTAAAAAGTTAAAAACTATAAAGCTCTTACAAGAAAACATTAGAGACAATCATGATGACATTAGATTTAGTAATGATTTCAAGGATGTAACACCAAAAGCATAGGCAACAAGTGAAAAAATAGATACACTGAACTTCATCAAAATTAAGAACTGTGCATCAAAGCTTACTGTCAAGAAAGCAAAAAGACAACAACCTACAGAACAGGAGAAAACATTTGCAGATTGTACATCTCATAAAGGATTAATATAAAGAACTACTATTAATATGAAGAACTACTAAACTCAACAAAAAGTAACAATCCAATTCAAAAACATGCAGGCTGGGACCGGATGCCGTGGCTCACGCCTGTAATCCAGGCACTTTAGGAGGCCAAGCAGGTGGATCACCTGAGGTCAGGAGTTCGAGACCAGCCTGGCCAACATGGTGAAACCCCATCTCTACTAAAAATACAAAAATTAGCTGGGCATGGTGGCGGGCATCTATAATCCCAGCTACTCGGGAGGCTGAGGCAGGAGAATCGCTTGAACCCGGGAAGCGGAGGTTGCAGTGAACTGAGATCACACTACTTCACTCCAGCCTCGGCACTCCGTCTCAAAAAGGAAAACAAACAAACAAAAAACAAAAAAACAAGCAGGCTGGGTGCAGTGGCTCATGCCTGTAATCCCAGCATTTTGGGATGCTGAGGCGGGTGGATCGCCTGAGGCCAGGAGTTCGAGACCAGCCTGGCCAATGTGGTGAAACCCTATCTCTACTAAAAATACAAAAATTAGCCAGGCGTGGTGTAGTTCCCGCTACTTGGGAGGCTGAGGCAGGAGAACTGCTTGAACCCGGGAGGTGGAGGCTGTAGTGAGCCAAGATCACGCCACTGCACCTCAGCCTGGGCGAAAGAGCAAGACTCTGTCTCAGAAACAAACGAACAAAAAAAACACACAAGCAATATTCAAGGACTGGAACAGACATTTTTCCAACGAAGATATACAAATGGCCAATAAGCACATGCTCAACATCATTAGTCATTTAAGGGAATGTAAATGAAAACCAACATGAGACATTACTTCACACAAACTCAGACAGCTATAATCAAAATAAGCATTGGTGAGGATACGGAGAAATCAGAACTCTTGTGCATTGCTGCTGGGAATGTAAAATGCAGCTACTGTGAAAAACAGTTTGGCAGTTCTCAAAACAGTAAACACAGAACTACCATAAGACCCAGCAATTCCACTCCTCGGTATACACCTGAAAGAACTGAAAGCAGGATATGGAGGAGATATCTGAATACCCATGTTCACAGCAGGATTATTCACGAAAGCCAAAATGTGGAAAGAAGCCAAGTGTCCCTTAACAGCTGAATGGATAAACTAAATGTGATATACACATACAATTGAATAACATTCAGCCATCAAAAAGAATTATTATTATTATTTTTTGAGGCAGAATCTCACTCTTTGTCACCCAGGCTGGAGTGTAATGGTGCAATTTCAGCTCACTGCAGCCTCTACCTCCCAGGTTCAAGTGATCCTCCTGCCTCAGACTCCCAAATATCTGGGACTATAGGCATGGACCACCAAGCCCAGCTAATTTTTGTATTTTTTTTATAGGGACTGGGTTTCACCATGCTACCCTGGTCTCAAACTCCCAGGCTCAAGCAATCTGCCGGCCTTGGCCTCCCAAAGTGCTGGGATTACAGGTGTGAGCCATGGCACCTGGCCAGGAATTAAATTTTGATACATGCTACAACATGGATGGATCTTGACAATACCATGCTGAGTGAAATAAGCCAGAAAAAGGATAAGTATTGTGTGACTCCACTTACATGAGAATAGCCAAATTCATAGGGACAAAAAGTAGAACAGAGGTGAAGTCTCTAGGGGCTAGGAAAGAGGACAAGAGGAGGACAAGAGGGAGTTAAGGGAGTTATTCTTTTTTTTGAGACAGAGTTTTGCTCTTGCTGCCCAGACTGGAGTGCAGTGGTGAGATCTCGGCTCACCGCAACCTCTGCCTCCCGGGTTCAAGTGATTCTCCTGCCTCAGCCTCCCAAGCAGAGTTATTCTTTTTTTTTTTTTTTTTTTGAGACA
The DNA here is from genome assembly GCF_029289425.2 of Pan paniscus. NCBI lineage: Eukaryota > Metazoa > Chordata > Mammalia > Primates > Hominidae > Pan > Pan paniscus. Next base: position 221,687,079 of record NC_073249.2, on the reverse strand, counting down.
GAGTCTCGCTCTGTCGCCCAGGCTGGAGTGCAGTGGTGAGATCTCAGCTCACTGCAAGCTCCGCCTCCTGGGTTCATGCCATTCTCCTGCCTCAGCCTCCCAAGTAGCTGGGACTACAGGCGCCCGCCACTACGCCCGGCTAATTTTTTGTATTTTTAGTAGAGACGGGGTTTCACCATGTTAGCCAGGATGGTCTCGATCTCCTGACCTCGTGATCCACCCGCCTTGGTCTCCCAAAGTGCTGGGATTACAGGCATGAGCCACCAAGCCCAGCCGAGAGTTATTCTTTAATGAGTACAGTTTTCATTTTGGGATGACAAAAAACCACACCCGACTAATTTTTAAATTTCTTGTAGAGACAGGGTCTCACCACGTTGCAAACACAACAAAAACAGTTGTGGCCAGGCACAGTGGCTCATGCCTACAATCCCAGAACTTGGGAGTCAGAGGTGAGTGGATGACCTGAGGTCAGGAGTTCGAGACCAGCCTGGCCAACATGGTGAAACCCTGTCTCTACTAAAAATACAAAAATTAGCTGGGCATGGTGGCGCGCACCTGCAGTCACAGCTACTCAGGAGGCTGACGCAGGAGAATAGCTCGAACTCAGGAGGCGGAGGTTACAGTGAGCACAGATCACGCCACTGCACTCCAGCCTGCCTAGGTGACAGAGCAAGACTCCATCTTAAAAAAAAAAAAAGCAAGCAAGGTGGTACTTACTCCAGCAGCACATATACTAAAAAACTGGAATGATACAGAGAAGACTGGCAATGGGCCCCGCACAAGGATAACATATTATTTTTTTAAAGTGATGTAGAATTGTGGATAACTGGTGAATTTTCAATAAAATCTGTAGACTGGTTAACAGCTTTTTTTTTTTTTTTTTTTTTTTTGAGATAGAATCTCACTCTGTTGCCCAGGCTGGAGTGCAGTGGAATGATCTTGGCTCACTGCAACCTCCACCCCTGGGTTCATGCGATTCTCCTGCCTCGGCGTCCCAAGTAGCTGGGACTATAGGCACGTGCCACCAAACCCAGCTAATTTTTGTTTTTTTGGGTTTTGAGATGGAGACTTGCTCTGTCGCCCAGGCTGAAGTCAGTGGCTTGACCTCAGCTCATTCCAACTTCCGTCTCCTGGTCAAGCAATTCTCCTGCTTCAGCCTCCCGAGTAGCTGGGACTACAGGCGTGCACCACCATGCCCAGCTAATTTTTGTATTTGTAGTAGAGATGGGGTTTCCCCATGTTGGCCAGGCTTGTCTCGAACTCCCTACCTCAGGTGATGCACCAGCCTCAGCCTCCCCAAGTGCTGGGATTACAAGTGTGAGCCACCACAGGCAGCCTGATTAACAGTATTGATTCAGTATTAATTTCTTGGTCTAGATAGTTGTATATAAGATGTTGAAATTAGGGAAACATGTGTTTCTAATTTACATAAAACAAAATAATTTTTGCCACCACACCCAACTAATTTCATAAAACAAAATGAGTAGCAGTTCCATTTCCTAAAATGAGAAAGCACCATAGTTTGTTTTTTGGAGGTTAGAGGAACAAGTTATGGAAAGACCATGAGTTTGGTAGGCGCATGTTCACTTTTAATATTTTATACTCTTCTATTTCTGAGTTTTTGTAAGCATCATCACATATAAATTTCATAAAACCAAGACATTCGAGAAATATGTAATACATACCCAGAACTGGTTCTGTAATATTAAGCAAAGAAATGCAACCAGGAGGGGTAAATTCTGTCTGTCCCAGATCACATTCCAAATAGTCAACGCAGGGAAGACTGCAAATTTTTAAAAAAGAAAAAAGAAAGAAAATCCTAACTAGCTTTACTCAGTAGAAAGGATAATCACACAGTAAAGATTTCATGTGACACACAGGCATAATCCACCACACACAGCACTTTAGAAGTGAAGCCTCAAGATGACAATCGCTGTTTAAAAACGAGTCCAGAGAAACGCAGTGCAGGCATGGTCACAATGTCCATTTGTAACACGGATAACAATTTGCTCTTCCAGATTTTTTTTTTTTTTTTTTTTTTTTTTTGCGATGGAGTCTCACGCTGTTGCCCAGGCTGGAGTGCAGTGCGCAATCTCGGTTCACTGCAAGCTCCACCTCCTGGGTTCATGCCATTCTCCTGCCTCAGCCTCCTGAGTAGCTGGGACTACAGGCACCCACCACCACGCCCGGCTAATTTTTGTATTTTTAGTAGAGACGGGGTTTCACCATGTTAGCTAGGATGGTCTCGATCTCCTGACCTCGTGATCTGCCCACCTCGGTCCCACAAAGTGCTGGGATTATAGGCGTGAGGCACTGCGCCCGGCTGAATTTTTTTTTTTTGAGACAGAGTCCCGCTCTGTCGCCCAGGTTGGAGTGCAGTGGCGCAGTCTCGGCTCACTATAACCTCCGTCTCCCAGGCTTGAGCAATTCTCCTGCCTCAGCCTCCCGAGTAGCTGGGATTACAGGCATGTGCCACCACGCCCGGCTAATTTTTTCTATTTTTAGTAGAGACGGGGTTTCACAGTGTTAGCCAGGATGGTCTTGATCTCCTGACCTTGGGATCCACCCGCCTCAGCCTCCCAAAGTGCTGGGATTACAGGCATGAGCCACCATGCCCGGCTAATTTTTGTATTTTTAGCAGAGACAGGGTTTCACCATGTTGGCCAGGCTGGTCTTGAACTCCTGAACTCAAGTGATCCACCTGCCTCGGCCTCCCAAAGTGCTGGGATTACAGGCATGAGCTAACACTCGGCCATCTTTCATATAAGTTTATTTTTTCTTGAGACAGGGTGTCACCGAGTCACCCAGGCTGGAATGCAGTGATCAGAACTCACTGCAGCCTCGACCTCCTGGGCTCAAGCAATACTCCCTCCTTAGCCTCCCAAGTAGCTGGGACCACAGGCACACGCCACCATCCCTGACTAATTTCTAAATTTTTTGTAGAGACAGGGTCTCGTTACGTTGCCCAGGCTGGTCCGAAACTCCTGGGCTCACGCAATCCTCCTACCTCAGCTTCCCAAGTGCTAGGATTACAGGCAGAAGCCACGGTGCCCAGCCTTTTTTTCTTTTTGTTTCTGAGACAGAGTCTCGCTCTGTCGCCCACGCTGGAGTGCAGTGGCACCATCTCGGCTCACTGCAAGCTCCTCCTCCCAGGTTCACGCCATTCTCCTGCCTCAGCCTCCCGCATAGCTGGGACTACAGGTGCCCGCCACCACGCCCAGCTAATTTTTTGTATTTTTAGTAGAGACGGGGTTTCCCTGTGTTAGCCAGGATGGTCTCGATCTCCTGACCTCGTGATCTGCCCGCCTCAGCATCCCAAAGGTTTGGGATTACAGGCGTGAGCCACTGCGCCCAGGCTTTATTTATTTATTTATTTAGAGACACAGTGTCACTCTGTTGCCCAGGCTGGAGTGCAATGGTGTGACATAGCTCACTGTAGACTCGAACTCCTTGGCTCAAACCAGCCTCCCACTTTGGCCTCTCAAAGTGCTGCGACTACAGATGTAAGCCACCATAACCCACCTCTGTTGTTGTTGTAAAGGTAAAATTTCAGATCTGGCATGGTGGCTTATATCTGTAATCCCAGCACTTTGTGAGGCCAAGGTAGGAGGATTGCTTGAGCCCAGGAGTTCAAGACCAGCCTGGGCAACATGGCAAGATCCTCTGTCTACAAAAGCAAAACAAACAAAAAAATTAGCCAGAGGCCGGGCATGGTGGCTCACGCCTGTAATCCTAGCACTTTGGGAGGCTAAGGCGGGCAGATAACCTGAGGTCAGGATTTCGAGATCAGCCTAACCAACATGGTGGAACCTTGTCTCTACTAAAAATACAAAAATTAGCCGGGTATGGTGGCGCACGCCTGTAATCCCAGCTACTCGGGAGGCTGAGGTAGGAGAATCACTTGAACCTGGGAGGCGGAGGTTGCAGTGAGCAGAGAACACGCCATTGCACTCCAGCCTGGGTGAGTGAAACTCTGTCTCAAAAACAAACAACTAGCCAGGTGTGGTGGTGCGCTAGTGTGGTCCCTGCTACTTGGGAGGCTGAAGTGGGAGGACTGCTTGAACCCAGGACGTCAAGGCTGCAGCAAGCCGCGTTTGTGCCACTACACTTTTTGCTGGGCAACACAGTCAGACCCGGTCTAAAAAAAAAAAAAAATTAAAAGAAAATTCCCAGGAGTTTGAGACCAGACTGGGCAACATAGCAAGACCTCATCTCTACAAAAATAAAAAATAAAATTAAAAAATTAGCCAGGCATGGTGGCCCATGACTGTAGTCTCAGCTGCTCAGGAGGCTGAGGCAGGAGGATCACTTGAGCCCAGGAGTTCAAGACTATGAGGTATGACTGTGCCACTGCACTCCAGCCTGAGGGAAACCCTGTCTGAAAACACACACACACACACACACACACACACACACACACACACACACACCAGAACTTATAAATACAGACTCTGAGACCAAGTGTCTCCTCTTGGAAGTCCGCCTGCAGGTAAGGCAAAGTCAGCCTACGCTAGAGCATTGTCACATACTGCAAAGCAGATGGCAGTGAGGACCAGATGCTTCAGCTGGGCAGCTTTAGACCTGTATGTAATCTCTAGCTAGAAGCCAAGAAGCACTCCCTCCAAATCAAAAATCCCACTTCATGACAAAAACCTAGCAATGTGTCAAAGCCATAAGAAAAGCACTCTTACCTATTTAACAACTGGTTAATCAGGTATCTATTAAATGTTGACTTTCCAACATCCTGGGATCCACAAACTAGAATGACAGGGCAGCCATCTACTTCTTCTGAATGGGAAACAAACATTGATCGCTAGAATTAGCCGTCTTCCTTGGACTCGAATTATGACTAATCTTCCTCTGGGGGTCTGGTGGACAGACATTCAGGGTGATCAATGTGTATTACTCACCACAGGAAACATTGACTAACTCTTCCAGGGCTGAAAGGGTACTCTCAGTTAACTGAAGGCCTTTCCTTTTTTTCTCTCTTCTGATGCCAACAGACCTCAAGGCTAAATATTCAGGTTTAATCTGGGGAGCTGGACTCTGAAATCAATAATTTAAACTTTAAGGTGAAAAAATGCACATTTTTTTCTTCAGTACTAAATTAATCAAGCCTCACACAGTTGTGAGCCAGAGAAGATAAATTGTTTCCTCCCTTTGTCTCCTGCCCCAAAATCCAACCCATCAACAAGTGTTGCCAACTGTATTCCTGAAGTTATCCATGTCTATTTTCAGTTTCTGCTTTCTCCCGAGCTGCCACTGCCTCCGCAGGAGACTCCAGAGAAAAAGAAAATGTCTGGTAAGACATGACTGCACAGGAAACATTCAGCAGGAGGCCCTGGCTCTAGACCAGGTGAGTGATGTAGAATCAAGTCAAGGCAACCTCTGAAAACATAAAGCAAAAAGAGTTGAAAGGAGGGAGAAGACAGGTCTGTGAAGTCCAGAAGGACTGGGAAAGCAACCCAAGGAAAGGAAGAGCAGACCCTTGCTGAGGCAGGTAAGGCTCAGTTGGAACCAGCTCACCACAGAAGAGGATGAAGGAAGGGCCCCGCCCATGAGCACATCCTCTTGCAATTCATCAACACTGAAAATAAAGATACCATAAAGAAATGTGAAGCAGGCTGGGCGCAGTGGTGCACGCCTGTAATCCCAGCTACTTGGGAGGCTGAAGCACAAGAATCGCTTGAACCCAGGAGGTGGAGGTTGCAGTGAGTCAAGACTGTGGCACTGCACTCCAACCTGGGCGACAGAGGGAGACTGTGTCTGTGTCTCAAAAAAAAAAAAAAGAGAAGCAGCCTAGTGTGAGGCTTCCTATCGGCAATGCTGGATCCTAGAAAACAACAGAACAAGGCCTTCAACAATTTGAGAAAAAAGTCTGTTGAACCAACCATTCTACACTGTGTGCAATTATCAATCACTGAGGGCAAATCAAGAACATCTAACAAAATTAGATAATCAAGTTTACTATCTCCCTTATGTGAAAAAACAACTCCAGAATCTACTGACGCATCCAGAGGGTGGGATAGGGAGGGAAGTATCCAAGAAAGAGCATAAGAAATATGAACAGTGGTGGTGAAGTCCCAGAAAAACAGATAAAGCTGAAAATAAATGAAAAAAGAATGTGGCTGCCCCATAGCATCTGGAACATTCACTTTCAGTAACCAAGGCTTGAGAACAGGCAATTCCATCTCCTCCTCTGCAGTCCTGGTCCAGCTACTGGACTCTGCAAAAGACTAAAAGGCAATCACAACAGTCCGTTCGCTGTCCCGCTCTCATTTCTTCTCTCCTTTCACTTCAAATTCCCCACACCCACCTCGTATCTATCTGCTTCCCACACAGTGACGACCTTGATTCCATTTCCCAGTGCAGCAGGAAATAATCAGAGGACAACTTCTACTTCCTCTGGCCCTCTCCTAGGGACTTCCTCTAGCCACTATGAATGACCTGGCTATGCTCCTAAGGCCACATGATGCCAGAACCGGACCCATCCCTGGTAGCCAACTTACATAGTTCCAGCAGCCTCTCCTCTCTCTGCTGCGTGGTTACCTCCCCCTCCCTCTGGATCATTCCCATCTGCCATGTTCCAGCATGTTTTTTTCATCCATCTTAACAAAATTACAAAACTCTCCTGATCATACTTATCCCTGCAACTAGTGCTTCATTTCTTTTCTTCCCTTTACAGCTAACTTCTACCAAAGCAAAATACTTTACTACTAAGCCTGTGAGTCCCTCTCCGCCCAGGCTCTTGACCCCATTCCAATCAGGCTACTTCCCGGCCTCTACAGCCAGCGCTTTCTCAGGTCTCACCTGACCACCAGCAGCTTTCGCCACCGCTGTTCAGTTAACTCTCGTTTAAAGACTTCCTGACCTACAGGACACCACGCACTGGGTTTTCCACCAAAACCGATGACTATCTGCTGCTCCCTCATCTTTGCCTGGACCTCTTCTTGGAGTGCCCCAGGGCTCAGAGCTGGAACCATCTTGTTTCTGTCTATTCAACTCCATCAGCATTATTATCGCATCTGGTGGCCTGGGTATCCTCTCTGCTGAAGGCTCCCATATTTACACCTCCAAACTCTTCCCTGAACTCCAGGCCCACATATTCAACTGCCCACTTGACATGTCCAGCTGATGTCTACCAGGCATCTCAAGGTTAACAAATGGAAACCCACTCCTCCTGCGGTGACCCCATCCCAGTTAATGGCAACTACATGCACCTCAGTCATTAAGCCAAAAACCTGCTGTGATTCCTTGATTCTTCCTCACCCCTCATATCCAGTCTGTCTGCCAATCCTGGAGATTAGACTCCACCTACTGGCCCATGGGAGACAATTATAGTAATAGTACTTAAGGAAATGGAAAAAAAAAAAAAAGAACTTAAGGAAATGAATAATACGGTCAGCAAAAATTTAGAGGTGAGGCCAGACACGGTGGCTCACACCTGCAGTCTCAGCACTTTTGGAGGCAGGTGGATTGCTGGAGTCCAAGAGTTCGTGACCAGCCTGGGCAACATGGCAAAATCCTATCTCTACAAAAACTACAAAAATTAGCTGGGAGTCATGGTGTGTACCTGTAACCCCAGCTACTGAGAGGCTCCGGTGGGAGGGTCACCTGAGCCCGGAAAGGTTGAGGCTGCAGTGAGCTGAGCTCCTGCCACTGCACTACAGCCTGGGCAACAGACACTACAGCCTGGGCAACAGAGACTTTATCTCAAAAATAAAAATAAAAGCTCTCTTCTAGGGACGTTGTCTACACGAAGTGAGAATGGTCCAGCATTTGACACACCGTCATAGGCTTCCTACAATACAGCCTCTAACAAAACTAGGCTGTCCCGAACCCCTGGTAATAAAATTGTTTGTCTCTGTACCAAGAAGGTTGGGAAAACACCAAAATTTGCATTGGCGCAGCCCAGGCAGGCTTCGAGGGGTCCGTGCCATGAGACTTAAAGTTCTTTTTTTTTTTTTTTTGAGACGGATTCTCTCTCTGTCTCCCAGGCTGGAGTGTGCAGTGGCGCAATCTCAGCTCACTGCAACCTGTGCCTCCCAGGTTCCATCGATTCTCCCGCCTCACCTCTGGAGTAACTGGGATTACAGGTGCATGCCCCACGCCCTGCTAATTTTGTGTATATTTAGCAGAGATGGGGTTTCGCCATGTTGGCCAGGCTGGTCTTGAACTCCTGACCTGAAGTGATCTGCCCACCTCAGCTTCCCAAAGTGCTGGGATTACAGGCATGAGCCACCACGCCCCGCCAAGACCTAAAGTTCTTAAGAGATTGTCCAAAACAAAAACCATGTCAGCAGAGCCTACGGTGGTTCCATGCGTGCTAAACGTGTTCAGGACAGGATCAAGCGTGCTTTCCTTCTCGAGGAGGAGAGCATCATTGTAAAAGTGTTGAAGGCACAAGCACAGAGTCAGAAAGCTACATAAAAAATGAAGCCTTTTTGACTAATAAAAATTACGACTCGTTAAAAATTAGAGGTAAGGAAAGAGATAAAAGAAAATATAAGTTCATTTAAACTACTCATTCATAGTTTAGAGACAATTTATATTATCTCAAATTAATAAACTGAAATATAAAGACAACCATTAAAAACCCCAAAAAAGGCCAGGCATGGTGGCTCACACCTGTAATCCCACCACTTTGGGAGGCAGAGGTGGGCAGATCACCTGAGGTCAGGAGTTCGAGACCAACCTGGCCAACATGGTGAAACCCCGTCTGTACTAAAAACAAAAAAATTAGCTGGGCATGGTGGCATGCACCTGTGGTCCTAGCTACTTGGGAGGCTGAGGCAGAAGAATCACTTCATCCCGGGAGGCAGAGGGTGCAGTGAGCCGAGAGATCACACCACTGCACTCTAGCCTGGCAACAGAGAGAGAGTCCATCTCAAAACAAAAAACATAAAAACAAAAATTAGCCTGGCATGGTGGCAGGCGCCTGTAATCCCAGCTACTCAGGAGGCTGAGGCAGGACAATTGCTTGACCCTGGGAGGCGGGATTGCAGTGAGGTTGAGGTCGCACCACTGCACTCCAGCCTGAGTGACAGAGTGAGACTCCGTCTCAAAAAAATGAACCAACCAACCAACCAAAAAAGCAGGGCTGGAGCATGGTGTTAATAAAAACCCAAAAAGCACTTAACCAACTACGATATAAAATGGTGGCTCAGGTATGAAACTAAGGAGGGGAGGATGAACATTTTTCACGATATACCTTTCTACAATAGTTTCCATATACACGTATTACATTCTGTAGGACTGAGAGCACTAGATAGACCAACTGTTCTTCCAAGACAACATCCTACATAGTCATTTGAAATCACTGTTTTGGTGCAAGTAATTAGCAAAACTCTGAATGAAAACGGGTTCTACCTCTTGCACAAAAATGTAGGATGAACCCGGATAGCTGGTTATGAAGTTTACAGTGGCAGTTTTCAGATGTTCTAGCAACACAATGGAACACTGAGGAGAAAAATTCTGCATCGACCAACGCCTGTCATCTGTAAAGAGAAAAATAAACCACCTTAGAAGCAGTAACTTCATTACATTCCACGCCCTTTAGGACTGCCATCTCCTCGGCTAAACTATAAACGTTAGGAGAGTAGGAATTACGGTTGAGAGCCTTTTTCAGGGGGCCATACTACATACTAAGAACACATCTGGGAGGAGAAGTCAATCGAGGTTTGCCACATAATAATTTTGTGGCCTTGAACAATTTTTCTTTTCAGTAAAATGGTGATAACAATAGTACTTTCACTCTCAGGACCCTTGTAAGGGTTTATAGAGATACCACAACGTCCTTAGCACACTGTCTAGACCATAGTAAGCATCTAAAATAATTTTTTTTTTTTTGAGATGGGGTCTCGCTCTGTTGCCCAGGCTGGAGTGCAGTGGCGTGATCTCAGCCTACTGCAAACTCCGCCTCCTGGGTTCAAGCGATTCTCCTGTCTCGGCCTCCCGAGTAGCTGGGACTACAGGCGCCTGCCACCACGCTCGGCTAATTTTTTGCATTTTTAGTAGAGACAGGGTTTCACCGTCTTAGCCAGGATGGTCTCGATCTCCTGACCTCATGATCCGCCCGCCTTGGCCTCCCAAAGTGCTGGGATCACAGGCGTGAGCCACCGCGCCTGGCCCTAAAAATTATGAATTAGCCTTATTACAGTAGGCCCTCAGTAAATTACCCAGTTCTTTTCATTACCAAGGTTAAGATGAGATTTGAGCAAATTCCGGGCTTCCCTTTTCAGTTCCTTCTTGCTTTCCTCAGGCAGTGAGTAGTGAAGTGCATGGATACTCAAGCAAGAGTGGGTATACACAGAGAAGATGTCTTGGGCAGGCTGGCCTTGGCTGATGGTAAAACCAAATACCTGCACCTGGCCATAGAGGCAAGTCACACGACAGATCCCACTAAAAGTAAAACCCTAGCAGGGAGAGAAAACAGAAAAAACATTATAGATCATGTCACTAATGACTGAAACATTCTAAAATCTTTTTTTTTTTTTTTTGAGGTGGAGTTTTGCTCTTGTTGCCCAGGCTGGAGTACAATGGCACAATCTCGGCTCACCGCAACCTCCACCTCCCAGGTTCAAGCAATTCTCCTGCCTCACCCTCCCTAGTAGCTGGGATTACAGGTGAGTGTCACCACGCCCGGCTAATTTTGTACTTTTAATAGAGACAGGGTTTCTCCATGTTGGTCAGGCTGGTCTTGAACTCCCGACCTCAGGTGATCCGTCCACCTCAGCCTCCCAAAGTGCTGGGATTACAGGCGTGGGCCACCGCACCTGGCCAAATTCTAAAATCTTAACTTGCTATTCACACATCAAAAGGCAGGTAAGGCCAGGCACAGTGGCTCATGCTTGTGATCCCAACACTTTGGGAAGCTGAGACAGGAGGATCACTTGAGCCCAGAAGTTCAAGATCAGCCTAGGCAACAGAGTGAAACTTCTCCTTACAAAACATTTAAAAATTAGCAGGGTGCAGTGGCATGCCTCTGTGGTCCTAGCTACTTGGGAGGCTGAGGTGGGTAGACTGCTTGAGTCTCGGAGGTAGAGGCTGCCGTGAACCGTAATTACACCACTCCACTCCATCAGTAATAAGTATTGGGCCAGGCACGGTGGCTCACGCCAGTAATCTCGGAACTCTGGGAGAAGGAAGTGGGGGGATCACTTGAGTGAGGCCAGGAGTTTGAGACCAGCCTGGATAACATGGCAAACCCCCCTGCACCCCACCCCCCCCACCACCATCTCTACTAAAATTATCAAAGTTAGCTGGGCATGTGCCTGTAATCCCAGCTACTCCAGAGGCTGAGGCATGAGAATCGCTTGAATCCAGAGGCAAAGGCTGCAGTGAGCTGAGATCATGCCAGTACACTGCCGCCTGGGCGACAGTGATACTGTCCCAAAAATAAATAAATAAATAAAAATTAAAAAATTTAAAAGGCTGCAGCCATAAAAAGGGCTTTGCAGGGACTTGGATCATGTCCTTTGCAGGGACTTGGATGGAGCTGGAAGCCGTTATCTTCAGCAAACTAATTCAGGTACAGAAAATCAAATATCGGCCGGGTGTGGTGGCTCACGCCTGTAATCCCAGCACTTTGGGAGGCCGAGGCGGGTGGATCACAAGGTCAGGAGATCAAGACCATCCAGGCTAACACGGTGAAACCCTGTCTCTACTAAAAAAAATACAAAAAACTTAGCCAGGTGTGGTGGCGGGCACCTGTAGTCCCAGCTACTCGGGAGGCTGAGGCAGGAGAATGGCGTGAACCCGGGAGGCAGAGCTTGCAGTGAGCCCAGATTGCGCCACTGCACTCCAGCCTGGGCAACAGAGCGAGACTCCATCTCAAAAAAAAAGAAAGAAAATCAAAATATGGCATGTTCTCACTTATCAGTGGGATTTGAACCATGAGAACACATGGATACATGGTGGGTAACAACATACACTGGAGCCTGTGGGGGTCTGGGAAAGGGCATCAGGAAGAATGGATGCTGGGCTTAATACGTAGGTGATGTGTTGATCTGTGCAGCAAACCACCAAGGCACCCATTTAACTACGTAATAAATCTGCACACGCTGCATATGTACCCTGGAACTTAAAAGTTGAAGAAAAATGAAATAAAATAAAATAACTTAAAAAGGCAGCTGATTTCTAAGTAACAGATCGCATTGTATTGGGTAACCATAACATACTTTATTTATTTTTTTTTTTTGAGACAGAGTCTTGTTTTGTTGCCCAGGCTGGAGTGCAGTGGCGCAATCCTGGCTCACTGCACACTCCGTCTCCCAGGTTCAAGTGATTCTCATGCCTCAGCCTCCCGAGTGGCTGGGATTACAGGCTCATACCACCATGCCCAGCTAATTTTTCTATTTTTTAGTAGAGACGGGGTTTCACCATGTCAGCCAGGCTGGTCTCGAACTCCTGACCTCAGGTGATATATACATACATATATATATATGTATATATGTATATATATACATATATATATGTATATATACATATATATATGTATATATACATATATACATGTATATATATACATATATACATGTATATATGTATATATATACATGTATATATATGTATATATATACATATATATATGTATATATATACATATATATATGTATATATATACATATATATGTATATATATACATATATATGTATATATATACATATATATGTATATATATACATATATATGTATATATACACATATATATATGTATATATATACATATATATGTATATATATACATATATATGTATATATATACATATATATGTATATATATACATATATATATGTATATATACATATATATATGTATATATACATATATATGTATATATATACATATATATATGTGTATATATACATATATATGTATATATATACATATATATATGTGTATATATACATATATATGTGTATATATATACATATATATGTATATATATACATATATATATATATAGTTGGAGAGATTTGGAGACAAGAGTCTCGCTCTGTCACCCAGGCTAGAGTGCAGTGGTGCAATCTCAGCTTACCACAACCTCCGCCTCCCGGGTTAAAGCAATTCTCCTGCCTCTGCCTCCAGAGTAGCTGGGATTACAGGCGTGTGCCACCACGCCCCATTAATTTTTCTATTTTTAGTAGAGATGCGGTTTCACCATTTTGGCCAGGCTGGTCTCAAACTCCTGACCTCAGGTGATCCGCCCACCTAGGCCTCCAAAAGTGCTGGGATTACAGGCGTGAGCCACTGTGCCCAGCTCTCTCTTTTCCTTTTCCTTTCTTTCTTTTCCCCTCCCTCCTTCCTTTCTTCCTTTCTTTCGAGACGGAGTCTCACTCTGTCGCCCAGGCTGGAGTGCAATGGCGTGATCTTGGCTCACTGCAACCTCCAGCTCCCGGGTTCAAGCAAGTCTCCTGCCTTAGCCTCCTGAGTAGCTGGGATTACAGGCGTGTGCCACCATGCCCAGCTAATTTTTGTATTTTTAGTAGAGATGAGGTTTCACCATGTTGGTCAGGCTGGTCTCAAACTCCTGACCTCAGATGATCTGCCAGCTTCGGTTTCCCAAAGTGCCGGGACTACAGGCCTGAGCCACCGCGCCTGGCCCATACTTTATATTTTTAACCTAAGATCATACCCCATGGCAGCTACAGAGAAAGCATGGTGACCGTGAACTCGGCTCTGTGCTCCTGGTTCAGACAGACTCTACCACTCTGTCCCACAGCTTGCCAAGTCTCTTCCAGAACTTTCTGGGTTTTACCTTCCCTCCTGCATTAGACAGGGAATCTCCAGGAATGGCATCCACGTTAAGAATCAGGCTGCCTGAGTTCGACTCCTAGCTCTCCCTCTACTGTGTAAGTTACCCAACCTCAGTCTCTTCGTCTGTAAACACTTAGAGAGAGGGACAACTACTCCATAAGAGAGCTGGATGTTTAAATGGGTTCAAAGCCTAAACACTTGGAACCCTTAAATCCTGGAATTTCTGAGCTCTCAGTAATTGCAACCTTTTTTTTTTTTAAACTATTAAAATCCCTTTCAGGGTTCCAGGTGCGGTGGTTCACACCTGTAATCCCAGCACTTTGAGAGGCCGAGGCAGGTGGATCACAAGGTCAGGAGATCGAGACTATCCTGGCTAACATGGCGAAACCCCGTTTCTACTAAAAATACAAAAAATATAGCCGGGCGAGGTGGCACGCACCTGTAGTCCCAACTACTCCGGAGGCTGAGGCAGGGGAATCGCTTCAACCCGGGATGCGGAGGTTGCAGTGAGCCGAGATTGCGCCACTGCACTCCAGCCTGGGGGACAGAGTGAGACTCTGTCTCAAAAAGAAAAAGAAAGAAAGAAAACAAAACAAAATAAAGTCCCTTTAGCTCGTAAGGCCTAGGGACCCCTTAGCAGGTACCTGTTACCCTGCTGCTCAGGGGAGCCTAGTTGCCACCAACCATCAAGAGGATGGACTTGAATCCGACTGGCAGCCAGAGAACAGGCCCGGGGGACCACGGTCCTCTCCTACCCTGCAGCTCTCCCGGGGCTGCCTCTCCAGCCCTCCCTGCCCTCGGGGACTACTACCGGCGCCCCCCACCTACCTGCTCGACCGGCAGCAGCAGCAACGCGCGGCCGGGGCCCACGGGCCGCACCGGTGGGATGAGGAGAGGCCGGTGGCAACTCGAGGCGGATTCGAATTCGGGTTCGGATTCGGGTTCGGAGGCCGGGGTCGGGCTAGGGATCGGGCTGGGGGTCGCGGTGTTGGGTCTCCGGGCCGCCGCCGCGCGCGACACCTGGCGGGCTCCCTCCCTCCAGTCCACGCCGGCTGCCTGGGCTTGCAGTAACCGCCGCCGTAGGCGCCGCCGACCGCACCAGCGCAGGCTCCCGAGCCGGCGGCGGGGCCGGCGGCTGAGGATGAGCTGGGGCCGGGCCTTGCGGACCCGCAGCCAAGTGGAACGGCAGGAACCCCGCTTTAACAGCACCCCCGAGTCCGCCATGCTGGATCCTCAGGGCCTACCGCGCGAGAATCTCGCGAGATCCCGTAGGTCCGCCCCGCTGCCCTCCCAGCTGCCGAAAGGAGGGGCCTCGGAGCCGCCGGCGCCCTCTGCCGGCACCCTCCGGAAGCACACTAGGAGGTTCCTTCCGATCTGGTCGAGGGGCTCCACGGAGGACTCCATTTACATTACGCAAATTCCCTACCCCAGCCGGCCGGAGAGAGAAAGCCAGAAACCTCGCGACCAGCCATGGGCCACCTCTCCGGAAAAACACCGGGATTTTTTTTTCTCCTGCAGAAAAAGCTTTAGGATTGGCAGTTTAAACAAAACATGTCTATTTGCATACCTTCGGTTTGCATGCATTTGTTTCGAAGTGAGCAACCCTGGGTAACAAGGCGAAAGTATATGACAATTTGCTCAGAATCTTAATGTCAGAAAACTGGAGACTGGGGCAGGGGGGTGTCGACTCAAAGCTGTGTCTCATTTAGTAAACTGAGGCCCAGGTAAAAAGTTCTGAAACCTCGCAACACCCGGAGAAGTTGTGTTCCAGCCTCCCACCTCGCCCCAAAATGCCAGAGCTCCTTTTCTAAGCCAGGTGAAGTCACAGAGCGTGGACAGAACCCACAACCGTCCAGAGGAAGGGTCACTGGGTGCCACCTGGTTTGCATCTGTGCCTTCGTCCTGCCCAGTTCCTGAGTGGGACCGCAGGCCCGGAATGTCAAGGCAAACAGTCCTGCTTTAGCCACTGGGCTCCAGTCCCACCCCTTTTGGGGGCCTGAAGTTAGGAAGCATCCGGCAGCTGCCTTCTATTTAAGCAACTGGCCTCCTTAGAGGCCACTCCTTGGCCATGCCAGGCGCGGGCATCTGGCCAGCATGCTGCTCTGCAAGGCTCGCCTGGTCGGCCTGCAGCTTCTCATTTCCTGCTGCTGGGCCTTTGCCTGCCATAGCACGGAGTCTTCTCCTGACTTCACCCTCCCCGGAGATTACCTCCTGGCAGGCCTGTTCCCTCTCCATTCTGGCTGTCTGCAGGTGAGGCACAGACCCGAGGTGACCCTGTGTGACAGGTGAGTGAGGGGCCAGCAGAGCCACACTTAGTGGGACCCCTGGCTATAGGGCCCCTCTGGCTGCCATCCTCCAAACAGGACCTTGCCTCTGCCTTTGCCCCTTGAACTGTCCCCAGGCCTTGTTCATCAATCCACTTGCCACCTAAGTGCTGACTAGACCTTCCTAGACACTTCGGCCAGTTTCCAATTATTTCACCCTTGCTGTTAGAATGTGTTGTATTGTAACTTCATTGAAATTGGTTCTTGGCTTTGTACCATACCTAGGTGGCCAGGCCTAAGCAAGGGCAGCTTTTTCCCTCTTCTTTTTTTGAGACGGAGTCTCGCTCTTTCACCCAGGTGGGACTGCAGTGGCGCGATCTCAGCTCACTGCAAGCTCCGCCTTCCAGGTTCACGCCATTCTCCTGCCTCAGCCTCCCGAGTAGCTGGGACTACAGGCGCCCGCCACTGCGCCCAGCTAATGTTTTGTATTTTTAGTAGAGACGGGGTTTCGCCGTGTTAGCCAGGATGGTCTCCATCTCCTGACCTCGTGATCCTCCCGCCTCGGCCTCCCAAAGTGCTGGGATTACAGGCGTGAGCCACCGCGCTCAGCCGCTTTTTCCCTCTTCTATCTTCTCTCCACTCCTACCCATGTTCAAAGTTCCCTAGAGTCCCAGATGACAAGTATGATTCTCCATGGTTCTTCATGGGGTGGGAAGGGAAGACACATCCCATTAGATGCTTTAGGAGCTTGACAAATATAAATTAGGTTGGTGCCGGTGCCATCATGAAGTCAACAATCTAGGTAGAGGGAAACTACTGCTTTTCTTTTATTTATATCTATCTATCTATCTATATATATATATATATATTTTTTTTGAGATGGAGACTCAGTCTGTCATCCAGGCTGGAGTGCAGTGGCATAATCTTGACTCACTGCAACCTCCTCCTCCTGGGCTCAAGTGATTCTCATGCCTTAGCCTCGGGAGTAGCTGGAATTATAGGCATGTGTCACCATACCCAGCTAATTTTTGTATTTTTCGTAGAGACAGGGGTTTCACCATGTTGGTCAGGCTGGTCTCCAACTCCCGACCTCAGGTGATCCGCCCACCTCGGCCTCCCAAAGTGCTGGGATTATAGGCTTGAGCCACCGCGCCCAGCCTGCTTTTCTTTTAAAGAAGACAGTTGCAGCCGAGCACAGTGGCTCACGCCTGTAATCCCAGCAGTTTGGGAGGCTGAGACAGGCGGATCACGAGGTCAGGAGTTCGAGATCAGTCTGGCCAACATAGTGAAACCCTGTCTCTACATAAAATACAACAAATTAGCTGGGTGTGGTGGTGTGCACCTATAATCCCAGCTACTCAGGAGCCTGAGGCAGGAGAATCGCATGAACCCGGAGGTGGAGGTTGCAGTGAGCCAAGATCACACCATTGCATTCCAACCCGGGCGACAGAGCGAGGCTCCATCTCAAAAAAAAAAAAAAAAAAAGACGTAGACAGTTGCTTGCAGACTGTGGAAGTCACAGACCCAGAGGCCCAAGAATGCTGCCGAGGCTTGGCTGCAGGATGTCCTACCCATGAAGCACACGAGATGGTTGGCTCAGGAAGAAGTTTCTGGAAATCTAGTGTATGACGACCTACTCGAAGGGCTACAGCTAGAAACCTGGATAAAGAGATAAAGAGAATGGGCTGGGAAGAGAGATTGGGTAGAGCAGGAGGAGGGAAGACATGAAAACTGGCTTCAGATACCTGAAGAATTGTCTCAGGCAGGAGGCACGAACCCTCCTTTGAGAGACTCGGGACAGAAGTGGTAGAAACCATGGAAGACCTTCTAATAAGCAAGAGGCTGGAAAATGGAACAGGCTAGCACACTTTATGTATTTGTTTGTTTATTTGTTTATTTATAGAGATGAGGTCTTGCTGTTTCCCCCATGCTGGAGTGTAGTGGTGCAATCATAGCTCACTGCAGCCTTACTTGGGCCTCATTGAAGCTCAAGTGATTCTCCTGCCCCAGCCTCCCAAGTAGCTGGGACTACAGGCATGCACCACCACTCCTGGCTAATTTTTTAATTTTTTGTGGAGAAGGTGGTCTCACTGTGTTGCTCAGGCTGGTCTCAAACTCCTGGTCTCAAGTGATTCTCCTGCCTGGGCCTCCCACAGCATTGGGATTCTAGGTGAGCCACTGTGCCAGCCATTACAAAAAAGTTTTTTTGAGCTGGGATCTCACTATGTTGTCCAGGCTAGTCTCCACCTCCTGGGATCAAGCAATCCTCCATCCTCAGCCTCCTGAGTAGCTAGGACTACAGGCATGGGCCACTGTACCTGGCTTAGCCTGCTCTTTAAACGGGGCTGAATCCTGTCCCTGGCTCATTCCTGGTGGGCTCCAGACAGGAGTTCCCGAAGTAGGGGTGATAAGGCATATAGGCCCTCAACACATTCGTAAGTGTCCTGGTGAGAAGCGCTAATTAAACAAGGTTAAGCAGGTGTAGTGGTTAGTTGTTGTTGTTTTTTTTTTTTTTCTGAGACACGGTCTTCCTCTTTTGCTCATACTGGAGTCCAGTGGTATAATCATAGCTCACTGCAGCTTTGCTTGGGCCTCAGTGAGGCCCTAGCCTCCTTACTAGCTGGAACTACAGGCATATGCCAACACTTACCGCTAATTTTTTAAATTTTTTATAGAGACAGGGTCTCACTACATTGCCCAAGCTGGTCTCAAATTCTTGAGCTCAAGCAGTCCTCTCACAGTGCTAGGCCTCCCAAAGAGCTAAGATTACAGGTGTGAGCAGTGGTGGTGAATTTTGCGTGTCAGATTGTCTAGGCTATAGTGCCGAGAGTTGTGTAGTCAAACATTAGTCCAGCTGTTGCCATGAAGGTATTTTTAATTTATTTATTTTGGCCGAACGTGGTGGTTCATGCCTGTCATCCCAGCACTTTGGGAGGCCAAGGGAGGCAGATCACTTGAGGTTGGGAGTTCCAGACCAGCCTGGCCAACATGGTGAAACCCCGCCTCTACTAAAAATACAAAAATTAGCCAGGCTTAGTGGCTGGTGCCTGTAATCCTGGCTACTTGGGAGGCTGAGGCACAAGAATCACTTGAACCGGGGTGGCAGAGGTTGCAGTGAGCCGAGATCGTGCACTCCAGCCTGGGCTAGAGTCTCCAGCGAGACTCAGTCTAAAAAAAAAAAATTATTTTGAGACAGTCTCCCTCCGTCGTCCAGCCTGGAGCCAACTGGTGCGATCTCGGCTCACTGCAACCTCTGCCTCCCAGATTCAGGCAATCCTCCTGCCTCAGCCTCCCAAGTAGCTGGGATCACAGACATGTGCCAGCATGCCTGGTTAATTTTTGTTTTTTTGTTTTTTTTTTTTTTTTGAGATGGAGTCTCGCTCTGTCGCCCAGGCTGGAGTGCAGTGGCGCGATCTCGGCTCACTGCAAGCTCCGCCTCCTGGTTTCACATCATTCTCCTGCGTCAGCCTCCGGAATACCTGGGACTACAGGCGCCCGCCACCACGCCCAGCTAATTCTTTGTATTTTTTTTAGCAGAGACGGGGTTTCACCATGTTAGCCAGGATGGTCTCAATCTCCTGACCTCGTGATCCACCCGCCTCAGCCTCCCAAAGTGCTGGGATTACAGGCGTGAGCTGCCACGCCCGGCCCCAATTTTTGTACTTTTAATAAAGACAGGGTTTCACTATGTTGGCCAGGCTGCTCTCGAACATCTGGCCTCAAGTGATCCACCCACCTCAGCCTCCCAAAGTGCTGGGATTACAGGCATGAGCCGCCGTGCCCAGCCTGAAGCTATTTTTTAGATGTAGTAAACATTTAAATCAACAGACCTGAGCTGGGCATAGTGACTCACGCCTGTAATCCAAGCACTTTGGGAGGCTGAGGCGGGTGGATTGCCTGAGCTCAGCAGTTCGAGACCAGCCTGGGCAACACAGTGAAACCCTGTCTCTACTAAAATACAAAAAAATTAGCTGGGCGTGGTGGTAGGTGCCTGTAATCCCAGTTACTTGGGAGGCTGAGGAAGGATAATTGCTTGAACCTTGGAGGTGGAGGTTGCAGTGAGCAGAGATCACACCATTGCACTCCAGCCTGGGCGACAGAGCGAGACTCCCTCTCAAAAAAAAAAAGCCTGAGGTTTTGGCCGGGCGAGGTGGTTCACGCCTGTAATCCTAGTACTTTGGGAGGCTGAAGCGGGTGGATCACCTGGGCTGAAGCGGGTGGATCACCTGAGGTCAGGAGTTCAAGACCAGCCTGGTCAACGTGTGAAACCCCGTCTCTACTAAAAGTACGAAAATGAGCTGGACGTGTGGGTGCACACCTGCAATCCCAGGTACTCTGGAGGCTGAGGCAGGAGAATCACTTGAACCTGGTGGGTGGAGGTTGCAATGAGCCGAGATCCTGCCATTATACTCCAGCCTGGACAACAAGGCAACAAGAGTGAATCTCCGTCTCAAAAAAAAAAAAAAAAAAAAAAGCCGGGTGCAAATGGCTCACTGTAATCCCAGCACTTTGGGAGGCCAAGGCGGGCGGATCACCTGAGGTCAGGAGTTCAAGACCAGCCTGACCAACATAGAGAAACCCCCCTCTCTACTAAATATATAAAATTAGCCGGGCATGGTGGCGTATGCCTGTAATCCCAGCTACTTGGGAGGCTGAGGCAGGAGAATCGCTTGAACCCAGGAGGCACAGGTTGCGGTAAGCCGAGATCATGCCGTTGTACTCTAGCCTGGGCAACAAGAGCGAAACTCCATCTTGTAAGGTTAGCCGAGAGAAAGAACAAGCAGACCCAAAGTCAGGCAAGCGTTTATTAACCTGCTGGGCTGCTCCACAGCAATCAGAGGAGGCAGCAGCCCAGGCTTACAGACTAGGGGGTATAAGTGTATTTTAGGGAGGGAGCAGGGGCTCCTAGGGGCTGTTTCTGGGTAAACCCACTTCCTGGTCGATGGGCAAAACAACAGCTGGGGAACATCTGCCTTGGCGGAGGGCCTGCAGGTGGTGAAAAAAAGAGGGGACAGAGAAAAACAAGGGGTGGGGAAAACATCCGCCTTGGCGGTGGGCCTTTGCCGGGTTGGGTCCCTAACATTCCATCCTTTAATAGGTAATAGAGAGGGGGTGTCATTGCCTTCTGACTGCTTCTAGCTAAAGAGGGGCGATGTTGGCCGGGCATGTTGGCTCACGCCTGTAATCCCAGCACTTTGGGAGGCTGAGGTGGGCGGATCACGAGGTCAGGAGATCAAGACCATCCTGGCTAACATGGTGAAACCCCGTCTCTACAAAAAATACAAAAAAAATTAGCTGGGCGTGGTGGCAGGCGCCTGTAGTCCCAGCTACTCGGGAGGCTGAGACAGGAGAATGGCGTGAACCCAGGAGGCAGAGCTTGCAGTGAGCCGAGATCGTGCCACTGCACTCCAGCTTGGGCGACAGAGTCGGAAGACTCTGTCTCAAAAAAAAAAAAAAAAAAAGAGGGACGATGTTTATGGAGAAAGGCTGTGGGGTTGGGACGGTTGTTCTTGAAGTAGCATCATGTCTTGTACTGTCCCATGGGTGAAGGCTCTAATATGGTCCTGTAAAAACTGGGTAAGGAGATGTAGGAGGCAAGGGCCAAATGCTAAAAGGAGAAAATGGGTTATGGCAGGGCCTAGGAGGGGCATTAGCCAGGGTGCCTAGGGGTTACAAAACTACTGGGGCCAGGAGTCTGAAAGGTGCTGCCTGATTTCAGAAGCCCTTTCATTTAACCGTTGGGCAGCATCTCGTACTAGTCCTGACTGGTCAGTATAGAAACAGCACTCTTCTCCTAAGAAGATGCGCAGTCCACCTTTTTCGGCAGTGAGGAGATCTAAACCTCAACAGTTTTGAAGTGACCCTGCTGCTAAAGAGTCTATCTGGGGCCGGGCACGGTAGCTCACGCCTGTAATCCCGGCACTTTGGGAGGCTGAGGCGGGCCGATCATGAGGTCAGGAGATCAAGACCATCCTGGCTAATACAGTGAAGCCCCATGTCTACTAAAAATACAAAAAAATTAGCTGGGCATGGTGGTGGGCGGTGCCTGTGGTCCCAGCTACTTGGGAGGCTGAGGCAGGAGAATAGCCTGAATCTGGGAGGCGGAGCTTGCAGGGAGCCCAGCTCGCGCCACCGCACTCCAGCTTGGGCAACAGAACGAGATTCCGTCTCAAAAAAAAAAAAAAAAAAAAAGTCTATTTGGGATTGGAGAGTAAGGATGGATTCAGCTGTCTTATAGGCTGTCCAAGAGATCTTTTGAGAGACCGTGATAGTAGGACAGAGAGGTGGACAAGGGTTGGGGTGATCAGGCCCAACACCAGGCCGTGGGGGCTACGAGGTCCAGTGGAGTTAAAGGAGTAAGAAAAGACAAAAGAGAAAGTGGGACCAGGGGGCCAACTCTAGTATGGAGGCTGCGAAGGCTCCCAGCTCTGGGAGCCCACATTATTTATTGGTGATCAAACAAAGAAACAGGTGGTGAGGATGTGGGGGTTGAAAGGAAGTGCTGTATCAAGTGACTGAGCTGCAGCTGTGCCGGTTTAGCATTTTCTTTGAAACATATGGCTACTTGAGATAATGGGAGTGCTAGAAGCAAGGAGCCAGCAAGTCTAGACACACTCCAAAGGCCAGGAGGGTTTTTGTGTTTGTTTTTGAGACTGAGTCTCACTCTGTTGCCCAGGCTAGAGTGTAATGCAGAGATCTCGGCTCACTGCACCCTCTGCCTCCCAGGTTCACATCATTCTCCTGCCTCAGCCTCCCAAGTAGCTGGGACTACAGGCGACTGCCACCACGCCCGGCTAATTTTTTGTATTTTTAGTAGAGATGGGGTTTCACCATGTTAGCCAGGATGGTCTCAATCTCCCGACCTTGTGATCCACTCGCCTCGGCCTCCCAAAGTGCTGGGATTACAGGCATGAGCCACCGCGCCTGCCCAGGCCATGGGGGTTTTAGACCCTGGACCCTGGGCATGTTCCAAGACTCTTTTACATTATGTCAGACATGCAAACCCTGCCTCAGCTCCTCTCCCAACACTCAGCTTTTCTCCCAACAGACAAGCCTGCTATCCTTCTTCCTGTTGCAGTGGTAATTCCTAGTCCTATAAGCAGGGGTGTTAGCTGTACGGCTCTGCGTTGACGGACTTGAGCTTTAATAGGGATTGGTAAACTCTGATTTCCAGGGGCAATGTCAATTTTGGGGCTTAAGAAGACTGGGGTGCAGGTGCCGGTCCAATTGGTAGGGAAGCAGACATAGGTTGAGGTTCCACACAAGAAAAATGTACCTTGGCGGGGCAGAGAGAACTGGTTATGTATACTGAAAAAGCACGTGAGTTTATTGTTTTCATCCTCCTACCTGCCTAGGGTGCTTGCTAAGGCGGCTCCAGTGAGTGGCTGAAAAGGAGTTGCAGGGATAATTGGAGAGGCTCCTCGTGTTTTATTCTCCCACTGGAGCAAGAATCGTTTTGTGTCTACCAGGAGCCATTTGGAAGAGTAATTGAAAGAGGGTATAAGGAGGCATTTGGCAGGGAGGGGAGCTGTGCTGCAAGAGGCCCATGGGTGAATGGCCATACAGCCTGTATGTCTGCCATTACAAAATCTTGATTGTTTAGTAAAGAGCTGGTGGTGACTTTTAGGGGTCCTGAAAAGTGGATGAGTTGTTTAAATTGGGCCGTTTGGGTGACCTTAAAATTTTGGTGGTCATTTGGGGCTTGAAGCTGTAAGGTATGGTTACATTGATGGGACAGTAGGTGACCTAAAGTCAGACCTGAGGGCAGGTTGCATTGGATACACACAGGGGCTTGGAAAGTCAGACCGGTGCCGGCGGCCACAGGGCCGTGAATGGGCTTGTCATTACTTGTATATTGGGTAAGACTGGAGATACAGGAGCGTAAAAGTTGTACTATGCGCCGTGTCAGAGTGTTTTCTGTTGTATCTATGATAGAAAATTTAGCCAATGATTGCATGTCTAAAAGTTGTAAGGGGCTTTTTCCTTCATAACGGGGGTGACAGTTTAACTTAGTAAGAACTCAGTCTTTTGAGGGAATAGGGGTGGCAACATAGGTGGTAGTTGATAGGGAGATAAAGAGCCAGCAATCTTCTGCTAGGATGGGGTTGGACTGGTTTAGTGGGGAGGGAGTTAAGCTAAGGGTCTTGTAGAGGTAGCTGGGTACTATTGGAAAGGGGAGGTGTGGCTACGTGGGGCAGCCAAGGGATTAGGAGCGGTAGATAGGCAAAGAGTAAGTAGGAAAGTAAATAAGTGTGTTTCAGCTGGGGAAAAGTCACACAGGGTGCCTTGAAAGGGGAGGTCATCTATTCACTCTAAAAGAGAGTCGAGAGTGGGAATTCGGGGCTGAAACCAGGAGATGTCTTGGCAAACGGAGAGGATGAAGACGGTGAAGTGGCAAGGTAGGCAGGAACAGGGCATTTGAGAGAAATCAGGAATGTACTTGGGATTGTCAGGAGGAGAAGGAGGAGTCTGGGTATTGTTTAAGGGTCTCCTTTAGGGACGGGCATGAGGCAGAGTTTAGTTGGGCCAAGGAGGGTACTGGAGAATCGGCGGAAGGTGGCGGGTGGGTCACTTGTAGGCAGACTAGTCGTAGGAGCCCTTTTTAATCTAGAAAGTTGGTACCAAGAAGCATGTCCTGAGAGTTTGGCTGCGGTGGGGATTGTGAGGATGACTTGGAAAGGGCCTTCCCACTTAGACCTGGGGCTGGTTGGGTTAAGAGTTTTTAAGAAGACATGTTCTCCTAGAAGGAGAGTCTGGTCGTGGAGGCTTCATGGGGTTTTGGGAGGGCCTGGTCGGCTTGTTCGTGGAGAAGATGGTGGATGAGAGAGAGTGTTGGGAGGTATTCTCCTAGCTGAGAGTTAGAAGGGGGCCTGTTTTGTAAGAGGAAAGGGCGTCCATACGTTAACTCAAATGGACTGAGGAAGGAGGGTGCTTTTGGGCTGGCTCTGGTGTGGGCTAGGGCTATGGGCAGAAGGGAGGTCCAGGGTTTCTGGACTTCAAGAGTGAGTTTGGTTAACCGAGTTTTAAGGATGCCATTTGCCCTTTCAACTTTTCCTGATGACTGGGGTCAGTATGGGATATGGAGGCGCCACTGGACGCTGAGGGACTGAGAAACCTGTTGGGTGATTTGGGAGATGAAGCTAGGGCCATTGTCTGATTGTATGGAGCAAGGGAGACCAAATCTAGGGATGATATCTGCTATAAGAATTTGGGCGACTACTGCAGCCTTTTCTGAAGAGGTCAGAAATGCTTCTACCTGCTCAGAGAAGGTGTCTATAAGAGTAAGAAGAAATTTTGTCCTCTTGACGGGAGGCAAGTGGGTGAAGTCTACCAGCCAGTCCTCCCCTGGGAGTGTTCCTCTGAGCTGATGTGTAGGGATGGGGGGAGCGGAGCGCTGCTTGGGAGGAAGTAACAGAATATACGACAGTTGGAGGTTATGTCTCTTAGTGCGGTGAATAAGTGGGGGGAGGAGAAATAAGGGTGAAGGAGTAGGTACAGGGGGCACGCACCCATATGGAAGGATTAGTGAGGAGATGTTAGAATTTCTATGAATAACTTCAGGATTGAGGAGAGGTTCATGGGAGATATTAGGGAAATTAGACTGCAGGTGATTAAGCATCTCAGTACGGGAGTGGGGTGGGAGGAGAGGAAGATACTGCAATTAGAGATGCAGGGTTAAGGGGAGCACTTTTGGAGAGACAGAACTCAGGGTTTTCGAGAAAGAGAGCATGAAGTGGTTGGATGCGGGATGGAGAAAGGGCACTTAGTGCTCGGGAGGAAAGAAGATCTTATAGATTATGTGGGCTGTCGGTGGTGTCTTGACCGAATGTTGGGTTTTTGCTTTCTAAGGCTAGGGTGGCCGCTGCTGCTAGAGCTCTGAGGCAAGTTGGCCATCCTCGAGTGGTATTGTATAGTTGTTTATAAAGGTAAGCTACAGGAGCAAAAGAAGGAGGGCTTCCTTTTTGTTGGCCAAGGACACCAAGGGCTATTCCATGGTTCTCAACTGTGTAGAGAGTGAAGGGCTGAGAAATGCCAGGCAAAGATAGAGCAGGAGTGGTTACAAGGGCGTTTTTTTTTGTTTGTTTGTTTTCTTTTTGGAGACGGAGTCTCGCTCTGTTGCCCAGGCTGGAGTGCAGTGGCGCCACCTCAGCTCACTGCAACCTCCGACTCCTGGGTCCAGGCAATTCACAAGGGCAGTTTTAAGTTTGTGGAAGCTGGGGATTATGTTGTGAGAAGAATTTAGAGGCCCATTTAGAGAGCCTTTGGCTGCTTCATAGAGGGGGCTGGCTAGGAGGGCAAAGTTGGGGATCCATATTCTGAAGAAGCCTGCATTCCTAAGAAAGAGAGAATTTCACTCTTAGAGGAGGGTGGGGGTAGGCCGTCTATTAAGGCTACCCATGCCAGGGTCATGGCTTGGGCCCTGGGGGAGAGTTGGACTCCTAAGTATGTTACTGTTGGGGTGGAGAGTTGTGCTTTGGAGGGGGAGACCCCATATGCTTTGTTAGCAAGAAAGTTTAAAAGGGTAATAGTGTGAGTCTGAGAGTCTTCTAGGGAAGGACTACAGAGGAGGAGGTCATCCACATATTGAAGAAGACGGCTGGGGGAAAGGTCTAAGGAGGTGAGGTCTTGGGCTATGACTTGCCCAAAGAAATGAAGACCATTCCTGAAGACTTGGAGAAGGACAGTCCCTATGAGTTGCTGTGATTGGAGGGTGTCAGGGTCAGTCCAGGTGAAGGCAAAGAGGTTTTGGGAATCAGGATGTAGGGGAATGGTAAAGAAGTCATCTTTTAGGTCAATAGCAGTGTAGTGGGTGGTACTGGAGGGGATGAGAGAGAGAAGTGTATAGGGGTTAGGGACTACAGGGTGAATAGGAGGACTGCCTGATTAATGGCTTGGAGGTCTTGAACCAGTCGATATGAGCCATCTGATTTTTTAATGGGGAGGATGGGGGTGTTACAAGGAGAGTGTGTTGGTCAAAGAAGACCACGTGAGCAGAGCTTGTTTACGATGGGCTGTAGACCCTTTTGGTGGGTTAGAGAAATGGGGTATTGGGGGATGTTGGGGAATTTGGAGGGGTCTTGAGATGGAGTCTCGCTCTGTTGCCCAGGCCAGACTGCAGTGGCGCTATCTCGGCTCACTGCAAGCTCCACCTCCTAGGTTCACACCATTCTCCTGCCTCAGCTTCCCAAGTAGCTGGGACTACAGGTGCCCGCCACCGTGCCTGGCTAATTTTTTGTATGTTTAGTAGAGACGGGGTTTCACCATGTTAGCCAGGATGGTCTTGATCTCCTGACCTCGTGATCTGCCCGCCTCGGCCTCCCAAAGTGCTGGGATTACAGGCGTGAGCCACGCGCCCGGCCTTTTAGCTGGATTTTGATGGGGTCATGATGAGCAGTTAGGGAAGGGATGGTGGTATCCTACATTATTGGGTTAACAAGAAAGGTGGGAAGTGGGTGCTGGGGAGAGGGGTCAGGGACTGGACTGGCAGAGAGGAGTAGGAGGGACTCAGGTTGGGGGAGGCAAGAAAAGGTGATACAAGCCTTGAATTTGGCTAAAAGGTCTCAGCCTAGAATGGGGATGGGTCAATGAAGCATGATAGAAAGACTATGAGAAAATGGTATTGAATAGGGAACAAGTAAGAGGTCTGGTGGCACATGGATGCGAGATGAATCTGTCAATCCCCACAACTGAGACTGAGAGGGATGAGTTGGTCGTGAGAATTCAGGCAAGGCCGAGTAGGTGGCCCTGGTATTGATTAAAAAGGAGATCGGCGGCTGGGCGCAGTGGCTCACGCCTGTAATCCCAGCACTTTGGGAGGCTGAGACGGGCGGATCATGAGGTCAGGAGATCGAGACCATCCAGGCTAACACGGTGAAACCCCGTCTCTACTAAAAATACAAAAAATTAGCCAGGCGCGGTGGTGCGCACCTGTAGTCCCAGCTACTCGGGAGGCTGAGACAGGAGAATGGCGTGAACCCGGGAGGCGGAGCTTGCAGTGAGGGGAGATCGCGCCACTGCACTCCAGCCTGGGCGACAGAGTGAGACTCCGTCTCAAAGAAAAAAAAAAAAAAAAAAGAGGAGATCGGCTTACCTGATACTAGCAGAGTTACCCTGGGCTCTGCTGCATTGATGGCAGTTTGGCAGTTGGGGCCTGGGGCCCGGGGCCCTGGGCCTCGTCCATCTTCAGCGGCTAGGTCAAGGAGCTGCGGGAGTGTAAGCAATTCTTCACCTTCTGTCTCACTCAAGGGGAGGTGATTCTGAGGTGCAGGCTTTTCTGTCCATTTGTTGAGGCGACAGTCAGACTTCCAGTGGCCTGTCTGCTGGCAGACTGGGCAAGTGCTCTTCATCACTCGTGGATTAGGACTTCTTTGCCCAGTAGCCTTCTTTGCCGCACTTAAAGCAGGGCCCGGGAGGATTACTGCTATCGGGTCTTTTGTGCCCTTGTGTACTATGGCTAGATTGACGGATAGCCACAGCTAGAAGTTGGTATTTAGCGCGATCTCTTTAGGCTCTATCTAATTTACTTTGCTCATCCTTATTATTGAAGACTTTGAAAGCCAGGTTAAGGAGGTCTTGTTGTGGGGTTTGAGGGCCATCTTCAGCCTTTTTAAGTTTACACCAGGTGTTGGGGGCAGATTGGGAGATAAAATAGGTATTGAGAACAATAGTTCCAGCCGGGCGCGGTGGTTCACGCCTGTAATCCCAACACTTTGGGAGGCTGAGGTGGGCGGATCACAAGGTCAGGATATTGAGACCATCCTGGCTAACATGGTGAAACCCCATCTCTACTAAAAAAAAATACAAAAACAATTAGCTGGGCGTGGTGGCGGGTGCCTGTAGTCCCAGCTACTCCGGGGGCTGAGACAGGAGAATGGCGTGAACCCGGGAGGCGGAGCTTGCAGTGAGCCGAGATTGCGCCACTGCACTCCAGCCTGGGCAAGAGTGTGAGACTCCGTCTCAAAAAAGAAAAAAAAAAAAAAGAACAATAGTTCCTTCTTGGGAGGCAGTGTCGATGCAGGTATATTTTTGGAGAGACTCTGTAAGGCGGGAAAGGAATTGGGCAGGATTTTCGTCTGCCTTTTGGGAAGTTTCTTTAAGTTTTTCAAAATTTACAGGCTTATGGGGTGTAAGTATATTTTAGGGAGTGGGGGCTGTTTCTGGGTAGAGCCACATCCTGGTTGATGGGCAGATGTTAGGGGAAAAAACAACAGCTGGGGAACATCTGCCTTGGCAGAGGGCCTGCAGGTGGTGAGAAAAGGAGGGGATGGAGAAAAACAAGGTGAGGGGAACATCTGCCTTGGCAGAGGGCCTTTGCTGGGTTGGGTCCCTAACACATCTCAAAAAAAAAAAAAAAAAAAAGCCTGAGGTTTCTGCACAAGGAGGGAATTGAGGGAATTCTGCCTCTAGACCGCCTTAGGACTGAAGAGCATAGTAACATCAATTCTTTATAGAATGTCCAGCCTGCTGGCCTGTCCTGTAAAATTTGAACTTGCCAGCCCTCACAATGTGAACCAATTCCTTAAACTAAATTTCTCACTTTCTCTCTCTCTCTGGAAAACACTGACTAATGTAGCAGGTTTCTCTGCTCCAGGACTTCAGGACCTTTTCGGTGCTAATAAGTTTCTCCATCAGGGCCAGCTTGTTCCTCCTACTGAGCTTCAGAGCCCTTGTTGAAGTTGTGGTTTGGGGGACTGGACCGATGACCTCAAAGGTTCCCTTTGCTCCCAAGCCTCAGAGTCTAGGAGGCCAGAGGGTCTCAGCAGGGCCTTGTCCTTCTCAGCTGTCTCTTACTGGCTTTCTCCACAGGTCTTGTAGCTTCAATGAGCATGGCTACCACCTCTTCCAGGCTATGCGGCTTGGGGTTGAGGAGATAAACAACTCCACGGCCCTGCTGCCCAACATCACCCTGGGGTACCAGCTGTATGATGTGTGTTCTGACTCTGCCAATGTGTATGCCACGCTGAGAGTGCTCTCCCTGCCAGGGCAACACCACATAGAGCTCCAAGGAGACCTTCTCCACTATTCCCCTACGGTGCTGGCAGTGATTGGGCCTGACAGCACCAACCGTGCTGCCACCACAGCCGCCCTGCTGAGCCCTTTCCTGGTGCCCATGGTAAGCTGGAGCCTCAGACCTTTGCCCATCTCCCTTCAGGCAAGTCTGGGCTGGGGCATGTGGGCAAGAGCTGCTGTCCCCCCAAGGCTGCCTGCCCCCTGGATCTCTTGGGTGGTCACTGCTCTTTAGTCACAAGTCAGGGGTCCCTGCCCAGCGTGGTTCCTGCCCCAGCCTTCCTCTCTTTCCAGAGCTGCTTCCAGATCCCTCCCTCCACTCTCATGGGAAAACCCATTCTCCTTGGGAACTACTGCCACTCAGCTGTACCCCTGCTGCCCTCCACTTCCCTCCTCCCTCCAGAGGTTCCATTGCCTTTGTTAGGAATGGACACCCTGGACGGGCGCTGTGGCTCATGCCTGTAATCCCTTGGGGAGGCTGGGCAGATCTCTTGAGGCCAGGAGTTCGAGACCAGCCTGGCCAGTATGGCGAAACCCCATCTCTACTAAAAATACAAAAGTTAGCTGAGAATGGTGGTGTGTGCCTGTAATCCCAGCTACTCGGGAGGCTGAGACAGGAGAATTGCTGGAACCTGGGAGGTGGAGGTTGCAGTGAGCTGAGATTGCACCACTGCATTCCAGCCTGGGTGACAGAGTGATACCTTGTCCCCTCCATCCTCCCCCCAAAAAAGGACACCCTTTGCTTCCCACCCCATAGACTGCTCCACATCATCCCAGTCTCTCCTGCCTGCCTTTCCTTCTTCCCTCCTGGCTCAGAGGTGCTGACATGCCTCACCTTGCTGATGTCAGTCCTGTCTCTGTGCTTATTCTTGCCCTGTACCTTGGACCACAGCCCCTCCTTGGCTTATGGATCCTTCCCCATGGGTTCCTGCCTGGCCTGTGGTTGCCCTCATTCCTCTCCCTCCTCCAGGCCCTCTACCCTGAGCACTGACTCCCTGCCCCTTCCCATGGGAGTTTCCTGCTGGCCTCTCCCTGCCCTCATTGACCCTCAGCCCGATTCTGTCCCCACCACTCTTGCTTTTGCTGTGAGCTGGGGCACCTTCTAGGTATCCAAATCCTACTTTGCAGTCCTTCTTTATCTAAGGTGACTTGTGATTTTTTTTTTTTTTTTTTTTTTTTGAGACACAGTCTCACTCTGACACTCAGGCTGGAGTGCAGTGGCGCAGTGTTGGCTCACTGTCTCCCAGGCTCAAGCAATCCTCCCACCTCATACTCCTAAGTAGCTGGGTCCACAGGCATGTGCCACCATGCCTGGCTAATTTTTGTATTTTTTGTAGAGATAGAGGTCTCACTATGTTGCCTAGACTGGCCTTGAACTCCTGGGCTCAAGCAATCCACCTGCCTTGGCCTCCCAAAGTGGTGAGATTACAGGCATGAGGCACCGTGCCCTTTGTGACATTTTTGACCAGTCCTCCTATGAGAGTCTTTCCTTGGAATTTATGCCCCCCTCAGCCCCCTGCCCCCACCTGGCTTTCACTTGCAGCCCTTCTCTCCTTTTGCCCTACTTCCTCTGAAAAGGTAGGTGATTCCCCGGAGCAGGCTTCACCCTCCTCTCCTCCCCTTTTCCAGTTCCCAGGCAGGCTGTGGGCTCGTGGTTTAACCTCCTATTCTCAGTCCCCTCCCCTCTGATCTGAGCCCCTGATGCTGGCCCAACATTGCCACATCATGGACCCAGCAAGGCCCAGATTGACCTTACCTCCCTACACAACAAAAGCCTCTTTTCTTCCTGTATTAGCCCCAACCCTCTGGTGGAGGGTAGTGAGGGAGTGGCCATCACCCTGGAGTCCTGCCCACTGCCGATCCTCCTTGCCCTGCTCCCCACCTTTCATCCTTTCTGGCCTCCTTTTCCACTGCCACAGCCACAGCTGGAATTCAGACCAGCATCACCCCTCAGCTAGATTCTCCCATCAGTGTCCTAAGGCTTCCCCCTGATTCTAGTCTTAAATTTCTTCTAACTCATTCCTCACTGAAGTCAGAGATACGCTCATAAAATGCAAGTCCTGGCCGGGCGCCGGGCGCGGGGGCTCACGCCTGTAATCCCAGCACTTTGGGAGGCTGAGGTGGGCAGCTCATGAGGTCAGGAGTTGGAAACCAGCCTGGCCAACGTGGTGAAACCCCGTCTCTGCTAAAAATGCAAAAATTAGCCAGGCGTGGTGGCAGGCACCTGTAATCCCAGCTACTCAGGAGGCTGAGGCAGGAGAATTTCTTGAACCCAGGAGGCAGGGGTTGCAGTGAGCCAAGATCACGCCACCGCACTCCATCCTGGGCGACAGAGCAAGACTGTCTCAGAAAGAAAAGAAAAAAAGCAAGTCCGAACATAGCACTTCTCTGTGGACATCCTTAGGGACTCCCTGTGGCTTACAGCAGTGGCCCCCAACCTTTTTGGCATCAGGGACTGGTTTCGTGGAAGACAATTTTTCTAAGGACGGGTGTGTGAGGGGTTGGTTTCAGGATGATTCAAGTGCATTACATTTATTGTGCACTTTATATTATTACATTGTTTTATACATACATATATATTTATTTGTTTGTTTGTTTGAGACGGAGTTTCGCTCTGTCGCCCAGGCTGGAGTGCAGTGGCGTGATCTCGGCTCACTGCAACCTCCACCTCCCGGGTTCAAGCAATTCTCCTGCCTCAGCCTCCCAAGTAGCTGGGAGTACAGGCGCACGCTGCCACCACGCCCGGCTAATTTGTGTATTTTTTAGTAGAGATGGGGTTTTGCCATATTGGCCAGGCTGGTCGCAAACTCCTAACCTCGTGATCCGCCCACCTCGGCCTCCCAATGTGCTGGGATTACAGGTGTGAGCCACTGTGCCCGGCCATAATGTATTAATATAATAAAATAATTATACAACTCACCATAATGTAGAATCAGTGGGAGCCCTGAGCTTGTTTTCCTACAACTAGATGGTCCCATCTGGGGGTGATGGGAGACAGTGACAGATCATCAGACATTAGATTCTCATAAGTAGCGTGCAACCTAGATCTCTCGCATGCGCAGTTCACAGTAGGGTTCAAGCTCCTACAAGAATCTGATGCTGCTGCTGATCTGACAGGAGGGGAGCAGCTGTAAATACAGATGAAGCTTCGCTTACTCACCAGCTGCTCACCTCCTCCTGTGAGGCCCAGTTCCTAACAGGCCACTAACCTAACTTCTGCCCTGACCTACACATGCTTCTCTTCTTCCTTGCAAACTGCCTCCAGTGGAAGTCCCTGAAGGTCCCCAAACACACGGGACTATTTCACTCCTATGCAGGTTTTGTCTCCTCTGCTTGGAATGCATCCCCTCACCCCTTGTCCCCAGGCAGATTCCCACCCCTCCCCCAGAACCTGCCCCAGTGGAGCCTTCGCAGGTGATTTGTCAGTTTCACAGGATGAGGGGTGCTCTCCTGGTCCCCCCGGCTCCCTGTATCCCCACACCCAGCACAGGGCCAGGCACTGGGGGGGCCTTCAGTGGAGACTGAAATGGCTGAACGGGACCTCCCACAGATCAGCTATGCGGCCAGCAGTGAGACGCTCAGCGTGAAGCGGCAGTATCCCTCTTTCCTGCGCACCATCCCCAACGACAAGTACCAGGTGGAGACCATGGTGCTGCTGCTGCAGAAGTTCGGGTGGACCTGGATCTCTCTGGTTGGCAGCAGTGACGACTATGGGCAGCTAGGGGTGCAGGCACTGGAGAACCAGGCCACTGGTCAGGGGATCTGCATTGCTTTCAAGGACATCATGCCCTTCTCTGCCCAGGTGGGCGATGAGAGGATGCAGTGCCTCATGCGCCACCTGGCCCAGGCTGGGGCCACCGTCGTGGTTGTTTTTTCCAGCCGGCAGTTGGCCAGGGTGTTTTTCGAGTCCGTGGTGCTGACCAACCTGACTGGCAAGGTGTGGGTCGCCTCAGAAGCCTGGGCCCTCTCCAGGCACATCACTGGGGTGCCCGGGATCCAGCGCATTGGGATGGTGCTGGGCGTGGCCATCCAGAAGAGGACTGTCCCTCGCCTGAAGGCGTTTGAAGAAGCCTATGCCCGGGCAGACAAGGAGGCCCCTAGGCCTTGCCACAAGGGCTCCTGGTGCAGCAGCAATCAGCTCTGCAGAGAATGCCAAGCTTTCATGGCACACACGATGCCCAAGCTCAAAGCCTTCTCCATGAGTTCTGCCTACAACGCGTACCGGGCTGTGTATGCGGTGGCCCATGGCCTCCACCAGCTCCTGGGCTGTGCCTCTGGAGCTTGTTCCAGGGGCCGAGTCTACCCCTGGCAGGTAAGAGAGCCCACCCCAGCACCTCCTGTCAGGGAGAACAGCCAATCCTGAGATGAGCAGAGTGGGCACTCTCTGGTCACTCTAAATGCCAACGGGGATAAATGCCACTAACTTGAGTTGTTTTGTTTTGTTTTGTTTTGTTTTTTGAGACAGTCTGGCTCTGTCACCCAGGCTGCAGTGTAGTGATGCGATCTCGGCTCTCTGCAACTTCCACTTCCTGGGTTCAAGTGATTCTCTTGCCTCGGCCTCCTGAGTAGCTGGGATTACAGGCACCCACCACCACGCCTGGATAATTTTTTTTTTTTTTTGAGATAGAGTCTCGCTCTGTTGCCCAGGCTGGAATGCAGTGGCGCGATCTTGGCTCACTGTGAGCTCCGCCTCCCAGGTTCACTCCATTCTCTTGCCTCAGCCTCCCAAGTAGCTGGGACCACGGGCGCCCGCCACCACGCCCAGCTAATTTTTTTTGTATTTTGAGTAGAGACGGGGTTTCACCATGTTAGCCAGGATGGTCTCAATCTCCTGACCTTGTCATCCGCCCACCTCGGCCTCCCAAAGTGCTGGGATTACAGGCGTGAGCCACCGCACCCGGCCTAATTTTTGTATTTTTAGTAGAGATGGGGTTTCACCATGTTGGCCAGGCTGGTCTCGAACTCCTGGCATCAAGTGATCCTCCTGCTTCGGCCTCCCAAAGTGCTGGGATTACAAGCATTAGCTCTCTTCTCTTAGACAGATCTTTCTCTCTGATCCTTGCCTTCTCTCACCCACTGTGTCTTGGAAGTGTCAAGTGATAAGATCCAGGGCTAAAACTGTCTGTAAAGGAGTGTTTGTTAGAGGCCTCCTCTCAGGAGGTTGGTGGGGAAGATTGAGGGGCTTCCTAAGAAGGAAGGGACGAGACCTTCCTGATGGGCTGAAACCACCAGGACGGAAACCCAGGAAGGCCCCAGGCCCTTGCTTCTGGGACCATGTGGGTCTGTGCTGTCTGTGGTGGCTTCATGATACGCGTTTCTTTCAGCTTTTGGAGCAGATCCACAAGGTGCATTTCCTTCTACACAAGGACACTGTGGCGTTTAATGACAACGGAGATCCCCTCAGTAGCTATAACATAATTGCCTGGGACTGGAATGGACCCAAGTGGACCTTCACGGTCCTCGGTTCCTCCACATGGTCTCCAGTTCAGCTAAACATAAATGAGACCAAAATCCAGTGGCACGGAAAGGACAACCAGGTAATGGGGATGTGGCTACTCACCACGTAACTGGCTTATGGGCAACCTAGAGCCTGGGGGTGATGCTGACACAGTGTACAGGGAGCAGGAGGGGGGCCCCAGGGGTCCAGCTGCCACCACTCTACCCATCCTGGCCAGGGAAGCAGGGAAGACACTCCGTAGGCGAGTGTGCAGATGCCCTGGGGCGGAAGTTCACACGACCAGGGGCCCTGCCCTGGGAGTGAGCCCTGAGGGCAGATGCACAGAGATTCTGTTTTCTGTTCCACATGTGAGCTGTCCTTTGACTTGGGCCCCTACGTGTGGCCCCTCTGGCTTCTTACAGGTGCCTAAGTCTGTGTGTTCCAGCGACTGTCTTGAAGGGCACCAGCGAGTGGTTACGGGTTTCCATCACTGCTGCTTTGAGTGTGTGCCCTGTGGGGCTGGGACCTTCCTCAACAAGAGTGGTGAGTGGGCAATGGAGCAGGCGAGCTACCCAGCACTCCCGGGGGCTGCACGGTGGAGGGAGGGCCTCCCTTGGGCCCCATGTGACCTGCCCCAGAACCAAGGCCCAGTCACTGGGCTGCCAGTTAGCTTCAGGTTGGAGGACACCTGCTACCAGACAGAATTCTGATCAAGAGAATCAGCCGCTGGGTGCGGTGGCTCATGCCTGTAATCCTAGCACTTTGGGAGGCTGAGGCGGGTGGATCACTTGAGGTCAGGAGTTCGAGACCAGCCTGGCCAACATGGTGAAACCCCATCTCTACCAAAAATATAAAAAATTAGCTGGGTGTGGTGGCGCGTGCCTGTAATCCCAGCTACTCGGGAGGCTGAGGCAGGAGAATCACTTGAACCCAGGAGGCGGAGGTTGCAGTGAGCCAAGATGCATTCCAGCCTGGACCACAGAGCGAGAATTCGTCCCAAAAAAAAAGGAAAAGAGGCCGGGCGTGGTGGCTCACGCCTGTAATCCCAGCACTTTGGGAGGCCGAGGTGGGTGGATCACCTGAGGTCAGGAGTTCGAGACCAGCCTGACCAACATGGTGAAACCCCATCTCTACTAAAAATACAAAAAAAGTTAGCCAGGCGTTGTGGCGTGTGCCTGTAATTCCAGCTACTCGGGAGGCTGAGGCAGGAGAATCGCTTGAACCCGGGAGACGGAGGTTGCGGTGAGCCGAGATTGCACCATTGCACTCCAGCCTGGGCGACAAGAGAAAAACTCCGTCTCAAAAGGAAAGAAAGAAAGAAAGAATTAGCCAACTGAAAGCCTTAGACTGAGGTGTGTCCTCTGTTAGAGAGCTGTCATCACAACTCCTACAAAAGCAGTCGTATCCTGAATTCAACCTCTTTCTCTAAATGAATATAGCTATTGTTCCCTTTGTGCCCTCTTGTCCTACTGTCCCTTCTGTTGCCCATGCCAAAGACAGCTAGCTTCTTGAACAGCTTGGCCTGAATACAGATATTAGCGTGTCTGCAGCAGAGAAAAAAAACAGCATTCCCCATCCAGAAATGCAAGGTCAAGAACAGAGAGCAAATTAGGTAGCTAAGGACTCAGGTCCTTAGTTGGTGTCCAGGGGCCACATTCTTTCCTTTCACCATCTCTGTAGGGACAGGAATACTTCCCTTCTGTCCTCAGAGGGTCAGGACTCAGAGAAACCACAGAGCAGCAGCTCAGGAAAGTGGTTCATGGAAATGCTGGCAAGAGAGAGGGGTTACAATGCCCTCCCTTGGGAGCAGGCTGCTCCCATCAGATCGTAACCTCTCTGGTATGTGGGCAGAGCTACCAGGTTAAGGTCCTCCCTAGGGTTTGCAAAACCCTCATGGGATCATGAGCCATACAGAACCGACCTGTGTGTCTCCAGAGTCTGTAATTAACACAGGCATTTTGAGGAAATGTGTGGCCTCAGGCCCCACTCCCGGCTACCCCCATCCCACTATGCCTAGTATAGTCTAGCTGCCCTGGTACAATTCTCCCAGTATCTTGCAGGCCCCTATTTCCTATTCCTACTCTGCTCATCTAGCTCTCAGGAACCTTCTTGGCCTTCCCTTTCAGACCTCTACAGATGCCAGCCTTGTGGGAAAGAAGAGTGGGCACCTGAGGGAAGCCAGACCTGCTTCCCGCGCACTGTGGTGTTTTTGGCTTTGCATGAGCACACCTCTTGGGTGCTGCTGGCAGCTAACACGCTGCTGCTGCTGCTGCTGCTTGGGACTGCTGGCCTGTTTGCCTGGCACCTAGACACCCCTGTGGTGAGGTCAGCAGGGGGCCGCCTGTGCTTTCTTATGCTGGGCTCCCTGGCAGCAGGTAGTGGCAGCCTCTATGGCTTCTTTGGGGAACCCACAAGGCCTGCATGCTTGCTGCGCCAGGCCCTCTTTGCCCTTGGTTTCACCATCTTCCTGTCCTGCCTGACAGTTCGCTCATTCCAACTAATCATCATCTTCAAGTTTTCCACCAAGGTACCTACATTGTACCACGCCTGGGTCCAAAACCACGGTGCTGGCCTGTTTGTGATGATCAGCTCAGTGGCCCAGCTGCTTATCTGTCTAACTTGGCTGGTGGTGTGGACCCCACTGCCCACTAGGGAATACCAGCGCTTCCCCCATCTGGTGATGCTTGAGTGCACAGAGACCAACTCCCTGGGCTTCATACTGGCCTTCCTCTACAATGGCCTCCTCTCCATCAGTGCCTTTGCCTGCAGCTACCTGGGCAAGGACTTGCCAGAGAACTACAACGAGGCCAAATGTGTCACCTTCAGCCTGCTCTTCAACTTCGTGTCCTGGATCGCCTTCTTCACCACGGCCAGCGTCTACGACGGCAAGTACCTGCCTGCGGCCAACATGATGGCTGGGCTGAGCAGCCTGAGCAGCGGCTTCGGCGGGTATTTTCTGCCTAAGTGCTACGTGATCCTCTACCGCCCAGACCTCAACAGCACAGAGCACTTCCAGGCCTCCATTCAGGACTACACGAGGCGCTGCGGCTCCACCTGACCAGTGGGTCAGCAGGCACGGCTGGCAGCCTTCTCTGCCCTGAGGGTCGAAGGTCGAGCAGGCCGGGGTGTCCGGGAGGTCTTTGGGCATCGCAGTCTGGGGTTGGGACGTGTAAGCGCCTGGGAGAGCCTAGACCAGGCTCCGGGCTGCCAATAAAGAAGTGAAATGCGTATCTGGTCTCCTGTCGTGGGAGAGTGTGAGGTGTAACGGATTCAAGTCTGAACCCAGAGCCTGGAAAAGGCTGACCACCCAGATTGACGTTGCTAGGCAACTCCGGAGGCGGGCCCAGCGCCAAAAGAACAGGGCAAGGCGTCGTCCCTGCATCCCATTGGCCGTTCTCTGCGGGGCCCCGCCCTCGGGGGCCGGAGCTAGAAGCTCTACGCTTCCGAGGCGCGCCTCCTGGCCTGCACGCTTTGACGTCACGTCCGGCGCGGAGGCGGTGGAGTCTCCGCACTGTCGGCGGGGTACGCATAGCCGGGCAGTAGGTTCGTGGGCTGTGGAGGCGACGGAGCAGGTGGCCAGTGGGGCCAGCTCAGGGAGGACCTGCTTGGGTGAGGAGGGCGCAGGGTGAGGGAGGGAGGGGCTGCGGGCCGCCGTGGCTGCCTTCCGCTCGGCCGCTCGGGACCTGTGGGCGCGGCGTGGGCTTCGCTCACCTGTCCGCGGCTGCCGCCCTCCGCCGTCCAGGATCCTCTCACTGTGCCGGGCCAGTCCGTTCGCGCTCATCCCATGTCTCCTTTCCCCAAACTTGGATTTTTCTCACCAGGCCCTTCTTCACGACCCTGGCCCCCCATCAGCATCCCCCCTGGCCAATCCAATATGGCCCCCGGCAGGCTGTCAGTGTGTTCCAGCCCTCCGCGTGCACCCCTTACCCTGACCCAAGCCCTCGTGCTGATAAATATGATTATTTGAGTAGAGGCCAACTTCCCGTTTCTCTCTCTTGACTCCAGGGGCTTTCTCTTGCATACCCTCGCTTAGGCTGGCCGGGGTGTCACTTCTGCCTCCCTGCCCTCCAGACCATGGACGGCTCCTTCGTCCAGCACAGTGTGAGGGTTCTGCAGGAGCTCAACAAGCAGCGGGAGAAGGGCCAGTACTGCGACGCCACTCTGGACGTGGGGGGCCTGGTGTTTAAGGCGCACTGGAGTGTCCTTGCCTGCTGCAGTCACTTTTTCCAGAGCCTCTACGGGGATGGCTCAGGGGGCAGTGTCGTCCTCCCTGCTGGCTTCGCTGAGATCTTTGGCCTCTTGTTGGACTTTTTCTACACTGGTCACCTCGCTCTCACCTCAGGGAACCGGGATCAGGTGCTCCTGGCAGCCAGGGAGTTGCGAGTGCCAGAGGCCGTAGAGCTGTGCCAGAGCTTCAAGCCCAAAACTTCAGTGGGACAGGCAGCAGGTGGCCAGAGTGGGCTGGGGCCCCCTGCCTCCCAGAATGTGAACAGCCACGTCAAGGAGCCGGCAGGCTTGGAAGAAGAGGAAGTTTCGAGGACTCTGGGTCTAGTCCCCAGGGATCAGGAGCCCAGAGGCAGTCATAGTCCTCAGAGGCCCCAGCTCCATTCCCCAGCTCAGAGTGAGGGCCCCTCCTCCCTCTGTGGGAAACTCAAGCAGGCCTTGAAGCCTTGTCCCCCTGAGGACAAGAAACCCGAGGACTGCAAAATGCCCCCAAGGCCCTTAGAGGCTGAAGGTGCCCAGCTGCAGGGCGGCAGTAATGAGGTACTGTGCCCAGGGTGTTGGGACTGGGGAGACAAATAGAGGGAATAGACACTTTTTTGGTATAATAGGGACCCTGGGCTGGGTGTGATGGCTCACTCACGCCTGTAATCCTAGCACTTTGGGAGGCCAAGGAGGGTGGATCACTTTAGCTTGGGAGTTCGAGACCAGCCTGGGCAACATGGCGAGGCCTAATTTGTACAAAGAATATACAAAAATTAGCCGGGTGCGGTGGCACACACCTGTAGTCCTAGCTACTCGGGAGGGTGAGGTGGGAGGATCACTTGAGCCCAGGAAGTGGAGGTTGCAGTGAGCTGAGATGGTGCCACTACCCTCCAGCCTAGGCGACAGAGCAAGATCCTGTCTCAAAAAAAAAAAAAATATGTGGACCTTAAGACAATCTCTGTTAATGTGGGTTTGGAACAGGCTTTCTCCAAAGGAAGCTGGTGACCTCAGGCTGACCTTTCTGCAAGCCCCAGCTGTTCATGGTTGCCACCTTCCTGAGAGGAGTGGGCAGCCATCAGGGTTACAGGTGTTTCCCCAGGGCGGTGTTTCCAGCTGAGCTTCCAGCTCCCCACAAACACAGCCACTTTCCTCTGAATCCAAGATTCAGATGCTCTGCCTTGGGCCCCTGAAGGAACTTGTCTGATGAAGGGACTTGTCAGGGTTGGGGCTTGGGATGGAACTGGAGCTGGGTCCCTACAACTCCTGCTGATTCATTTGGTGACACCACCCCCTCCTGCTGCCTATTGTGCTCTAGTGGGAAGTGGTGGTTCAAGTGGAGGACGATGGGGATGGCGATTACATGTCTGAGCCTGAGGCTGTGCTGACCAGGAGGAAGTCAAATGTAATCCGAAAGCCCTGTGCAGCTGAGCCAGCCCTGAGCGCGGGCTCCCTAGCAGCTGAGCCTGCTGAGAACAGAAAAGGTACAGCGGTGCCGGTCGAATGCCCCACATGTCATAAAAAGTTCCTCAGCAAATATTATCTAAAAGTCCACAACAGGTAAACGTTCTGTTTTTCTATTTTCTTTTCCTGTCTGCCATTCCCACGTTGGGGGAGGGGTCCTGCACTTCCCACTTCTGGGTGAGGTAGGGGCTGGGGGATCCATCTCAGACCCACATAGTGTCTGGTCTTGGTACACCTCTGATAATCAGGAAGTGAGAGCCTGCTTTGGGTTGGATTCTTCTTCCTCGCTGTCCTGTGAGTACTCTGGTTGGAGATGGGTTTGTGTACATCTTGTCAACAGGTTCCACCCACTGTGGACCTTGACCTCCAGCTGGTCTCTGCTAACAGAATGAGAAACCTGTGGCCCCTGTGCTAGAGCTGGGGCCCAACCTTAGGTGTTTCTGAAGCCTGGCAGTGTGGGCTTGAAGCCTGGCAGTGTGGGCTTTGGGCCACAGTGCCAAGCCTTGGTTCAGTGCTACCTGCGTTTCCAGGGAAGTGTTCACTCTGGGGTGTCAGTGGGGCATTCAAGTCTATTTGTCTAAACCTTCAGCGTCCAATAAAGTAACCAGGAACTCCAGGAGCTATTACAATTTTTATTTTTACATTTAGTGGAGACAAGGTTTTGCTCTGTTGCCCAGGCTGGTCTCAAACTCCTGGGCTCAATCGATCCACCCACCCTGGCCTCCCAAAGTGCTGGAATTATAGGTGTGAGCCACCATGCCCAGCCCCCAGGGGCTATTTTATGTTTTTTGTTTGTTTTTGTTTTTGAGTTGGAGTCTTGCTCTGTCACCAGGCTAGAGTGCAGTAGCGTGATCTCAGCTCAGTGCAACCTCTGCCTCCTGGGTTCAAGTGATTCCTCTGCTTCAGCCTCCCAAATAGCTGGGATTACAGGCACGTGCCACCACACCCGGCTAATTTTTTGTATTTTAGTAGAGACGGGGTTTCACCATGATGGCCATGATGGTCTCAATCTCCTGACCTTGTGATCCACCTGCCTTGGCCTCCCAAAGTGCTGGGATTACAGGTGTGAGCCACCACGCTCAGCCTATGTTGTTTTTCATTTTATTTTATTTTTTTGGGACGGAGTCTCACTCTGTTGCCAGGCTGGAGTGCAGTGGCATAAGATCAGCTCACTGCAACCTCCGCCTCCTGGGTTCAAGCGATTCTCCTGTCTCAGCCTCCCGAGTAGCTGGGATTACAGGTGCCTGCCACCACGCCTGGCTAATATTTGTATTTTTAGTAGAGATGGGGCTTCAACATCTTGGCCAGGCTGGTCTTGAACTCCTGACCTTGTGATCCACCTGCCTCCGCCTCCCAAAGTGCTGGGACTACAGGCATGAGCCACTGTGCCCAGCCTGTTATTTTTTTTTTTTGAGACAGTCTCACTGTGTCGCCCAGGTTGGAGTGCAGTGGCATGATCTTGGCTCACTGCAACTTCTGTCTCCCAGGTTTAAGCGATTCTCCTGCCTCAGCCTCCTCAGTAGCTGGGGCTACAGGTGCGCACCACTACGCCCAGCTAATTGTTTTACTTTTTTTTTTTTTTTTTTTTTTGAGATGGAGTCTCCCCTCTGTCGCCCAGGCTGGAGTGTGGTGGCTCCGTCTAAGCTCACTACAACCTCTGCCTCCCAGGTTCAAGCGATTTTCCTGCCTCAGCCTCCTGAGTAGCTGGGATTACAGGCACGCGCCACCACACCTGGCTAATTTTTTTGTGTGTGTTTAGTAGAGACAGGGTTTCAGCATGTTGGTCAGGCTGGTTTCGAACTCCTGACCTTGTGATCCACCTGCCTCAGCCTCCCAAAGTGCTGGGATTACAGGCGTGAGCCACCGTGCCCAGCCATTTTTTTACTTTTTAGTAGTGATGGGTTTCACCATATTGGCCAGGCTGATCTCAAACTCCTGACCTTGCGATCCACCTGCCTTAGCTTCCCAAAGTGCTGGGATTACAGGCGTGAGCCACCGTGCCCAGCCCCCAGGGACTATTTTAACTTAAAATTTAAAATTAAATAAAAATTCAGTTCCTCAGATACGTTAGCCACATCTGAAGTGGTGAGGAACCACGTGTCTCCTGGTGGCTGAATCGGGCAGTGCTGACATAGCACATTTCCATCATCGTGGAGAATCCCCTTGGGCAGCACTGCTTTGGAGTCCCTGCAAGGCCTGTGGGGATGGCGGCCCAGTGGCATGCCTTCCAATCCTGCCACTCCCAGTCAAGACATCACTAGTCTATCATGGTGTGTTTTCTTGCCATGCCAGGTTGGGCGGCACACTAGTAATCACCTGGAATGGGAGCCAGGGGGAAACCTGTTCACTGTCCCTGTGCACCGTGTTCAGGGCAGCTGCTGCCAGTGGAATGCTGGGATAACCCCAGTGTCAGGGGGGTCCTGGGGCAGCCTGTGTACTGCTGGATGCTTGCTTTCAAGTACTCTGCTGGGGTAAGACTCTGGGGCAGTTTCCATCCCTTCCTTGGGCTTCAGCTTGCTGGACTGGCCCTGAGAACTGGGAGGGGATGGCTTCATGAAGTCATTTTGATGGGGGATGAAGATAGTTGCTGTAGAGGAAGAGGATGAGAGAGCTG
The DNA here is from genome assembly GCF_029289425.2 of Pan paniscus. Classification (NCBI taxonomy): domain Eukaryota; kingdom Metazoa; phylum Chordata; class Mammalia; order Primates; family Hominidae; genus Pan; species Pan paniscus. The sequence goes on along the minus strand of NC_073249.2, from coordinate 221,643,330 downwards.
CTTGGCCTCTGGAAGGTGGGAGGAGCTGTCGCAGGCTGCACAGGGGCTCTGAGGTTGAGTTCGTTTAGTTCATTGATTCAGCAGTCTACCAGGTGGCCAGCAAGGCTTTGTGGGTGCTTGGGATGCATTTAAGGGAACTAAACAAAGGTCCTTGTGCAGCCGACCTGCTTGCCAGGCAATGCAGGTAACAGATAAGTCCATCTGCCTGCAGTAGACGGTGAGGAAGTGCTGCCGAAGAAGAAAAAGCAGAGGCGGGCCAAGGGGTTGGGGAGTTGTGGGTGGGGTTCGATTGCGATTTTAAGTAGCCAGGGTCTCTAGAGTCTTACTGAGAAGGTGAGATTTAAGCAAAGACTCAAAGGAGGTGAGGAAGTTGACCAAGTGGGTGACTGGGGAGCATCTGGGCAGAGAGAAGAGCCAGGGCGCTGGGGTAGGAGGATCCTGGGGGCGTGACAGGCAGCAAGGAGGCACATGCCTGATCCAGGTGGCCAGACGACACCCTGGGAGAGAAGCAGGCAAGGGGAGGGCTGCCTGCGCCCTGATAGGCCTCCCGGGCCCTTTCTCTGATTGGGGAAGCACTGGGGATACGTGAGCCAAGAGGTACTGAGGTCGGACTTAAAGGTCCTTCTGGCTCCTGAACTGAAACCTGTCGGGGAGGCAGTCACGGAGCGGGGAGACCAGATGGGCAGCTCCCCTGGCTACCCGGGAGAAGCTGTTGCCGGCCTTGGTAGGGCAGTGGAGTCAGGTGAGGATCTGGCCATGGGTTTGAAGCTCTGGGAAGACTGAGTTGCTTCTCCAATAGTCAGGACCCAAGATCTGTTCCTGCCTTCAGACAGAATGCGGTCAGCTGGGCCTCCCCGTCGGCCTCTGTGCTGGCCAGATCCATGGCAGCCTCTTAGGACCTGTGTGAGCTTCTTGCCACTGCACTCTCCCTTGCAGAGTCTCCATGCTGGGGGAGGCTTCTGGGCTTGTCCCTGCACCTTAACCAGCTGGTGTCACCTGAGAACACTTGTTCCCCTTAGAAGGGACCCAGAGGGGGCCCTGGGTGAGGGAGAGATGGGAAACCCTCTCAGCCCCCCCACCCCTGTGGCTTCTCCTGGCAGGAAACATACTGGGGAGAAACCCTTTGAGTGTCCCAAATGTGGGAAGTGTTACTTTCGGAAGGAGAACCTCCTGGAGCATGAAGCCCGGAATTGCATGAACCGCTCGGAACAGGTACTTGGGAGCTGGCCCAGGTACTTGTGGGCAGGGCACACTGGCCTGTCTTCGTGCCATCCGGGAAGGGCCCCAGGAGACTGTCTGAGAGGGGTACTGTAAACTCAGGAAAGCTGTGGGGTCCTTGGATGTCATGAGGTCCATGCCCTGGTACAGGTGGGGACACAGGTCCTGAGGGCGGAAGGGACAGGCATAGGAGGGACTCTGTGGGAGGCATTTGGGGTTGGCTTTCCTAGGCCCCTGGCCCACCTCCACCTTGGCTTTGGAGAAGGGGAGCCGCTACAGGGGATGGCAGCTGGGAAAGGCCCCCTGGCCACCCCCAGCAACCCCACTGCTGGCTTCTGTGTCAGGGCCCGCCGAAACCCAGGCCCACTCTTCCTAGAGGCCTGTCAGCAGCCACTAGGGCCAGGGACTGTGGGTGAGGCCACTCGGACCCTGCCCCCAGTCTGTCAGGGCCTGAGAAGGGCCTGGTGTGTGGTGGGCTTGCAGCACTCAGTGATGGTCAGGCCAGGCAGGTTATGTGTTGCCCTCTCCCACCCTAGCGTCCCCCGCCTCCCCAGGCAGACTCTTCCCAGCAGCAAGCGGAAGCCCGGGCAGAGGCTGCTGTCATAGGCAGAGGCCCCCGCTGATGCCGGCCCTGCTTGCCCCTCACACTGCCAGGTCTTCACATGCTCTGTGTGCCAGGAGACATTCCGCCGAAGGATGGAGCTGCGGGTGCACATGGTGTCTCACACAGGGGAGATGCCCTACAAGGTCAGGCTTGGCCTGTCTCCAGGGCCAGGGTTGGGTAGCCCCAGGATCCTTCCTGCTGAGCCCTTTACGTGGGGTGCTGTCAGGCACCTCCCTCACAGTAGCTGTCAGGGAGCCTGCCTTCCCTGCCTGTCCAGTGCCCCCTTATCTAGGCAGGGCTACTGTCTGCAGCCTCACCTCCAAGGTCCTTATTAGGCCCTTGTTTCTTTCCATGGAGGACAGGCTTGGCATCCTCTGGGCAGCTGAGCCCTGAGGGCCCTCCTTTGCACCATCCTTCACACCAGATCAGGGGTCCTCCCAGAATCATCTCACCGGGGCCTCCCTCTAGTTCCTGCCCTATAGCCCAAGGGTGGGTGGCAGGGTTTCATGGGTGCAGGCCGCCCTGGAGGTGACTGTGGGCCTCTTTTTCAGTGTTCCTCCTGCTCCCAGCAGTTCATGCAGAAGAAGGACTTGCAGAGCCACATGATCAAACTTCATGGAGCCCCCAAGCCCCATGCAGTAAGTGACAGGGAGGGCTGGGCATGCTTTGATGCTGGCATGAGCAAGAGTGAGCTGTGCCCAGAGTGGGCAGCCGGCCATGTACTTTCTGTTGTTCGGGGGGTGGGGGGGCGTGTGGGTCTGCTGTTCCGTGCGGGGGTGCTTGTGGGTCTCCCAGGCAGCCCTTCCCTGCTCTCACCCTGGCCCTGGTCCCTCCCTCTGCCTGCCTGGTCTGCCTGCAGTGCCCCACCTGTGCCAAGTGCTTCCTGTCTCGGACAGAGCTGCAGCTGCATGAAGCTTTCAAGCACCGTGGTGAGAAGCTGTTTGTGTGTGAGGAGTGTGGGCACCGGGCCTCGAGCCGGAATGGCCTGCAGATGCACATCAAGGCCAAGCACAGGTGCGTGTTGCCCGTTCTCTCTTGGGGCCCAGTCCTGCTGCCAGCCCAGGCTTGCACCGGCAGGGAAGACAGAGTTTGCTGACTTTTACACAGATGAGTGTGCCCTTGGCCTCCACCCTGAATCTAGTGCCTACAGCCTCTCTGGGATAGTGGGACCTGAGGGGCAAGCAGCTATGCCAGGCAGAGAGGCTGGGGGCAGATGTTTCAGGCTCAGACAAGCCTCTGTGCCCCCAGGGCAGATTCTGAGCTTCCTTAGTTTCCTGTGACTCCTGCTCATAGATTGTCCTTCTGCTCTCGGGGTGGAGGTGGTGCCCCTTTCCTAGCACTGCCCAAGTCCTCTTTCCACCAGGCATGCTCCTAGCTGTAGCAGAGCAAGGGGGTCACTTCCCTTGGTGATGGCCTCTGCCCCATGTCCCCACCTTAACAGGAATGAGAGGCCACACGTATGTGAGTTCTGCAGCCACGCCTTCACCCAAAAGGCCAATCTCAACATGCACCTGCGCACGCACACGGGTGAGAAGCCCTTCCAGTGCCACCTCTGTGGCAAGACCTTCCGAACCCAAGGTGAGGTACGCCCCGCCCCTCCCCTCGCCTCCCCATCCCGAGGCCAAGGTAACAGGCTGAGCTCTTGCCTTGTGCCTGCAGCCAGCCTGGACAAGCACAACCGCACCCACACCGGGGAAAGGCCCTTCAGTTGCGAGTTCTGTGAACAGCGCTTCACTGAGAAGGGGCCCCTCCTGAGGCACGTGGCCAGCCGCCATCAGGAGGGCCGGCCCCACTTCTGCCAGATATGCGGCAAGACCTTCAAAGGTACCTGGGCGGCCCTGGGAGAGCCATTTCCTGCTCATCCGAGTTGGAGGGTCTCTGAGGAGGAAACGCTCCTTTCTTGCCAGTGAACCTCTTTTGTGCCCCACATGGTTAGAGTTGAGAGTGGACCTGCTTTGAAGGCAGGGGTGTCCTGTGCAGTAGTGACCCTGGGTGGCACTGGAGAGCCTGGCAGGGCCTGTGCAGCACTTGTAAACCACTGGTCCCCTCCCTTGCTGCCTGTCCCAACCTCCTGCTGGGTTTCCTCGAGGGTCCCGGGGCTCCTGCATGATCCCCCCCCCGCGTTCTCCCTCTTGCAGCCGTGGAGCAACTGCGTGTGCACGTCAGACGGCACAAGGGGGTGAGGAAGTTTGAGTGCACCGAGTGTGGCTACAAGTTTACCCGACAGGTAGGCCAGGGCCCGGGCCCCTTCCCCTACCCTAGGATCCCCCGAAGTCCTGAGCTCACCCTCCCCGCCAGGCCCACCTGCGGAGGCACATGGAGATCCACGACCGGGTGGAGAACTACAACCCGCGGCAGCGCAAGCTCCGCAACCTGATCATCGAGGACGAGAAGATGGTGGTGGTGGCGCTGCAGCCGCCTGCAGAGCTGGAGGTGGGCTCGGCGGAGGTCATTGTGGAGTCCCTGGCCCAGGGCGGCCTGGCCTCCCAGCTCCCCGGCCAGAGACTGTGTGCAGAGGAGAGCTTCACCGGCCCAGGTGTCCTGGAGCCCTCCCTCATCATCACAGCTGCTGTCCCCGAGGACTGTGACACATAGCCCACTCTGGCCACCAGAGCCCACTTGGCCCCACCCCTCAATAAACCGTGTGGCTTTGGACTCTCGTATTTCAGCCTGACGGTCTGTTCCCGTGTCCTGGAGTTGGGGAAGTGCTGCCTTCCCACCCATGCCTTCAGGACAGAGTGGTGCCCTGCCCGGTCCTATGTGGGCCTCAGCTCAGCTGGCAGCTTCCCCTCCTGTCAGGAAACCTCAGCTGAGCGAGGCTTGGATGGGGTTCCTTTGGGGGCCAAACCTCTGGCCTTGGCTGCTCTCCACATCTGTATTCTGTTCATTACTGCAGGATTTTAGAGTGGGGAACGCTGGCCAGTTAGAGCACCAGTATTCCTATTTTAGAGCTGAGGTGATACCGGCTTCTGGAGATAGAATTCATTACTAAGCTTCTGGAGTTAAGTAGAGTGGTCAGGGCCCACGGGGCTGGCCTTGTTGGGCAGAATCAAGGACTGGGCCCAGTTAGTGTAGCTGAGCACGCCTGGGGGTCTGAGGAGGGTGGGGCCCTTCCTTCAAGCAGCCTGGTCTGTGTGTCCAGGAGGCTTTGGTCCCCACGTTCTATAGCTGTGGGGTACTGTGTGGCAAGGAGCAAATGCACGTGGGCCTTAGAGCAGATTGCTGTTGTTTAAATTTCTTCCCAACTAAGTTGGCCCTGGGTAAGTTACTGACAGCTTCATTTCTCTACTGAAAATACAAAATTGCTGGGTGTGGTAGTGCATCAGGAGGCTGAGGCACGAGAATCCCTTGAACCCAGGAGGCGAAGGATGTAGGGAGCCGAGATTGCACCACTGCATTCCAACCTAGGCGACAGAATGAGACCCTGTCTTAAAAAAAAAAAAAAAGAGGCCCACTGTGGTCTCAACACTGCTCCTTCCCAGCCGAGACACTGGCCTCTCCCTCAGGTTCAGATGGACTCTGCAGATAGGAAAAACATCCTGAGCCAGACGGCTTGTGTGGATTCACAGCCTGGTTTGGGACTGTATTTGAAGGGCTCCACCTCCCCAGGTCCAAGGGCCATCTCATCACAGATGGGAGTCTCATCACCACCTGTACGTACCGCAACCTCAGGAAGGGCTGTGGGAGCCGGGCCCGGGCAGAGGACCAACAGGCAAAGACCAGCTTTGGAGCAGGCAGGTTTCCTGGGCATCATCCGTTCCACAGCATTTACTTCTCAGGCCTCTCTCTTTAAATGGAGACAAGGTCTTCCCGTATTGCTCAGGGTGGTCTTGAACCCCTGGGCTCAAGTGATCCTCCCTCTTCAGCCTCCCAAAGCACTGGGATTGCAGGTGTGAGCCACCACACCCAGCCTCTTGGGCATGTCTTTTCCACTGCTTCATCGCTTGCTACAATCTGAGATGAGAAAGGGCCTGGAAGGCTGTTTAAGACCCTCAGTGTGAACCCTGGGCTCCATGCTGCCTGTTCCCCCGACATCTGTCCTCAGCCCAAGAGTCCCAGAAGACAGTAGCAGGAGGACAAAGGCAATGACTCCAAATGGATAGGAAATACTTTTATTGCAAAAAGTACTGAAGGTACCCTAAAACCTTAAGCAGGATTCTGGACATGGAAGCCTACAGAATAGACAAAAATAAATATGTCAACCTGCCCGACCCTCTGGGGTGAACTGGATGTGGACACTGGAGGGAGGGCGTCCTTTATTACATACACGTCTCTGAAGTCATATAAATATAGAATACCTTATAGTAGGTCAGCATTAAATACCAGTCACTGTGTTTATATAACTTAATTTGTGCTGTAGACAAAGTTCTGTACATGTAACATGTGGCCATGCCCAGGCATCCCAGCATCTGTCCTGAAGTCAGTGTAAAGACATCCTTAAGTGGTGGGGACATGACAGCCCAGAACCCACAGCAGAGGGGAACTGGGGAGAGGAGGGGGCCTGACCCTGGATCCCCCAGCTGGTGTCCACAGGCTAGAGGAACCCATTGCTGCAGAGGCTGGTGCCTGGTCTTCCCCGTACTTGGTCTTCTAAACCCAAAGACAGGGTCCTGATGGTGGAGACCTGGGTAGGTCCGGAGGACAGACACAGGAGAGGGCACAATCCCAAGCGCAGCTCTCCTGCACTGGCTCGCACCACAGCCCTCATCTGAGTGGCCGCCACAAGCCTGGAGTACGGCAGCTGCCAACCACAGCAAAGCCGCAAAAAGACTGAGAAAACAGGAACCCAGAGTTCCACAGGGGCAAGGCCTTGCAGACCAGCCAAGCCCGAGATGCCCTGTGCTGGCAGTCATCACACAGTCTGGACAGCATGTCCTTCCTTGGGTGCCCAGCTCAGTGCCTGGAACGGTCAGGGATTGAGGGCGTAGCCAACCTTGTATGGCCAAACCCGGCCCTTACACCCCTGCTGACAAGGGAGACAAGCTGCCCTACTGAACTCCAACAACCTCTGGGTGGGCTCAGCAGCCCCTAGGAAGTTAAGCGAGAGCTACAGGGCAGGGGAGCTCCCTGAGGGAGTTTGCACAGACCAGGAGGGGCCAAGGGGTAGCCCCAAGGGAGCAGAGGAAGGAGAAGGGCAGGAAAAGGTCCAGGGCACAGGGCAAGCAACAGTGCCAGAGGGTGCCTGGTCACAGGAAGCCCAGCTGCACGTTCCATGCTGCCCACAGGACTCCCAGCCAGGCCCCAGCAGGCCTGGACAGTGCTGGGCCCCCATCCTCGGCCTTCCCAGCACAGCAGGTGCTGGAAGATGACCATGACCCAAGCGAGAAGAGCCGCCATGAACTGTGGTCATACCAGCCAGGGCGTTCTAGGACAAGACTTCCTAACCCGACAGCAATGACATCCACAGTGTATGGACTGGGCTCTTGAGGAGCATGAGGGAGAGGCCAGGCAGCCCTGTCAGGGGTCCTGGGACATATTAAGGCAACCAGCCATGCCATCTGGCCAGCACAAGGGACTTAAGTGCAATCTGCTAAGTGACAGTGCTAAGACTGTCTTCCTGCTGAGAACATCTCTATGAGTTAGTTCACTAGAAAAGGCAATAAACATTTGCTTTAACCTTCTTTAACGAGGAAAATGCAGTCTAAATGCCCTCTTCTCTAAAAAGGAGGCAAGGACAAAAACTCAAGCCAAGGCTACTTTGGGTACTTTGAGGGGAAACTGACCATTTCCAAGAGAAAACCAGGGGCTGCCAAGCTGCGGCATTCACCCAGGAGCTCCTGCAGAAAGCTTTGGCAATGGGACTTCTTAGACTGGAAAAATCAAACAAAGCTGACCCTGTAGAGCTCCTTCTTCTTCCCACTTCTTCTAAGGTCAAACTGCAAGCATTTTCAACTTTGGAACCAACCACCAAAGCCACCTCCTGCCCAGGACTTCCTTTAGAAGCAGTGGGACTCCTCACGCGCAGGCCCAGCAAGGGCTTGGGCACCCGCAGCTGTCTGCTTGGCTGGGTGTCAATGATCACCTCCCAGGGCCTCCTGGGAAGGAGAGGGTGAGAGGTGAGGACACAAGAGCCAGTCACGGGGTGGGAGCAGGGGGCTATGGCTGAGGAGGCCCAGCATCTGATAGGACCACATCCTCTTCACCCTCCAAGCCCACACCCCTGCTCATGTCCCACTGTTCTGGGTGCAGCCTCTGGAGGGCAGCCCTCTGAAGTGTTTTGATGTAAGCCCCTGGCAGGGGCCAGGAGCTAGGGAGGCAGGCTCCCCACACCTCTGGACATGGAATTTGGGACCCCACTTCAGCCTGTCTGCCTGGTCCGCTGCTCCAGGTTCAGGCCATCCTCAGCCTCATGGGAGGACCCTTCTCCCTTCACGCGTCCCTCCCAAGTCGTCGTCCTCTCCCAAGGTGGGAACAAGTAGGTGCAGATGACAACGGCAGGAGGGGTGTGCGCCGCGTGGGTGAGCTGTGATCCGCGGGGTGGGGGTGACCTCCAAGACCCAGAAACATGTGCTGGCAGGAAAGTGGCTCTTCCTCAACTGCAGGGAGGGCGTTCCCGACGGCCTCTGATTCAGGCTCTCAAGGTATAGAAACCTTCCAGGTAATGGATCCTGGGCTGGCTTCGCCACCCAAGAGCCTGTGCTCCTCCTGTGAGCCCAACCTGTCCTTGTGCACAAAGGAGTGGGGGCACTGCCCCGCAGAGGTGCCAGTTACCTGCACCGAGGCCCGTGCCGGGCCAGACTGGGGCTAGTGCAGCTCATCAGGGTCCCGCGGCGGCCGGGGTCGGCCTGGGTCCATGTCATTGCTGCCACTGTCCAACTCGAAGCCACGCCCACCCGAGAAGGTCTGGGGCATGAACTGGCGGAAGATGCTGACACTGCCATGCCAGAAGGTGGGTTCTGGGAGCCGCCCCACCACGCTCCATGCCCGAGTCTCTGGGTCATAGGCCTCTACCACGTCTGAGAGTTCAAATGTATTGTCGTATCCCCCAGAGACGTACAGCTTTCCCCCAAGGACGGCCAGGCTGCCCCCCACATGTACCTGTGGGCCAAAGGGATGAGTGAGTGGAGGTCAGAGGAGAGGGTAGGGCAGGGCCCCACCTGGGGAACCACTGGAGACAAGGCATGCCCTGTCAGTACCCCAGAGGGGTGGCCTTGGCTCTCCCAGAAAGCAGCAGAGAGGCCAACCCCTTTCCAACACCCTGCCTAGGAGAACGGGCCTCCCCGGAGGCAGCTGGGCCTTCCCTATGGTGATGAGGGTGCCCGCTGCAGCACCAGGCCTCCCGTGTGCAGGTCGTGCCGAGCAGCGCTTCCTACGTTCTCTCTCAGAATCTCTGCAGTGGCCCTCTGGGCTGAGCAGTGCTGTTCTCCCCATGTTACAGATGGGAAAACTGAGGCTTGCATGGCTGACAGTGGCAGAGCTGGGCTCTGAACCGCGAGGCTGGATGATTCCTTCCATCTTTCCCAAATTTGCTACGACTATGTGCAGCTTACTGCGGGGAAAACAGAAAGCTGGGTCTCTTAAATGCCAGGACATGAAGCTGTGATGTAAGCTGTGAGGCCAGATGTCACGGAGTGTAGGTTTGGAAATGTTAACAGACAGACAGGAAAGAAGGCTGTAGGCAATATGATGTGTACCTCAGACTAACACTGCTCACATGGCCAAATGGCACTGAAGCCTCCCTGTCCCATCACTGTCAGGCTGGGCACCCCTCTTCTCAACAAGCCCAGAGAGAAGGGGTGGACCCTGGTTGTCCTATTCAGAACACACAGCAAGTGCTCAACACAAGTATTCCCACAGTGGGCTGGGCATGGTGGCTCATGCCTGTAATCCCAGCACTTTGGGAGGCTGAGCCAGGCAGATCACAAGGTCAGGAGATCCAGACCATCCTGGCTAACACAGTGAAATCCCGTCTCTACTAAAAATACACAAACAAAATTAGCTGGGCGTGGTGGTGGGCACCTGTAGTCCCAGCTACTCGGGAGGTTGAGGCGGGAGAATTGCGTGAACCTGGGAGATGGAGCTTGCAGTGAGCCGAGATCGTGCCACTGCACTCCAGCCTGGGTGACAGAGCGAGACTCCGTCTTAAAAAAAAAAAAAAAAAAAAAAAGTATTTCCACACTGACTTCCTCAGGAACCAGCTGGGCGTGGTGGTTCACGCCTATAATCCCAGCACTTTGGGAGGCTGAGACAGGAGGGTCACTTGAGGCCAGGAGTGTGAGACCAGCCTGGGTAACACAGCAAGACCCTGTCTCTATAAAAATTTTAAGAATATCCTTTTGTATCTACATATGAGAAAAAAAATTACTGGGTGTGGTGGCACACGCCTGTAGTCTCAGCTATGCAGGAAGGTGCGGTGGGTGGAGGCTGCAGTGAGCCATGATTGCACCACTGCACTCCAGCCTGGGTGACAGAGCAAGACCCTGTCTCAAAAATAAAAAAGGTAGGTCACAGACCTCATGCTGACTCTGCTCCGGCCACACGGGCTGCTGGTGTATCCAAGAACACGCCAGGGTGCCCTGCTGCAGGGCCTCTGTACCTGCTGTCCCTCTCTGGAACAGGTGTCCCCAGATGACTGTATGCCTTGCTCCCTCACTTCCTTCTGCTCTCTGGCTCACAGCAGATACTCAATAAACACTGCTCAAATGTGTGCTAAGCTGTGTAATCCTAGGGTATTACTTAACATCTGTGTCTCAGTGAGCCTTAAGTGCAAAATAAGGGTAAGAGCAGCCTTCTATTAATTGAGATGAGACCCACCCATCATGGCTGTGGATCCCAAACACTCATCACGACGACACTTGGGTTGCAAAATCAGGACCAGCCTGTGCTTCCAATGCTGGCCCGCCTGAAAATTTACCTGATTCATGGACGGGATCTTGTCCCATTCGTTCCTCGTCGGGTTGTACACGTCCACCTCGGCGGAGTCATCCCTGTGGAGGGGGCAGCAGGAGGACAACTGCTCAGAGCGAGGAGGAAGTGCACACATGCAGGGCTGGAGCGGAGTCCTCCCCTGGGTCACTGACTCCTCCAGTGACCTGGATCTTTCTGATGCCATCCAGCAGCACCCTTGCCAGGTAGGCTCCATCCCCAGCTCTTAGGAGCCAATTTCAGCCCCCTGTGCCCACTCAGCCAGGGCTCCAGGGCCAGAACCCTCACTCCCAAACCTGAAGATCAGGCTTTTGAGTACTTGAAGCCCATTCAGTGCCTTCCCATCACCCAGTACCAAGGTGGCTGTCCCCCACCCCCCAAGCCTACAGTAGCTCCCTTGAGATCTTAAAGAAGCCTCCTTGCTCCACTGTGCATCCCCACAGGCCCTGGAACACTCCTTGCCACTGTCCCCAATATCACTGTGAGCCCCCAACCCTGTCCTGTTCACTACTATGTTGAAGTACCCCTCACTTTGGGGTCAAGACCCTTCAACTTCATCTGACACCCTTCATATCCCCACAGTAAAAGGCTCAAAGGCACAGCCTTGAAAAGCAAAGATGCAGGCCAGGCACTGTGGCTCACGCCTGTAATGCAGCACTTTGGGAGGCCGAGGCTGGTGGAGTGCCTGAGGTCAGGAGTTCGAGACCAGTCTGGCCAACACGATGAAACCCCGTCTCTACTGAAAATACAAAAATTTGCCAGGTGTGGTGGCATGTGCCTGTAATACCAGCTGCTCAGGAGGCTGAGGTAGGAAAATTGCTTGAACCCGGGTGGCTGAGGCAGGAGAATCGCTTGAACCCGGGAGGCGGAGATTACAGTGAGCCAAGAGCGTGCTATTGCACTCCAGCCTGGGAGGCATAGTGAGTGAGACTTCGTCTCAAAAACAAAAAAAAGAAACAAAGATACTACAAGACAAACAACAGTAGTTGTGAACCTGACACGGCAGCACAAAACCAGCCACAGACAATGCATAGACACGAGCCTGGCTGTGTGCCAAGAAAACTATCCATGGACAGACATTTACATCTCGTCTAACTTGAAATGTTATTCCTGATTTTTTGCCCCCAATCATTTCAAAATGTCAAAGTCACCCTCGGTTTGTGGGCCCTGTGGTGGTGGTGATGGTGATGATGATTACACCCTGGAACCTGCTAGGCTGCCCTGTCTTTCCCCAGCAGAGACTTGCAAACCACAGCCCAGAGGCTGGACAGAGCTCACTGGCATTCCCAGAGGGGGCTACTGCACCCCAGCCAAGGAACCATTTTGTACCAGAACCAAGGGGAGGGAGGCCCAGGTCATTTGTGGGTCACATGGACAACGGCTGAGGCTGTGGCCTCCCTGAGAATGGCACGTCCTAGGCACAAGCTGCCCAAAGACAGGTGGTGTTCTGGGCAGAGGGTTATGTGGCTCTCGAAGAGCCAAAGTGCACAGACAAAGTGACACTGGGACAAATAGCCCAGGGGGACCAGCCCCAAGCAGGGCCCCTGCATGCTTAGCCTTCTCTCTAGGGCTCAAGCAGCTTCCACTCAGGCTGAGCCTGGGCGCCCCTCCTCTGTGCTCCGGCACAGGTCACACTGGTAAGATGAACGCATGCAGCCTATCCAGAGCACTGCCTCCTCCCACACGTGCAAGTGGCTTAGGAAACCCCTGGCAAGGTCAGCAGTGGGTGGGGGTGGCGGGGCAGACCCTCATGCTTCCCTATGGGAAGGTGAACCCAGCAGGCAGACCTCCCTGGCGCACATCTTCACATCTTGCTCTAGGACAGATGGGGGAGGGGAGGAGGACTCTCAAAGACACTGGGCCTGGAACCACTGCCTAGGGGCCGAAAGGAAGGTTCTGGCCCTCTGATAAGTTGTATTTATAGCCATCTCCACCCCCTCTTTGAAGACACCTTCACAACTTGGGGGAGGGAGAGCTGGGCAAAGGGTCAGATGATGTTTTATAATGGGACCAGAGCTGGCTGAGATTCCAGGGCTTTCTCAGAGCAAGACCATTGGTTCTGGGCATGTGGTGGTGCCCAGCTACTTGCGTGACAAGCAACGCCACCCCTGTTCTTCTTGGTGCTCACTCCAAAAGCCTGGTAAGGAGCCTCCTGTCTGGGGGGATGGTGGGGCAGACGCCAAGGCCAGGGCAGCTCTGGCAGTGCGAGGCAGGGGGCCAAGGAGCAGGGAGCTCACATCCCCCAAGCTCCCCGTTCAAAGCCCCAGCACGAAAGGGCACAGTGGGGACTGTCATTCAGTTCTTCCCCTTCCCTCCTGGACCCAGAGCTTCAGGCAGGCTCTAGGCTGGGAGGGAGCAGCAGGATATGTGAACAAGCAGCGGAGTACAGCAGGCAGGGGCTGCCCCGCGCCATCATTGATGCCCAGAAACCAGCCGGAGGCAGCATTTGGCTGTGACCAGACAGGTCATCAAGGCCAGCAGACACATGATGACCCGCAGGCTGCCTGTCTCTGCTCCGTGCTGCTCAGCCTACAGCCTGCTCTTGCTGGAAGAGCTCAACTCCACCACCTGTGAAATCGCTTAAGCAAGCCTGGGGTTTTCCTTAAACCCAAAGGAATGGAACAAGCACTCTGGGCTCCGAAAGACCAGGCCTGGCTGGGTGTGGGGGCTCACACCTACAATCCCAGCACTCTGGGAGGCAGGAAATGTGAGACGATTGTTTGAAGCTAGGAATTTGAGACCAGCTGGGGCAATACAGCGAGACCCTGTCTCTACAAAAAGTTAAAAAATGAGCCAGGTGTGGTGGCTCGTGCCTATAATCCCAGCACTTTGGGAGGCTGAGGCAGCTGGATCACATGAGGTCAGGAGTTCTAGACCAGCCTGACCAACATGGAGAAACCCTGTCTCTACTAAAAATATAAAAATCAGCCAGGCATGGTGGCACATGCCTGTAAGCCCAGCTACTTGGCAGGCTGAGGCAGGAGAATGGCTTGAACTTGGGAGGCAGAGGTTGCAGTGAGCCAAGATCGCACCACTGTACTCCAGCTTGGGCAACAAAAGCGAAACTCTTCTCTTAAAAAAACAAAACAAAACAAAAAAAACCAGACCGGGTGCAGTGGCTCACGCCCGTAATCCCAGCACTTTGGGAGGCCAAGGCGGACCGATCATGAGGTCAGGAGATCAAGACCATCCTGGCTAACACGGTGAAACCCCATCTCTACAAAAAATACAAAAAAATTAGCCAGGCATGGTGGTGGGCGCCTGTAGTCCCAGCTACTCTGGAGGCTGAGGCAGGAGAATGGCGTGAACCCGGGAGGTGGAGCTTGCAGTGAGCTGAGATTGCGCCACAGCACTCCGTCTCAAAAACAAAACAAAACAAAAACAAAAACAAAGAGACCCAGCCTCCAACCCCAGCTAAGCCTCAGTTTCTCATCTGTGGAAAAGGGAGAACAGCCATGATGTGTGCTTAGGACAGGGAGGGCCTGGTAAGAGACACCAAACACACAGTGGGGCTCGGCACCTGGAACTCACCTGACAAAGTACATGAGTCCGTTTAGAGTCGCAGTCTTGGGGGCGAAGGACCAGGGCGGGAGCTGGCCGCAGTCCACCAGCGACCACAGGTCGGTGTCCGGGTCGTAGCACTGCATCACCATGGTCTCCTTGCCGGCCAGGGAGCCGATGGCATAGAGCCGGCCACGGCACGCAGTGGTGGAGCAGTTGTCCATGGGGTAGGTCATGGGCTGCAGGGCCTCCCAGGAGTCGGTGGTGTGGTCATAGCGCTCGGTGCTGTCGGCGGCCACCACGTACAGCAGTCCGTCCAGCACAGAGGAGCTGTGGTACTCGCGGGCCTTCAGCATGGGCGCCACCTCCGCCCACTCGTTCACGCTTGAGTTGTACCTCCACACGCAGTCATAGAGCCGGGAGCCATCGGACCCACCTGCCAGGACGCATGACAGGCAGAAGATCAGCCCACTCAGGTGAGTCACCCACCTGCACCCTCCCAAACTTCCGCGAGGGCCTCTCCCTTGGGAGGAATTAACATCACTGGGCTTCACCCCAGACGCACATCCTCTCCCCAAAGCCCAGTCCACATGTTGTGGCTAAGGCAAAGCACACGCTGACCACTGTCCAGCGAGATGACTGCTGCCAAGCCTCTACCAAACAAAGGTCCTGAGTGCAATGCTGGAAGAATCCAGCAGCCTCCTCTGGACACCGCCCCCCAGCCATGCATACACCTCAGCAGACCAGAGCCCTGGGCCTTGGGACAGTTCTCCTGGGGAGCCACAGAGCTTGTCGGTAGGGCACACAGGGACTTGCTCACTAACTCCTAGGCTTCCTGGGCACCCTCCAAGCAAGGTTCTGCCAGGACAAGATGAGCGGAAACCCACTTCCTGCTTTAAGCAAGAGACCTAACGCTACACTGCGAGGCCACTTCTCGATTCTGGTGCAGGTTACAAAGCTGTGTTTGGTTTAGAAAAATCCACGAAGCTGTGTAAGTATAATATATATATATATATATTCTTCTGCCTGTATTATTATTATTATTTTTGAGACAGAGTCTTGCTCTGTCACCCAGACTGGAGTGCAGTGGCATGATCTCAGCTTACTGCAACCTCCACCTCCTGGGCTCAAGCAATCCTCCCACCTCAGCCTCCTGAGTGGCTGGGACAACAGGCACATGCCGCCACGCTCGGCTAATTTTTGTATTTTTTGTACAGACGGGGTTTCGCCATGTTGTCCAGGCTGGTCTCGAACTCCTGAGCTGAAGTGATCCACCCACCTTGATATCCCAAAGTGCTGGGATTACAAAGAGCCACTGCACCCGGCCCTGTATTTTTAATTTCAATAAAAAGCTAAGAATAAAAAGTGGTACTGGCTGTAATCATAAATTACACCAGGTCTATTAGAAACCCCATGACATGAAGGGACCCCAAGCATCCTGGGGGCTGTACCCCTTGGCCTCCCAGGCTGGTGCCACAGGACAGAGCGGACAAGACATTCTGTTTCACAGCCCTGAGCTCTAAAGGGAGAAAAGCAAGTTCTTGTTCTTAGGAAG
Source organism: Pan paniscus (assembly GCF_029289425.2). NCBI lineage: Eukaryota > Metazoa > Chordata > Mammalia > Primates > Hominidae > Pan > Pan paniscus. Next base: position 221,627,587 of record NC_073249.2, on the reverse strand, counting down.
TGAGCTCTGCCGGCCTCCTCCCTTCCATGGAGCTGTGTGAAAGGCAGCTGAAAGGAATGAACCAGCCACCTGCCTAAACCCAAGGGATTAACTGCTCTGCTGGGACATTTATGGAAGGCTGTGCAGAAAGCTGGGGCCAGTCTGGCCAGTTCTGGGAAGAAATTATCTGCTCAAAGCCACTGGTCAGACTTTCAGAAGAGGGGAGGGACACGGTCCCCAATCAACTTGGGGACAACCTTGGATTGGAAAGAGGCACAGATTCTGGCAGAACCCAGCAGAGGCTGGACTCAGAGCAGCAGGCTAAGGAAGCTGTGGCAACAGAATCCAGCAACTGTCCCACCTGACACCTCAGAGCCCCACTGGAACTCGGAGCACGTCCCAGAGTGGGCTCTCTCGCGAACATGCAAGGCTGGGCACAGCAGCTGTGACATCCCAGTCCCCACCTCCTTGCCTGATAACCGCCTCACACGCCTGCCTGGTGGGTTCTTTCCTTATATAGCAGTCACAGAGACCGCCCTTCCTCACCCCGGCAAAGGAAGTAGCCTCATGTTTGAACTGGGATTTATCTTTAATAAAAACCGTAGAAGCCCAAACTCAGGCGGACTGGGACCCGCCTACCATGACTCGGCAGTGTTTTGGGGTTTGGGCCAAGTAACTGGAAGAAAACCTCTTAACATGTGACCATGTTTACAGTCTCTGGGGAGTTCAGCCTAAACACCATGTGACCAGAGCACAGAGCCTAGGTGCAAGCCCAAGGGAACCTTGTCACCGGGTGACAAAGAGTGAGTCAGGGGGCCCGGTGTGGCTCAGCAGGGAGGGAGAAATTCCCCGGCTTGTGGGGAACAGATGCCTCACCGGGCGTCGGCCTCCTGCCCGTCCCTGGATTCCTTAAGGAGAAAAAGAAAGCACCCATTGTGCGGGGTGAATGCCCCAGTATCTTCCAACCAAGTGGAGAGGCACCTCCTGGGCACGGAGTTGGCTCAGCCTGGCAGCCCCGGCCGCACGGGGCACAGAGCCCACAAGCAGCTACTTGTCCCGGCTCACACAAGGGGCCTTTCTTCAAGGTTGAAAGTATCGCCCAGAGAAATATAGTCACCAGAGCCCCAGCTTGGACTCAGGTGCGGCCCTAGGATTCCAGGCTCTGTGCGCTTCCCCCGCGAATAGCTGGGCTCCCGTACCGGAGAGGTTCAACCCCAGAGAGCCTGCCCAGCCCCTGGCCCACTCACCCGTCACGTAGATGTCATTGCCCAGCGCCACGATGCTGTAGCCTCCGCCCAGGTGGTCTGGGAACTCGGCCAGGTAGCGCCACTGACCCGTCTGCGGGTTGTAGCAGTCGACAGTGACCAGCTCGTCACAGTCCTGGTCGCAGCCGCCCACGAGCACGAGGATCTCGGCGAGACCGGTGGACGGGCGAGGACGCATTCGGGGGCAGGGCCCGCGGTCGTGGCGGTCGTAGCGCGCCGCCTGGAAGTCGCGCGCCTCGCGCAGCAGGCGCAGGCAGGGTGGGCAGCGCGCCACCAGCGGCTCGGCCTCGACGTGCGCCAACAGGTAGAAGCGGCGCACGAAGGGCAGGCGCACGGCCTCCAGCAGCTGCGGCCAGTGCGCGGCGCGGCGCGGCGGGTCAGCGCGGACCCAGCGCAGCGCCAGCTGGTAGGCGGCCTCCTCCTTGGGCACACACAGCCCGTCGTCCCGCAGGTAGCGCAGCAGGCGCGCCAGTGGCAGCCGCTCCAGCTGCTCGGCGCCCAGCTCGCCCACGTGGCGCAGAATGAACCGCTGCGCCGCGCTCGCCAGTCCCGAGCAGCTGAAGGCCTCAGCGAAGTCCTGCATGTCCAGGCAGTTGGCCAGGTCGAGCTGCTGCTGCAGGAAGGCCCCGCACGCCTCCTTCACGGCCGGGAACTGCAGCAGGTCGGCGGCGCGCAGCAGCGGCTCAGCATTGTCGCCGCTTACCGCCACGCGGCCCGTGTAGCTGAAGTCCAGCAGCAGCTGCAGCATGTCGGGAGGCACTCCGTGCAGGCGCACCCGCTCGGCGCGGCTCTCGCGCAGCTGCCCCGCGAACATGGCGCGGAAGTAGGGGCTGGCGGCGGCCAGCACTGCACGGTGCGCCGGGAAGTCGCGCCCGCCCGCCGCCTCCAGGGTCACGTCCAGGAACTTGCGCTCGGCGCGGAGCTGGCTCAGGCCGCGCAGCAGGCTCAGGGCGTGCGCGGGGTCCGAGAAGGGAAGCACGGCCAGGGGCGCCGGTCGCTCCATGGCGCCTTCACTAGGTTGTCGAGGACGCCGCGGCCGGGGCCTGCGGAGAGACGCGGCGCTCTAGGCACCGCTGCTATAAATAGGGCGGGGCGCCGCGGCTCTCGAGGGGCGGGATGGGCGGGGAGACGTCTACACCGCCCCCTTAACCCCTCTATGCCCGGCGCCACCGCCCCCCGCGAGTGCGGGCTCGCCTGTCCCCCGCGCGGCGCCCGCCCCCGGCTCCGCAGGCTGAGTCACCGCTGTCCGCGGCCGGCTCCCTCCCTCCGCCCTTCTGCGTCTCCCCGCTGACGCCCGGGCCGGGGACAGCGAGTGACAAGTGCCAGCTCCGAGGGCGGCCTCGCCGCGCGCCGGGACCGGGGGCCTCCCGGGGTTGCCCACGACCCACCCGGCCCGGCTGCTGAACCCAACCCGGGAGAGGCGAGCTCGGCCCTGAAACCAAAGCCACCCCTCCTTTCACGCCAGACTTCCCAAGGGCGCCGGCCCAGGTCCTGGGGCGGCTGGGTACAATGGCTTTTTGTTTTGCTTTTGAGTTCCACTAGTTTCAAGGGTTGCTAGTTAACCCCATCACGGGACACACTCAAAGGATAGGCTTTTTACCATTCTGGACCAAAGCAAGAACGCGTATAAAGTTTTTCGGTGACGTTTTTTTCTCGGCGCATTTATAAGCGACCCGGGGCCGGATTCCAGGAGTCGGCCCCACTCCTGTGTTCCTGAAGGAGCTTCTGACTCAACCACACAGGCGTTAACTTTAGTCGGCTTCACGCGCAGTTGTAGTTTCCGAGTCTGCGTCGCAGCTGCGGGCTCCGGGGCTGCCCGCCCTAGGGGCTCCCGGGCCTCCCTGAAGCAGCTGCTCGGACTCCACGAGAGGGTAACTGGGTATAAAGAGCGAGGGTTCAAAGTCAGATAGGAGACCGCCTTGAAACTAGATGACGCCACTAAGCACAGTCCCGCCGTCACTTGTACTGCGGTGGGGAATGGTGAAAGAAGGAATCGCCCTTATTTTAGTTCCGATAGAGACAGCACCACTTTGAATGTCACTTGTAGGGGAAAAAGAGCCCTCCCTTGGAGGCCATTTTTTCCTCAGTGGAAGGTAGGCTTTGCTCAGTTTTAGAAAAGACCCCTATTTCACCGCCAGGACTGCTGCTTTGCAGAGAACACTTGGGCTTGTGCTGTTTTCCAGCCCCCCTACACCGGTGGGCCTTTGAGAACGCATTCCTGAAGAAGGCGCCCGCCCACGTGGGTCCCAGAGCAGGCCACGCGCATGGGAGCTGGCTATCATTCCCTGGTTCCAGCGAGGTCTAGGGCCGCGTAGCGTTTCCAGAAGACATTTTGTTTTTATTCCACCTCTGAAATGAGAACCGCAGGCTTTCTCTTCTACTTAAGAGTTTCACGTCATTTTGCCATAAGAATGCATCTGGTCTGAATTTCAGGGTGAGCATGGGCAGCACAGGCCCAAATCAGAAAACATTCAGGTACCCAGGCGGGCCGCCTGTTGCCCATAGAAGGACTGTTCACACAGCTATTCAAGGCAGCGGCAGCATTCCTGGGCCCAGGAGCAGGGCCAATAGCTTCCTTGCACAGGCTTTGTGACAAGAAAGGCTGAATAGCCAGGAAGTGGAATGTTTGTAGGGAAAAGAACTCCCGTCCCCTGGGTCAGCTTACCCATCTTGCGTAAGTCCAATGATTAAATCAATAATGTTTCCATAGTTGAGGATTGAGTACGGTTTTTCTGTATTCCCAATAACAGGGATTATTTTTAAACATCATATTTCAGTCTTACTATGTAGCCTTGAAGAATAATGATGTATTTATTGAAATGGAAAGATGTTTGAGCTATAAAGCGAAAAATCAGATTACTCATTGTATGACCCAAATTGATTTATATGTATTCATATGCCTAAAAAAATTTATTAAGTTAACATTTTCGGCCAGGCACCGTGGCTCACGCCTGTAATCCCAGCACTTTGGGAGGCCGAGGTGGGTGGATCACCTGAGGTAGCGAGTTCGAGACCAGCCTGGCCAATATGGCGAAACTCTGTCTCTACTAAAAATAAAACAAATTAGCTGGGTGCTGTGGCGCACGCCTGTAATCCCAGCTACGCGGAGGCTGAGGCTGGGGCAAGATTTCTTGGGGCCAGGAGTTTGAGACCAGCCTGGGCAACATAGTGGGACCCAATATTTTGTCTCAACAAAAAGTTTTCAAATTGGCCAGGCGTGGTGGCATGCATCTTTAGTCTCGGCTACTTGGGAGGCTGAAGTGGGAAGATCACATAAGCCCAGATGACAGTGAGCTGTCATTGTTCCACTGCTCCCACTCTGCCTGCCCCACCCCTGAAAAAAAGAAAGAGCTAAATAGCATGCCTGGGTTAGTAGGTTATTCAAAATTCCTAACACAGCTGATAGGTCTAAATCGGTTCCTTTCTTTTCTCACCACATTCCTTTGTTGACTTATCTATATATATACATGGTTTCACATGCCTGGTAGGCCCCGGTTATCAATGAAATACTTATTTTCTCAAGATATGAATTCTTAATTTTATTTTGAACTTAAATTAACATTAACAGATAATGTACGTGTAGTACAGAAGAGAATGCAGGCAAGCAAAAACAAAATGAACATAACCACCTAGATGACATGTTTTTTGTTTGTTTTTTGAGACGGAGTCTCACTCTGTAGTGCACTGGCATGATCTGAGCTCACTGCAACCTCTGCCTCCAGGTTCAAACACTTCAAGCTTGAACCCGGGAGGAGGAGGTTGCAATGAGCTGAGATCGCGCTACTGCACTCCAGCCTGGGCGACAGAGTGAGACTCCATCTCAAAAAAAAAAAAAAAAAAAATTAAAATTACAAAAATGGCCATTGCCTAAGTAATTTAAGATAATGTGACTTACCTGAACATTCTGAGGCTAAAAATTAAAAAGTGATTTAATGTGTGATGTGATTTAACAAATAGTTATTATTTTAAAAAACAACTTAATTTTGGTATTTAAATTCTAATTTAAGGCAGACAGAGCAAGAGGTGACTAAAATTACATTACCTTTTTTTTCTTGAGACAGAGTCTCGCTGTGTCACCCAGGCTGGAGTGCAGTGGCGCGATCTCGGCTCACCGCAACCTCCGCCTTCCGGGTTAAAGCAATTCTCCTGCCTCAGCCTTCCTGAGTGGCTGGGATTACAGGCATGCACTACCACTCTCGGCTAATTTTGTATTTTTAGTAAAGATGGGGTTTCTCCATGTTGGTCAGGCTGGTCTCAAACTCCTGACCTCAGATGATCCACCCGCCTTGGCCTCCCAAAGTGCTGGGATTACAGGCATGAGCCACCTGGTCTGGCCATGTTACCTTTTTTTTTGGGACAGGATCTCCCTCTGTTGCCCAGGCGGGAGTGCAGTGGCACAATCTCAGCTAACTGCAACCTCTGCCTCCCAGGCTCAGGTGATCCTCCTACCTCAGCCTCCCCAGGAGCTGGGACTACAGGCGTGAGCCAACACGCTTGGTTAATTTTTTAAATTTTTTGTAGAGATGGGGTTTCGCTGTGTTACCCAGGTTGGTCTTAAACTCCTGGACTCAAGCAATCCTCCAGTCTTGGTGCTGAGCCAAAGTGCTGAGATTACAGGCATCAGCCACCACGCCAGACCCTAAGGTCATTTTAAAAGTGGCTGTTTACAGCCTGGCCAACATGGTGAAACTCCATCTCTACTAAAAATACAAAAATTAGCCAAGCGCGGTGGTGCACATCTATAATCCCAGCTACTCCAGAGGCTGAGGCAGGAGAATCGCTTTAACCCAGGAGGCGGAGGTCACAATGAGCCGAGATCATGGGACTCAAGCATGGAGGACAGAGCAAGACTCCGTCTCAAAAAAAAAAAAAAGAGCAGCTGTTATTTTTTTTTTTTTCTTTAAGAATATTTAGGAACACACTCCTTAGCCTTGATTACGTCCACAGCTATTGTGCCTTTTCTTGTATCATATCATACACCCTGATTTTTTCAGATTCCAGGTTTTCTAAGGTATGGTGTATAATGCACTTACCATATATAACTCCTTTTTTTTTTTTCTTTTGAGACGAAGTCTCCCTGTGTAGCCTAGGTTGGAGTGCAGTGGCGCAACCTCAGCTCACTGCAACCTCCGCCTCCTGAGTTCCAGTGATTCTCCTGCCTCAGCCTCTCGAGTAGCTAGGATTACAGGCACGCACCACAACACCTGGCTAATTTTTCTATTTTTTGTAGAGATGGCATTTCACCATGTTGGCCAGGCTGGTCTTGAACTCCTGACCTCAGGTGATCTGCCTACCTCAGCCTCCGCTGGGATTACAGGCATGAGCCATTGTGCCCAATCTAAACATTTTTTCTTTAAGGAATGTTGCGCTATTCTCTATTTATTAAATGCATTTACATATGTAAATGAGATAGGGTAAGTAAAAACATTTAAACAGTGTTTGACATATAGTATTAGTTATTATCTTTTTTTTTTGAAACAGAGTCTTGCTCTATTCCCCAGGCTGGAGTGCAGTAGCATGATCTCGGCTCACTGCAACCTCCACCTCCCGTGTTCAAGCCATTCTCCTGCCTCAGGAGAGTAGGTGGGATTACAGGCACCTGTCACCATGCCTGGCTAATTTTTGTATTTTTTTTGTAGAGATGTGGTTTTGCCATGTTGGCCAGGCTAGTCTCCAACTCCTGACCTCAAATGATCCATCTCCCTTGGCCTCCCAGTGTTCTGTGATTACAGGCGTGAGCCACAGCACCCCAGCCTTTAGCTATTAACTTTCCTTTTTCTTTTTTGGAGACAGAGTCTTGCTCTGTTGCCCAGGCTGGAGTGCAGTGGCACGATCTCGGCTCACCACAACCTCTGCCTCCCAGGTTCAAGCGATTCTTCTACCTCAGCCTCCCAAGCAGCTGGGACTACAGGTGTGCGCCACCATGCCCAGCTAATTTTTTTTTTTTTTTTTTTTTTTATTGATCATTCTTGGGTGTTTCTCGCAGAGGGGGATTTGGCAGGGTCATAGGACAATAGTGGAGGGAAAGTCAGCAGACAAACAAGTGAACAAAGGTCTCTGGTTTTCCTAGGCAGAGTGTTTGTGTCCCTGGGTACTTGAGATTAGGGAGTGGTGATGACTCTTAACGAGCATGCTGCCTTCAAGCATCTGTTTAACAAAGCACATCTTGCACCGCCCTTAATCCATTTAACCCTGAGTGGACACAGCACATGTTTCAGAGAGCACAGGGTTGGGGGTAAGGTCATAGATCAACAGGATCCCAAGGCAGAAGAATTTTTGTTAGTACAGAACAAAATGAAAAGTCTCCCATGTCTACTACTTTCTACACAGACACAGCAACCATCCGATTTCTCAATCTTTTCCCCACCTTGCCCCCTTTTCTATTCCACAAAACCGCCATTGTCATCATGGCCCGTTCTCAATGAGCTGTTGGGTACACCTCCCAGACGGGGTGGTGGCCGGGCAGAGGGGCTCCTCACTTCCCAGTAGGGGCGGCCGGGCAGAGGCGCCCCTCACCTCCCGGACGGGGCAGCTGGCCGGGCGGGGGGCTGACCCCCCCACCTCCCTCCCGGACAGGGGCGGCTGGCCGGGTGGGGGGCTGACCCCCCCACCTCCCTCCCGGATGGGGCAGGTGGCCGGGCGGGGGGCTGAGCCCCCCACCTCCCTCCCGGACGGGGCGGCTGACCGGGCAGGGGGCTGACCCCCCCACCTCCCTCCCAGACGGGGCGGCTGGCCGGGTAGAGGGGCTCCTCACTTCCCAGTAGGGGCGGCCGGGCAGAGGCGCCCCTCACCTCCCAGATGGGGTGGCTGTCCGGGCGGGGGGGCTGACCCCCCCCACCTCCCTCCCAGATGGGGCGGCTGGCCGGGCAGAGGGGCTCCTCACTTCCCAGTAGGGGCGGCTGGCCGGGCGGGGGGCTGACCCCCCCCACCTCCCTCCCGGACGGGACGGCTGGCCAGGCAGGGGGCTGACCCCCCCACCTCCCTCCCGGACGGGGTGGCTGGCCGGGCAGAGGAGCTCCTCACTTCCCAGTAGGGGCGGCCGGGCAGAGGCGCCCCTCACCTCCCAGACGGGGCGGCTGGCCGGGCGGGGGGCTGACCCCCTCACCTCCCTCCCGGACGGGGCGACTGGCTGGGCAGGAGGCTGAGCCCCCCCGCCTCCCTCCTGGACAGGGTGGCTGGCCGGGTGGGGGGGGTCCCCCACCTCCCTCCCAGATGGGGCGGATGGCCGGGCGGGGGCTGATCCCCCCACCTCCCTCCCGGACGGGGCGGCTGGCTGGGTGGGGGGCTGACCCCCCCACCTCCCTCCCGGAGGGGGCGGCTGGCCGGGCAGAGGGGCTCCTCACTTCCCAGTAGAGGCGGCTGGCCGGGCGGGGGGCTGACCCCCCCCACCTCCCACCCGGACGGGGAGGCTGGCCGGGCGGGGGCTGACCCCCCCACCTCCCTCCTGGACGGGGCGGCTGGCCGGGCAGAGGGGCTCCTCACTTCCCAGTAGAGGCGGCTGGCCGGGCGGGGGGCTGACCCCCCCCACCTCCCACCCGGACGGGGAGGCTGGCCGGGCGGGGGCTGACCCCCCCACCTCCCTCCCGGACGGGGCGGCTGGCCGGGCAGAGGAGCTCCCCACTTCCCAGTAGGGGTGGCCGGGCAGAGGTGCCCCTCACCTCCCGGACGGGGTGGCTGGCCGGGCGGGGGGGCTGATCCCCCACACCTCCCTCCCGGACGGGGCGGCTGGCCCGGCGGGGGCTGACCCCCACCTCCCTCCCGGGCGGGGTGGCTGCCGGGCGGAGACGCTCCTCACTTCCCAGACGGGGTGGCAGCCGGGCGGAGGGGCTCCTCACTTCTCAGACGGGGCGGTTGCCAGGCGGAGGGTCTCCTCACTTCTCAGACGGGGCGGCCGGGCAGAGATGCTCCTCACCTCCCAGACGGGGTCGCAGCTGGGCCGAGGCGCTCCTCACATCCCAGACGGGGCGGCGGGGCAGAGGCGCTCCCCACATCTCAGACGATGGGCGGCCGGGCAGAGACGCTCCTCACTTCCTAGATGGGATGGCGGCTGGGAAGAGGCGCTCCTCACTTCCCAGGTGGGATGGCGGCCGGGCAGAGACGCTCCTCAGTTTCCAGACTGGGCAGCCAGGCAGAGGGGCTCCTCACATCCCAGACGATGGGCGGCCAGGCAGAGACGCTCCTCACTTCCCAGACGGGGTGGCAGCCGGGCAGAGGCTGCAATCTCCGCACTTTGGGGGGCCAAGGCAGGCGGCTGGGAGGTGGAGGTTGTAGCGAGCCGAGATCACGCCACTGCACTCCAGCCTGGGCACCATTGAGCACTGAGTTAACGAGACTCCGTCTGCAATCCCGGCACTTCGGGAGGCCGAGGCTGGCGGATCACTCGCGTTAGGAGCTGGAGACCAGCCCGGCCAACACAGCGAAACCCCGTCTCCACCAAAAAAATACAAAAACCAGTCAGGCGTGGCGGCGCGCGCCTGCAATCGCAGGCACTCGGCAGGCTGACGCAGGACAATCAGGCAAGGAGGTTGCAGTGAGCCGAGATGGCAGCAGCACAGTCCAGCTTTGGCTCGGCATGAGAGGGAGACCGTGGAACGGGGAGAGGGGAGAGGGGAGAGGAGAGAGGGGAGAGGGGAGAGGAGAGAGGAGAGAGGAGAGAGGAGAGAGCGCCCAGCTAATTTTTATATTTAGTAGAGACGATGTTTCACTGTGTTGGCAAGGCGGGTCTCTAACTCCTGACCTCGTGATCCACCTGCCTCGACCTCCCAAAGTGCTGGGGTTACAGGTGTAAGCCACCAGGTCCAGCTTAGCTATTACCTTTGTATTCTACCAGTATGAACTCAAGAAGCTCATTTGATTCTTCTATCTATAGGTCAGATTCACTGTGTGAAACACTGACAATCTATAGTCTATAAATTATTAATGATTTCAAATGATTCACACACATATTCATACAGTTTTCAAGTTACTAAAAGCTGAAAAGAAGATTTTGTGGAATTTTCACTTTTTTTCCCATCTCCTGGAAACGGAAGTGAGCAAGGCAAAAAACAGAGGGTAAAAAGAATTCCTAAGAATATACTGGGCTGGGCGTGGTGGCTCATGCCCATAATCCCAGCACTCTGGGAGGCCGAGGTGGTGAGATCGTTTGAGACCAGGAGTTCAAGATCAGCCTGGGCCATGTGGCAAAATCCCTTCTCTACAAAAAATACAAAAATAACCAGCACTTTGGGAGGCCGAGGAGGGCAGGTCATGAGGTCAGGAGATCAAGACCATCCTGGCTAACACAGTGAAACCCCGTCTTTCTAAAAAAATAAAAAATTAGCCGGGCATGGTGGCGGGCGCCTGTGGTCCCAGCTAGTCGGGAGGCTGAGGCAGGAGAATGGCATGAACCCAAAAGGCGGAGCTTGCAGTGAGCCGAGATCGCGCCACTGCACTCCAGCCTGGGCGACACAGCAAGACTCCGCCTCAAAAAAACAAAAAACAAAAACAAAAAACAAAAATAAGCTGGATGTGCTGGTGCATGCCTGTAGTCCCAGCTACTAGGAAGGCTGAGGCAGGGGGATCACCTGAGCCCAGGAGGCCTAGGATGCAGTGACTATAGTGAGCCGTGTTCGAACCACTGCACTCCAGGCTAAAAAAAAACAAAAAAAACCCACAAAAAAACAAAGGCTGGGCGCAGTGGCTCAGGCCTGTAATCCCAGCACTTTGGGAGGCCAAGGCAGTCAGATCACCTGAGGTCAGGAGTTTGAGACTAGCCTGGCCAACATGGTGAAACTCTGTCTCTACTAAAAATACAAAAAATTAGGCTGGGTGCCGTGGCTCACACCTGTAATCCCAGCACTTTGGGAGGCCAAAATGGGCAGATCACAAGGTCAGAAGATGGAGACCATCCTGGCCAACATGGTGAAACCCTGTCTCTACTAAAATACAAAAAATTAGTTGGGCGTGGTGGCGTGCGCCTCTAGTCCCAGCTACTCGAGAGGCTGAGACAGCGGAATTGATTGAACGGGGGAGACAGAGGTTGCAGTGAGCCGAGATCACCCTACTGCACTCTAGCCTGGCGACAGAGCAAGACTCCGTCTCAAAAAAAAAAAAAAAATTAAAAATAAATAAATAAAAAATAAATAAATAAATAAAAATTTACCGGGCGCGGTGGCACGCGCCTGTAATCCCAGCTACTTGGGAGGCTGAGGCAGGAGAATCTCTAGAACCCGGGAAGCAGAGGTTTCAGTGAGCCCAGATCGCGCCACTGCACTCAAGCCTGGGTGACAGAGCAAGACTCCGTCTCAGAAAAACAAAAACAAAAACTATTAAGCTGAACAAAAAGCTGAAACATTTGAAAAGCAAACCTTTGGTTATGCTCACACCTGCACTAAAGCACAGAGCTAAAATGGGAGACAGAAAGCTTTCTTGTATGTTCCCTCAAGTGGATGCAGTGTAGCTGCTGAGATTTAGGAAGGTGAAGCTATATTTGGTAACTCAATTAAAATAACCACATTCTCAAGTTACTTACTGGGAAACCATGGTATTCTTAGTATTTTTAACTTGTTGCAACCTGTGCTAACGTTGGCTTTTTTCCTCCTCTCCTAAGTAACTATAATCATCTGAGAATTAGTATTCAGCAGTTGGTATAATTAGTTTGTTTTTTGTTTTTAGCAGAAAACAAAGAATCATAGACTCCAAGGATCTGGCTACTGTGGTGAATGTTCTTGAACTAATCAAGGAATTTCAGATTTGCCCCCTGCAGCCCAGGAGTAGTACAATACACCTATGAAAAAAACGGGAACTACTGAACAAACCTAATCCTGTCACAGAAAATCAACTGTTTTTTTTGAGACGGAGTCTGACTCTGTCGCCAGGCTGGAGTGCAGCGGCATGATCTCTGCTCACTGCAACCTCTGCCTTCCGGGTTCACGCCATTCTCCTGCCTCAGCCTCCGGAGTAGCTGGGACTACAGATGCGTGCCACCACACCCAGATAATTTTTGTATTTTTAGTACAGACAGGGTTTCAACATGTTGGACAGGATGGTCTTGATCTCTTGACCTCGTGACTCGCCCGCCTCGGCCTCCCAAAGTGCTGGGATTACAGGCGTGAGAAAATCAACTTTATTACTCCACAGCTACATATTATGAGATCGTTTGGGTCAACTACAAGTGGTATAGTCCTTTTTCTGAATTTAGGGAAAGGATGGTAAACATTAATGTCTAAATTTTCCTCCAAAGGGCTGTATTTCTAAGGGAAATAGAAGGAAAGACAAAAGAGGTCCTTTTTCTTGAAGTTTTCTCTTTCACTGGAGTAGCAGGAAGGTACAGGTCATATCTATGTACTAAAAATTACTGTTTACTAAAAACATATTCAATAAATATCTGGGTGCGGTGGCTTATGCCTGTAATCCCAGCACTTTGGGAGGCTGAGACAGGCAGATCACATGAGGCCAAGAGTTCAAGACCAGCCTGGCCAACATGGTGAAACCCCGTCTCTACTAAAAATACAAAAAATTAGCCGGGTGTTGTGGCGCATGCCTGTAATCCCAGCTACTCAGGAGGCTGAGGCAGGAGAATCGCTTGAACCCGGGAGATGGAGGTTGTGGTGAACCGGGATCACACCACTGCACTCCAGCAGGGGTAACAAGAGTGAAACTGTCTCAAAAAAGAAAAAAAAGAAAGAAGAATAAACTCTCAAATTGGAAATGAAGGACCTACTCAGAATAATGGACTTGTTGACAAAACTGAGCTTAGAATTCACAGGCCTATATTGGACTACTTGGTTACATCAAGGAAGGAAAATCCCAAACATGGATTGAGTCAGGGGACAGATTTTCAGACTCAAGTGATAACTTTTGCTTAGAATGGGTATTCACTCCAGGCAGGCAAGATAGCTCAGGACTGTAAACTCTACAATTTGGGAGGCCTAGGCGGGAGGATCCCTTGAGCCCAGGAGTTCCAGAACAGCCTTGGCAACATAGGGAGACCCTGTCTTAAAAAAAAAAAAATTAGGCCTGGCATGGTGGCTCACGCCTGTTAATCCCAGCACTTTGGGGGAGGCTGAGGCGGGTGGCCATTCTTTCTTTTTTTGAGATGGAGTTTCGCTCTTGTTGCCCAGGCTGGAGTGCAATGGCGTGATCTCGGCTCACTGCAACCTCCACCTCTCTGACCCATGTCGGTCAGGCTGGTCTGGAACTCCTGACCTCAGGTGATCTGCCTGCCTCGGCCTCCCAAAGTGCTAGGATTACAGGTGTGAGCCACCATGCCTGGCCCAATAATTTCTTAATATGTGTGTGTGGGGGGAAGGATTTAATGTTTATTATGTGAAACATTTACCACAGGAGATAATAATGAGGTGTAAAAAAAAAAAATTCCCTCTTCTTTCACTTGGGTTTCACCTCTAATAATTATTCTTGGCCAGGCGCGGTGGCTCACGCCTATAATCCCTGCACTTTGGGAGGCCTAGGTGTGCGGATGACGAGGTCAAGAGATCAAGACCATCTGGCCAACATGGTGAAACCCTGTCTGTACTAAAAATACAAAAACTAGCTGGGCGTGGTGGTGGGCGCTGGTAGTCCAGGCTACTCGGGAGGCTGAGGCAGGAGAATCGCTTGAACCCGGGAGGTGGAGGTTGCAGTGAGCTGAGATCGCGCCACTGTACTCCAGCCTGGCGACAGAGGGAGATTCTGTCTCCAAAAAAAAAGAATTATTCTTTTTGGTATTTACATTTTTAAACTACCAACGGGATCAACACCTTAGCAGTGTTTCTTATTCTGGCAAAACGAGTTGCTCCTTGTGAATATGGCCTTGGGCAATACAGGCTAACCTCGGGGCATCTGCTTTGGTCACAGTAACCAGGTAACACTCCAAATCTGGCTAAATCATCTGTGCAATTGTATAAGAAGTTGTTAATCAAGTCTCGATGGGCCAAGTCCAATGTCTCTGTTTTAATCAGTAATTTTATGTTTTATCTTGTAAAGTACCTCAATTTATCACCTTTGGGAAGCCCTCCAATGGGCTACAATATTGCAGAAATAATAAAACAACAACAACAGTAAGCTACCATTTATTTAGCCAGGCACTACGCTAAAATTTAACAGCTTAGGAAACTGAGGCTCAGAGAAGTGTTTCTTTTTTTTTTTTTTTTTGAGACAGAGTCTCGCTCTGTCGCCCAGGCTGGAGTGCAGTGGCACGATCTCGGCTCACTGCAAGCTCCGCCTCCCGGGTTCAAGCAATTCTCCCGCCTCAGCCTCCCAAGCAGCTGGGATTACAGGCGCCCGCCACCACGCCCATCTAATTTTTGTATTTTTAGTAAAGACGGGGTTTCACCATGTTGGTCAGGCTGGTCTCGAACTCCTGACCTCGTGATCCACCCGCCTCGGCCTCCCAAAGTGCTGGGAATACAGGCGCGAGCCACCGCGCCCGGCCGCTCAGAGAAGTATTTCTAAGATTAACACCATCTCCTAACTATTAAATATCTTCATCAGAATGATCATAACCCTTGAAATAGCAACAGCCAGCTTGATGGGGCATTCGGCGCCTGTCAAATATCTTACTAGTATCTCCAAGAGTTCGTTTTCTAATTTGAATTTTAAATTTTGTGTCACTCCCCTTTAACTTCTTCGAAGCTACCAAACAGGTTACTGAATCATCTGCGTTTTGTACTTACCTTTTTCCCCCACTTTCGAATGGTTATTAAAAATGTTCCCGTCAGACCGCCTTTTGGTCACCGCATAGGGGCAGTCCCCACCGTGTCCGGCCAGCCTTCCACACGTACAGCTGTCGGATACTCTGCGGTCCAGCGTTTACACACTGCCCATCCCAGTTAAACACCACTAAACAAGTACCAGTCGATGCCAGCACCAAACACCGCGTCTCCGCCTCGCCCTGCGGGCCGGAGGATATTCAGGAGAGTGGGAAAACGGCCGGTCCCAAGGTTAAGCTTAGGCGGCAACAGAAAGCAAACTCAACGCACACCTCTTTAGAACACTGACAACGCTGGCCCGGTGTTTTTAATGCACGAACCCGGCCCCCTCGAGTGAATCCCGCAGATGCCTAGAGAAGAGCCCGGTCCAGTCCCGGCCCCGCGGTCCCGGAGCAGGGAGCCGCACGAAGCCCGCAGCCGCGAAAACAACTTCGCTGAGCCCGGCCTGGAGCGGGGGCCCGGGCGGCGACTCCGCCCTCAGCGGGGAGCGGGGAGCGATGCCCGGGGCGGCCGCGACGTCAGCGTCCCCGCCCCTGCCGCCCCTACTCCTGGCCAGGCCTCGGAGACCCCCGCCCCACAAAGGGGCGCGAACCCTAAGCAGGAGACGAGGAAGGGTAGGTGCCAGCCGCCGCCGCCCTTCGCAACCCGGGCCGTCAGCCCCGCCCCCACCGCCGCAGCGACTCCCGCCCCCGCGCCCGCCGAGACCGAGGCGCTACCGCTCACACTGCCCCTCCCCCCGCGGCCGAGCCGGCGCGGGCCCCCGCACCTCCCCCGCTTGCGCGGCCTCGAGTCCAGAAGACCCGCCTCCACACACCGGGGCCGCCGCCGCGGAGCCTCATGGGGGTTGGAGTCCCCAAGGTTTCCTTTGTGCGCAGTATTGGCGGGGCCTTGGACTACCACTCCCACAAGGCACCGCGCCCGCCTCCCGCGCCACGCCCCCTCGCCGCTGGCTTCCAGTCGCCACCCAGACTACATTTCCCGACAGGCCTCACGGCTCTCCCGCCCTCCCTCCGGAGACACGAGCCGAACTGGGCGTCAGGTCGGGGAGCCGGTCGGGTTCCCGCTCACCGCCGCCGCCGCCGCCCCCTGCAGCCACTCTCCCGCCTCTACCGCCGCGGGAGCTGCATCGTCCACTCCGCTCGGCGGTGGAACCGCCAGTCCGGGGTCACAGAGCTTGAGAAGCGACGCGCTGAGCCCCCCATCACCTCCAGCCCGGGCGACCCCTCCCGGGTCCGCCCTCGCCCTGCGCAGCCGCCCGAGCCCCCAGCCCCGGGCGGCCCCGCTCCAGCATCCCAGCCCCTGCACTCTCGCAGCCGCCGCCGCCCCCCGCCCGGAACATGGACTCTGACTCTTGCGCCGCCGCCTTCCACCCGGAGGTGAGTGAAGCTGTGCGTCCGAATCGCCCCCGACCACCCCCTCCGCGATCCTGCCCTCCTCAGGCAGCCGGACCCCCGGTCGCCCGGAGCGCCGCCCTCCCCTTCCCCCGCTTTCCCCTCGTCGGCCCCCCCGGGAGCCCAACCCCCGCCCCCTGCTCGGGCCCGCGCTCGGTCCTCTCCGCCGGGCCTCGCCTCCGCGTTCCCTCCGCGGACCTCCGCGTCCTCCCCGCGCCCTTTCCCTAGGGCCGTTGCGCCTATTTCTCTCCCCCGGGCCGCCCCTCTCCGGCCTCGCGTCGCCCTGGGACCTGTCGGCGCCCCCAGCCCCTCCCCGCCGGCCTGCTTACTCTTTCCCCGCCCCCGGGGACGCGGTCCGAGCCGCCGCCCGCCCCTGGCTCCGGTTGCTCTCGAGGAGTTTTAGGCCCCCCTCTGACCGGGGTCGGCTCCCGAGGCCCCCGGCTGCTCCCCCGATCCCCCGGGCCCGGTGGCCCGCGCCCCGCCCCCTGACTCCGCGCGGGGCCCAGTCGGCCCCCGCCCCCTACGGCTCTCGGGGGCCGCGTCCTCCGGGGGCCCCACCCGCTCTGGGGACCCGAGTCCTGCCCCCACCCACCGCCCCCCGGCGCGCTGGCCTCTCTCCTCGGGCCCCCGCCCCCCGCCCGCGGGCTTTGCTGGCTCCGCCCCGGCTCACTCCCCCTCCTTCCGGGGATCGGCCCTCGGGGCTCCCGGCCTCCCCCCCGCGCGGTCCCCTCCCCCCAGCCGAGGCTCGTTGGGGTCGGGGGTGCGGGTCCGGCGACCGCGGGCGGGTGGGGGAGGGGAGGCGGCGCCGGAGCCCGCCGGTCTCGCTGCCGCCCCTGGGGGTTCGCAGGGCCTCCCCAGGCCTGGGACCCCGGAATCCTGCCTGGCGCACCCCCCTCACACATACCCGCGGGATGGGCCCCGCACCTTCCGGGGCCGAGTGTCGCGGGGGGCGGCTGCCGCGGGAGGGCGGGTGGGGGCCGCTCCGCCATCTGCTTTCCGAGGAGGCGGCCGGGGGGGCGGGCGGCGTGGGCCGTGTGGGGGCGGCGTGGAGCCCCCCAGTCCCCGCGCCGGTGCCTCCTGCGCGCCCCCGGCCCGAGGCCGTCGCCGCCCTCCACTTGGCATTCGGGTTTTTGACCCACTTCTGCTGGTTCCCCGCCGAAAGAAAAGTTCTTCGCGGGAGTTGGAGGCCCGGGTGGCGGCCCGCGGTTCCCGTGGCTGGGCAGGCTCGCCAGTGCGGGGAGCGCGGTCAACGCGGGCCTTCGCCTCCGCTCCGTGGGCGGCCCTGGGGTCCAAGGGGGTGGGAGAGGAGGAGGTTTGCTTGAACCAGGTTGAGAAAATAATTTTCTAAGGGGACTGACTTTCTCGAAAGAAAACCCGCGGGCCGCACGCCTGCTCCTCGCGGCGGGAGGGGCGGCCCGAGACCCCTGCCCCCCATTTCCCCACCGGCTTTCCCCCAGCAGAGTGGCGGCCGGGTAACAGCACCTCGGGAAGGATGGGGGTGGGTCGGACAAGGCACTGAAAGGAACCTCAGGGAACGTGCCGGGCGAATAAACAGCAATACGGCACACTTGTTTTGCTTAGGAGCAAATAAGAGCTCCATCTCTCCGTGCTTCTCTCTCAGGAGAAAGTATCTTTTTGTGATGGGTGTTTCTAGATTGAATGGGGCTGGGACCCGCGAGCAAAAACCTCCACTATTCCGTTTAAATGTAAGACTAAGCTTCGCAGTAAGGTTCTTGGTTTATTGTGCGTTGAGATAGTTGGGTGCCTGGCATCCCGACTGGCTGGGAGAGTGGAGGGGACCCTCTGAGCACGAGAGAGGGGTCCTCAGGTGGCGCTAGCTTGGCAGGGTCAGCCCGGAGTGAGCTCCAGGGTCCAGGTCTCCGAGAGCTCTGGAGAATGAGTGGTTGATTTTTTTTTTTTTTTTTTTTTTTTGAGTTGGAATCTTGAGTTGGCGCGATCTTGGCTCACTGCAACCTCCGCCTCCGGGTTCACGCGATTCTCCTGCCTCAGCCTCCTGAGTAGTTGGGACTACAGGTGCACGCCACCACGCCCGGCTAATTTTTGTATTTTTAGTAGAGACGGGGTTTCACCATGTTGGTCAGGCTGGTCTCGAACTCCTGACCTCGTGATCCGCCCGCCTCGGCCTCCCAAAGTGCTGGGATTACAGACGAGAGCCACCACGCCCGGCGAGTGGTTGATTTTTGAAATCACTTAACGTACATCAGTTACAGCTGTTGCTGCAGCAGTTCATACTCAGAATGGAAAATCTGTAGCAAAAAAGTAGTTATTAGAGCTTCGCCTGATAGGCCTGTGGAAACTAATAGATAAAGTCAGAAAATGCCACATGAGCACTAAGAAATAGACTTTTGTAGAAGTTTTTATCTCCCAGCTGATTTCCCAGCATTCTTGGCATAAAGTCTTAATACTCCTCTTTTTGCTTTCTGAAAATGGTTTTATTTCTTGACCTGAACTTACCGTATCTTGTTTGTGGACTGTGTAAATCTAACGGTATTTTTTGAGTGGTTGACTACAAAAGTTCCAGCTTACTTCCTTTTGTTTCTGTGATTCCGCCTAGAAGCCTGTCCTTCAAACACATTCCCTTTTCTCTCCCCTTAATAGGAATACTCCCCCAGTTACAAGAGGCGCAGGACCGTGGAAGACTTCAACAAATTCTGCACCTTTGTCTTGGCATATGCTGGCTACATCCCTTATCCGAAGGAGGTAATCTTCTGAGTTTCTGAGACCTTTCTTGATGAGTAGTCAAACCCAGTGCCTCCACCGCAAGTTTGTGGGCTTCTGACTGGTCAGAGGGTCAGTAGGTTTGGAAGGGGCTGCTTGTGGTGACCCCAGTCACTAGTCTGGCAGAAATCTGTTTCTTGAGAGTTTGAATTAGCTGGGGAAATGGTTCTAAAACTCTGGTAAAAACTCTGGTAGAAAATGCAGGCTTGTCCAGAAAATGATTTAGTAAACTTTCTTTTTTTTTGGAATGGAAACTTGCTCTGTCGCCCAGGCTGGAGTGCAGTGTCGTAAAACTCCACCCCCGGGTTCAAGGGATTCTCCTGCCTCAACCTCCTCAGTAGCTGGGATGACAGGCGTGCGCCACCACGCCCAGCTAATTCTTTTTTGTATTTTTGGTAGAGACAGGGTTTCACCTTGTTGGCCAGACTGGTCTCGAACTCCTGACCTCAGGTGATTCATCTGCCTCGGCCTCCCAGAGTGCTGGGATTACAGGCGTGAGCTACCGCCCAGCCGGTTTAGTAAACTTTCAGTTTATTTACAAATAAAATATGTGATATTTGCTTGCTCTTTTTGTTTGTTTGTTTGAAATGGAGTCTGGCTCTGTCGCCCAGGCTGGAGTGCCGTGGTGCAATTGTGGCTCACTGCAACCTCTGCCTCCTGGGTTCAAGCGATTCTCCTGTCTCAGCCTCATGAGTAGCTGGGCGCGCCACCACACCCAGCTAGTTTTTTGTATTTTTACTAGAGACGGGGTTTCACTGTGTTGTTGAGGGTGGTCTCGAACTCCTGACCTCATGATCCACCCGCCTCGGCCTCCCAAAAGTGCTGGGATTACAAGCGTTGAGCCACTGCACCTGGCTGTCTGCTTCCTTTTAATAAGGGTCTGTAGTTACTGACTGTTGACCATAGCTGGACACTATTCTTGGCCTATGTAATGCTATGAGGTAGGTGCTATTTTTTATCTCCAGTTTATAAGCTGAGGAAACTAAGGCATAGAGAGGGAAAACTTGGTCTTAGGTCACCCACTGATTAGTGGTGGAGCTTGGGGTTCAACCAGATGGCTGGACTCAGTGCACACGCTGCCTCTGTCTCAGCTCCCTGGCTGCCCGAAATGCGTATGATTGTCTTCAGGGACTCATGGCTGCAACTTGATGTAGATGAAGGAGGTTTTGTTTTTCACTTGCTGAGAAAAGGGCAGGACTGGAGGAGAGCGGCTGTGGTGCTCAGACTTCAGGCCTCTTTCATATTCGATTAAGCTCAAAATCGAACAATCCAGCTTTTTTTTTTTTTTGCGACAGGTCTTGCTCTGTTGCCCAGGCTGGAGCGCAGTGGCACAATCTTGGCTCACTGCAGCCTCTTTCTCCTGTGCTGAAGTGATCCTCCCACCTCAGCCTTCCAAGTAGCTGGGACTACAGGCCCACCACCACACCCACCTAATTTTTGTATTTTTAGTAGATACAAGGTTTCGCCATGTTGCCCAGGTTGGTGTCAAACTCCTGGCCTCAGGTGACCCACCTGCCTTGGCTTCCCAAAGTGCTAGGATTACAGGCGTGAGCCACTGCGTTTGGCCGTAATTTTATTTTTTATAGAGACAAGGTCTCACTGTGTTGCCGAGGCTGGTCTCGAGGTAGTGATCCTCCTGCCTTGGTCTCCCAGAGTGCTGGGTTTACAGGCACGAGCCACTGTGCCCAGCTGCATTCAGTATATTTCTAGCAGGCAAACTGCCAGCATTGGTTTATTTCCATCTGCTACATAGGTGGCTAATGCCTGCTTTCTTTTCTTTCTTTTTTTCTTTTTTTGAGACGGAGTCTTGCTCTGTGGCTCAGGCTGGAGTGTGGTGGTGCGATCTCAGCTCACTGCAACTTCTGCCTCCTGGGTTCAAGCAATTCTCCCTGCTTCAGCCTCCCAAGTAGCTGGGATTACAGGTGTCAGCCATCATGCCCAGCTAATTTTTTTGTATTTTTGGTAGAGAGGGGGGTTTCACCATGTTGGCCAGGCTGGTGTCGAACTCCTGACCTCAGGTGATCTACCCGCCTCAGCCTCCCAAAGTGCTGGGATTACAGGTGTGAGCCACCGCACCCAGCCTAATGCCTGTTTTCTAACAAGACAAGGAGAACGTTGCCACTGTTCGCAAATGATATGCTTGTGATCTGAAGGAACCATAGAGTTTACTTCACTGCTTTGGGGCAGTAATTACCTACTTGGATTCTGCAATATTTTGGAATGTCTAGTTTTTTAAGACTGTCAGGAAATTCTCAAAACTAATTTAAATTCACTTAAAACAATATATCTCTTGGGAGGGCAAATGGAAGGAGAGGTTTTACAATCAGGGAACGATGAGCAGATAGGAGTGGGTGTCCACAGCACTCCTTCCCACAGACACCTGTTGCACACTGATGAATTTTCTGTCTCTAAGATGGGGCTGAGGGTTCAGCAGGGAGTTTCTCTCTTCGTGGCATCACATTAAACTCATGGCACTGATGGCACTGGGTTTTTTTTTTTTTGAGACACAGAATCTCCCTCCCGTTACCAAGGCTGGAGTGCAGTGGCTCACTGCAACATTTGCCTCCCGGGTTCAAGCGATTCTCCTGCCTCAGCCTCCCAAGTAGCTGGGACTACACAGGCGCCACCACCACGCCCAGCTAATTTTTGTATTTTTAGTAGAGATGGGGTTTCACCATGTTGGCCAGGTTGGTCTTGAACTCCTGGTCTCAGGTGATCCGCCTGCCTTGGCCTCCCAGAGTGCTGGGATTACAGGTGTGAGCCACCACGCCCAGCTAGAACTCATGTTACTGTTGTTTCAAGTGTGATGCTGATGGGCAGAGAAGCTCAAAGTTGTGCAGATGTCTCTGGAGGTCTGACATGGCTGGGTGGCTGGGGATGCTCTGCTTTGGGCTGGATCTTGTCACCAGTAACTGGAATCTGCCACCTTTGTCTTTTTAGGAACTCCCTTTAAGGAGCAGCCCCAGCCCTGCTAACAGCACTGCTGGTACCATTGACAGCGACGGCTGGGACGCGGGTTTCTCAGACATCGCGTCCTCAGTGCCCTTGCCAGTCTCTGACCGCTGCTTTAGCCACCTGCAGCCCACTCTCTTGCAGCGAGCCAAGCCCAGTAACTTCCTGCTGGACAGAAAGAAAACGGACAAGCTGAAGAAGAAGAAGAAGAGGAAGCGCAGGGACAGTGATGCGCCTGGGAAAGAGGGGTACAGGGGGGGCTTGCTGAAGCTGGAAGCCGCTGACCCCTACGTGGAGACCCCCACGAGTCCCACCTTGCAGGATATCCCCCAGGCTCCCAGCGACCCCTGCTCGGGCTGGGACTCCGATACTCCCTCGAGTGGATCTTGTGCCACTGTGTCACCTGATCAGGTCAAAGAAATAAAAACTGAAGGCAAACGGACTATCGTCCGGCAGGGAAAGCAGGTGGTGTTCCGAGACGAGGACAGCACTGGCAATGATGAGGACATCATGGTGGACTCAGGTGAGTGGTCCCTGAGGGATGATGACCCTTGTTGGCTTGTGGTTGGAAGAGAGGTTATTTTATTAAATGGTCATCTCTCTGGGGCACAGGGTCTGGTTCCTTCCGTAGAGTGTGACAGCCCCACTGTCCAAGGAGGAGAAAAGCTGCAGGAATGTGGATATTGAGATGTTTAGGAAGGGGTTGATTGCCACTAGAGACAGCTGAGATTCTGACCTTAGAACATAAAAGGGTATAGTTCTAAGTAAGCATCCAGGCCGGGCACGGTGGCTCCACCAGTAATCCCAGCACTTTGGGAGGCCAAGGCGGGTGGATTGCTTGAGCTCAGGAGTTGGAGACCAGCCTGGGCAGCATGGCAAAGCCCTGTCACTGCAAAAATACAAAAAAAGGCTGGGCGCAGTGGCTCATGCCTGTAATCCCAGCACTTTGGGAGGCCAAGGCAGGCAGATCACGAGGTCAGGAGTTCGAGACCAGCCTGACCAACATGGTGAAACCCCGACTCTACTAAAGATACAAAAAAAAAAAAAAGAAAAAATTAGCTGGGCGTGGTGGTGAGCGCCTGCAATTCCAGCTACTCAGGAGGCTGAGGTAGGAGAATTACTTAAACCCAGGAGGTGGAGGTTGCAGTGAGCCAAGATCGCGCCATTGCACTCCAGCCTGGGCGACAGCAAAACTCCGTCTCAAGAAAAAAAAAAACAATAGTCGAGTGTGGTGGTGTGTGCCTGTAGTCCCAGCTATTTGGGAGGCTGAGGTGGGAGGATGGCTTGACTGCAGGAGTTTGAGGCTGCAATGAGGTATGATTGCACCACTGCACTCCAGCCAGGGTGACAGAGTGAGACCCTGTCTTAGGAAAAAAAAAAAAAAGTAAGCATCTCCTGGGTAATACCTGGTTCCCACACATTTTGGAGCCCCTCGTGCCTTTTCAGAGAGAGGTGTCAGCTTCGAGTGGCAGTTGGAAGTGTTCTCGTCAGTAGAGTTAATGGGGTTTCATGGAAGCCCAGCTGATGGCGAGGAATGATGGGAATTTCTCTTCCCTCCTTGAGAGTATCTTTCCTTCCAGATGACGATTCCTGGGACCTCGTGACCTGCTTCTGCATGAAGCCATTTGCCGGCCGCCCCATGATCGAGTGTAATGAGTGCCACACCTGGATTCACCTGTCCTGTGCGAAAATCCGGAAATCCAATGTTCCAGAAGTGTTTGTCTGCCAAAAGTGCCGGGACTCCAAGTTTGACATCCGCCGTTCCAACCGCTCGCGGACGGGCTCCCGGAAGCTGTTCCTGGACTGACTGCTGGCTGGCGAGGAGGCTGCGAGCGTGGAATCGGAAGCGACCGTGGGCTTTTTTGCCCTTCTCTTAGTTGAGCACAGAACCCTCAGCTCTGGTGCGGGCAGATCCCTGCCATTTAGGTGCCTAAGCAAAAGGACAGGCTGTCCAAGGTAGAAACTGTACATAGCCGGTGACCGAATGCGACCTTTGCCAGCCAGAGCTGCTGCCAGAGCTGCGTTCCCTGCAGTGGAGGTGGACTGGACACCCACGTGCAGCGGGTTTGGCTCATTTGAAAATGAGGGTCCGTGGTAGCTGTGCGTTTTGCTATCATTGCTAAGAGATTCCCGCTGATTGGGCTCAGTGCCAGCTGTTATTCTGCTTCCACTGTGTTGGGGAGAGGTGTTCGGTTTCCCCAGCCTGTTAATGAACAGCCATACGTGTAAGCTTTTTCTTGAGTGTTAAGTCTTTTACCAAAAGTGTCTGTACAGCAGCCATCCAAGTTGCCCCTACTTAGTGGCTTGCCCTCTGCCTGCCTCAGCTGCTGCCTGACCGGCTGGGGGAGGCACTGGCGGGAGGCCTCGGGCTCCCCTGGAAGGGCGCTGGGCTGGCGGGTCAGCTGGTGGTTCTTAGGTTTCCTTCTGTTTGTTAAAAGGGACAATGTGGCCACTTCTCTGTGGAAAGGGAGTTGGTTGGGGGGTTGAGGTGGCCCGTGTTCATAACTCAGTTTCCTGTTTTGCACGATGTAAAAACCCTGTCTTTTTGCACGATACAGCCAAAAGTATTGGCTGATTTCTTGCTGAGCGCCCTCTTAGTTGGTGTGTGAGGTCTTGGTGGGCCCAGGCCAGCTGTTTGCAAGTGTGGGAACTCATAGGTTCTGTCCTTGTCTCTTCCTTTCACCTCATTCTGGTAGCAGCATAAAGGTTAGGCAATCACTGGGACCCGCATGGTGTTCCTCCAAAGAATAGGGTAAAGGAGAGCTGGGAGGGAGCCCTCTCCGTTGGGTGACTCTTGTGTGCCCTTTAGACAGGCTGGCCTGCCGGTTCCACAGGGCACAGTTAGGACTTGAGTCTTTTTCTGTTTTGAGTTGGTGAGTGAGTGATAGGGTAACATGGGCCTTCAGGATGACCCCTTGGAACTGTGCCGAGTTCCTTAAATCTCAGCTGGGATCCTGGACCTGGGAGGCCCCTGTGAGGGCCAGCTCTGGAAAAACCTGGGAGTTGATGCCGGAGGCTGTGGAAGAACTCTGCTCGAGGGCAGGGTGCCCTGGAACACTGGTAGTTCTGGGGCTGGGAGGGAGAGGGGCTCCGGCTTTCTCTGAAATGAACACTGCTCTTCAGCAGTTCAAGTACTTGTTCTCAAAACATTTTCTAATTGATTGGTAGGTTTTCATAAGCATTGTTTCTTTAAGGCATGGAAAGGGAAGAATGCTCAAGCAAGTCATGTTTGTTTTCAGCGGGATGGGCCCGCGTTCTCCCTGCTGGGGGCTTCCCCTTCATGTGGCACCTTTGTGCCAGGCCACCAGGCAGACTCTTCCCACCTTCTCCCACTGAAGCACCAAGGGGCTTGAACCGTAATTTGGCTAATCAGAGGCATTTTTTTTTGTCCTAGTATCTTTCACACTTGTCCAACCGTCTTATTTTTTAAAAGTTCTGTTGCTTGTATTAACACGAAACTATAGAGAAATAGTTTCTGAAGCCAGTTTATTGTGAAGATCCCCAAGGGGGAGGTTCAGTAGAGAAAAATAGTAAGCCGGTTTAGAAACTGACGAGGGCAAACAGCCAGGACGCATTGGAGAGGAATTTGCCAAAGATCTACCCTGAGATAACGCCTGTCCAGTGTCTTCACCACATGAATAACCAGCGCTCCAAAGTGTTTTTCTGCTTTGAAAAAAAAAATTCCACAAGCTTTTAAAGGTGCATTTAAGAATCCATGTGACTTTAGAATGGAACTGCCAGCCCTGGCAACTGTCACGTGTGCTAGAAGGTTCGATGCCTCTGGAATGCATGTGATACTCATCTCCATTTTGTTTCCTTGATTGCATTTTTGTTCTTTTAGCAGATCTGTCCCTGTGGGTGGTGTCTAAGAAGTCGGACACCTTGGTTTTTGTGTTAGATTGAGCTGGGCAGCTGCAATCAGCTTCTTTATATGCAAATTAGGCACGACCCATCTGGGGTTCCTGGTTGGTGGCTAATGAAGTGAGGGGAGGGAGGGATGTCACCCCAAAGGTAGGCCCTCCCATCGGCTTTGGCCAGGCCAGACACTTCACATCGTTTACATGGTTCTGTGTAATTTTAAAGTTTATGTGTATAAAGCGAAGCTGTTTCTGTGAAACTGTATATTTTGTAAATAAATATATTGCTACTTTGAGGTTCATGATTCAAGGTTCAGGCGATTGCGTTCTGTGCTGAAGGACAATTGTGTTTCTTTTCTCCTTGCTACCTCCCCAAAGCATGATTACATCAAGTCTCTGGGAAGGCAGCGTCTCAGTGTGCACTTAGCAGGATGGAAAATGCCCACGGTGTTAAGGTACCTTGCTGGTGAATTCCTCAGAAACAAACCACAGGACGAGTAGATGTGAATGGTTTTTGCAGTTTCTTCATCAGATTGAGGATTAGCTCAAGCCCCAGTGAGTGGTTAGCCTACTTTTGATTTTTTTTTTGTTTTTGAGACTTGAGTTTTGTTCTTGTCACCTAGGCTGTGAAGTGCAGTGATGAGATTTTGGCTCATTGTAACTTCCACCTCCCGGGTTCAAGCAATTCTCCTGCTTCAGCCTTCTGAGTAGCTGGAATTACAGGCACCCGCCACCATGCCCGGCTAATTTTTGTATTTTTAGTAGAGATGGGGTTTCACCATGTCGGTCAGGCTGGCCTTGAACTCCTGATCTCAGGTGATCCGCCTGCCTCGGCCTCCCAAAGTGCTGGGATTACAGGCGTGAGCCACTGCGCCTGGCTGATATATTTTTTTTTTCTTCTCACAAGATGACGCCTTCCCTATAGGCTGCTTTGAGAAAGCTGCAGCCTCCTCGGAGTTTCTGCAAGGCCTGAACTGGAATCTCCCTCCCCTTCAGTTGCCCTTTTTGCCTCTTCACGTTTGGGGGTTCCCTGTGACCAAACTTAAGGGCAGTGAGCTGTCTGGCCTCTGAACTGACACCACCAGTGGCCAACTAGTACCACCTCCAGTGACGTCAGAGGAGTCCAGACCTATTCACAATTCAAAGCCCTAAAAACACTGAGGGGTTGGCCGTTGGTTTCCAGTTGTCCAAGCCTGTGAGTGGCTATGCGTCCTGGTTGGGTGCTCAAAGCAAGGAGGTGAAAGGCGACCAGCATTGGCGAATGGGGTAAGACTTGCACAGGCCCAAGGCTAGGAGTTGGGGTTTCGGGCCTGAATTGGGGCCCGGAGCACCCCTTGACGTGGCGCCCCGGGTCCCGTCCGACCCTGGGGAGACGCGGGTGGCTGGGATGGCAGGATGAGCGCGCCCTGGAGGCGAGCCAGGCCCGTCACCACCTCCCAGCGGCCCCGCCCCTCCCCGCAGGTCCCTCCCCTCCCCGCAGGCCCCGCCGCCGCCGCCGCCGCCATCTTTGTTGGGGGCAGCCGGGCCTGGCTCGAGATGCCGAAGTCGTGCGCGGCCCGGCAGTGCTGCAACCGCTACAGCAGCCGCAGGAAGCAGCTCACCTTCCACCGGTAAGAGGCGGGGACCCGGGGGCGCGGGAGGCCCAGACCCGGGGCCCGCGGAGCGACTCCGAGGCCTTGGCGCGCCGGGCGGGACCGCCCGGGAGGCCCGAAGGCGTGCGGCCGCTGGGCCCGGGGACAGGCCGAGGTCCTGGGCCCAGAGGGGCTGGCGCCGCCGCGCCCGCCGCGGGGATGCGGGGAGTGGCGGACGGAGGGGCAGCGGCGCACCTGGCGGGGCCGGGGCCGGGACGTGCAGGGAGCGGAGCAGGTGTTTGCTGAACAGACTAGCGGGCCGCGGCCGGGGTTTGCTGTGTCCCTGGTCGCTGCAGCCCCCGCCGCGCGCGGTCCTGAAGGGAGCCCGGCACCTGGGCGGTGCAGTGGAGGAGTGGAACCCCCAGGGGCGTCCTGGCAGTGCGAAGGGACTTTGCAGGGTCGCGGGAGGATGCTGGAGACTTTGGAGTCTGCTCCTGCACTCGCCCGGCCCGGCCCGGCCCGGCCCAGGAGCAATCGTCCTTAGTCAAAGTTGCGCTTTCTCCAAGGTCCAGTCACGGCACCATTTCTCTACCCACTTTTGGGCACATTCCGAAGGGGGGCTTGTGCTCATCGTTCCCATTCCCTCTGCTCCTATTGTTCTGTTTTGTGATAAATGCTTTGCTTGAAGTATACGTAATGTACATGCAGAAAAATGCACGAATCATAAGTATACAGCCCAGCGAGTTTTCCCCAAGTGAACGTCACTGAACTGAAACGTTACCAGCTGGGCGCGGTGGCTCAAGCCTGTCATCCCAGCACTTTGGGAGGCCGAGGCGGGAGGATCGCTTGAGCCTGGGAGTTCGAGACCTGCCTGGGCAACAGAAGGAGACCCTACCTCTACAAATAATTTTAAAAAATTAGCCAGGCAAGGTGGTGTGCACCTGTAGTCCCAGCTGCTCGGGAGACTGAAGTAGGAGGATCGCTTGAACCCAGCTTCGAGGCTGCAGTGAGCTATAATCTTGCCACTGCACTCCAGCCTGGGTGACAGAGCGATACCTCATCTCAAAATAAGAAATAAAACATCACTACCCCCGAGAAGAACCCCTACCTGGACCCCCTCCCAGGCCCTCCTCCTCTCTCCTGCCCAAAGGGAACCCTATCCTGCCCGCTATCAGAGTGGATTGCAGTTCATTCGCTTTCGTTGCCACATAATATTCCATTGAATGCAAGTGCCAGAATTTACTGATTTGTTCTACAATTGAAGGGCATTTGGGTGGCCCCATTTTTTGGATGAGAAATACATGGTTCTGGAGGCTGGGCGTGGTGGCTCACGCCTGTAATCCCAGCACTTTGGGAGGCCGAGCTGGGTGGATCACCTGAGGTCAGGAGTTGGAGACCAGCCTGACCAACATGGTGAAACCCCGTCTCTACTACAAATACAAAAATTACCCGGGCGTGGTAGCGCGCACCTGAAATCCCAGCTACTCAGGAGGCTAAGGCAGGAGAATCACTTGACCCTGGGAGGCAGAGCTTGCAGTGAACCGAGATCGCACCACTACACTCCATCTTGGGCAACAGAGCGAGACTCTGTCCCAAAAAACAAAACAAAACAAACATTGTTTTAGCCAGTTTTGGTGGGACTTGTGTTGCGGTGCATCTATCTGTTTTGCCTCCGTCAGGTATGTACTTGGGGATGGAGTTGCCGTGCCTTCTCTCTTGAAGTCGTTTCCTCCACTCCCACGAGAGCTCTGTCACATCACTAGTGAGCCTTGTGATGCTGATCGATTGCATAGCATTTCACACAACTGACCCCTGAGCCTGGGTCACTTTTCCCGCATGGCGTCTGGTACACTTCTTGGCCACAGGTGTCTCTTCTCAGTCTCCTTTGCTGGATCCTCCTTATTTCCAGCACTAAGTGTTGGAGCCCTGGGGTGTAGGCCATGGCCCAGGGGTGGCTTCTAGCCACACTTGCTCCCCAGGGGCCCATCTCACCCAGGCTTATCGGTTCCGCAGGGTTGGCCTCCACACTGACATCTCCAGATGCGTGTGGCCGCCTGTCACCCCAGCACATGGAGAGCCTAAAAAGCACCTCAAATTTAACTCCTGACATAAAAAACAAACTTCTTTTTTTGGAGACAGACTCTCACTCTGTTGCCCAGGTGGAGTGCAGTGGCACAGTCTCAGCTCACTGCAGCCTCCGCCTCCCTGGTTCAGGTGATGCTTGTGCCTCAGCTTCCCAAGTAGCTGGGATCACAGGAGTGCGCCACCACGCTGGGCTAATTTTTGCATCTTTAGTAGAGATGGGGTTTCACCATGTTGGCCAGGCTGGTCTTGAACTCCTGAGTTGAGGCAGTCTGCCTGCCTTGGCCTCCCAAAGTGCTGGGATTACAGGCGTGAGCCACCATGCTCAGCTGCTACAAAACAAACTTCTGATCCCCTTAACCTGCCGTCCTGTAACTTAATTTTATCTCCAACATGAAACTCCTTCCTTCTCAATTTTACCATCTACAGGCAAACCTTACTGCATGGCTTTCAAAATACATCCAAATCTGCCCTCTCATTACCACTTCCTGCCAATGCCTGGTCCCACAGCAGCCAGGGTGGACCCAGGTTCCATCTCACCTCTGTCCAGAGCCTGCAGGGACTCCCCAACTGCTCAGGGCCCTGCGTCATGCAGTCCCCACTCCCTCTCGCTGTCTCAGCTGGACCTGCGTGAGTGGCCATTCCTGCTGTCCCTTCTGAAGCCTGCGTCGCTTGTGCTGCCACTTCCTGCGGTCTGTGCTCAAACATCACCCCTTCAGCTGCCTCTCCTCACCACCCCAGGGCTTCCCTCTGTCTGTTCTCTGGAGCAGCTATCATCCCCAGAAGACACCGTCCACATCTGTGTGGCTCATCGCTGTGCCCCCGCTCCAGAATATCAGCTCTTGGGGGCCAGGACTGTCTCATTACCCCCCATCCCTAGCATGAAGAACAGGGCCCGGCTCCTGGTAGGCTCCTGGCAAATGTAGCATCGGAAGCAGCTCACTTGGGCTCTCTGGCCATGCTCGTGGTCTCGGGTTTCCTATTAAGAGTGCTTTAACAGCTGTGACAGAAGCTTCCAGAAATTAGATGTGATTTAACAAACCAAGAGGACTGAATGTCCACAGCTGTCCAGGGAAGTACTCTGTAGTGATGTGAAAATTCCGAATGACTCTGAGGCGCTGGGTCCAGCCTTGCTGGGCCTCACACCCCGTGCCTCTGCCCTTAGGTTTCCGTTCAGCCGCCCAGAGCTGCTGAAGGAATGGGTGCTGAACATCGGCCGGGGCAACTTCAAGCCCAAGCAGCACACGGTCATCTGCTCCGAGCACTTCCGGCCAGAGTGCTTCAGCGCCTTTGGAAACCGCAAGAACCTAAAGCACAATGCCGTGCCCACGGTGTTCGCCTTTCAGGACCCCACACAGGTAGGAGGGCACCGCACCTTCTGTCTGGTCACATCCAGCCTGCGTTGTTTACCAGCAGCTGGGGGCAGTGGGGGTGGCGGCATGTGTGGGAAAAGCCAAGGCCAAGAACTCCAGTGACAACAGCACTGTCACGCCTCTGGGGTCCACAGCCCTGTGGCCCTGCTGGCCATGACCTCGGCTTTAAGAGAAGTCATAAATTAAAGGCACTTTAAAAATGAATTATTCTATGGCTGGGTGTGGTGGCTCACGTCTGTAATCCCAGCACTTTGGGAGGCAGAGGTGGGTGGATCACCTGAGGTCAGGAATTCGATACCAGCCCAGCCAACATGTTGAAACCCCATTTCTACTAAAAATACAAAAATCAGCTGGGTGTGTTGGTGGGCACCTGTAATCCCAGCTACTTGGGAGGCTGAAGCAGGAGAATCGCTTGAACCGGGAGGCAGAGGTTGCAGTGAGCCAAGCTTGCCTTGGTGGAGGTGGGATGTGTGGGCCTGGCTCAGGAGAGGGCTCACAAAGAGTTGGCTGCTGAAGCCTTGAGATCGCATGATAGGCCACAGGGGCACCCACGTGGAGTGGGCAGGCAGGGCAGTGGCGGGACAAGCCACAGGCCAGCAGCTCCCTGCATTGGTGGATTTATGGGGAGAGGAAAGGGATCCGTGAGTGGAGAGTGGAGCCGATGGGAAGAACAAGGCGGCCACGTAGCAAACACGCCCAGAGTGGCCGCCTGGGAGCCCCTGCCCTATCTGTCCTCCCCAGCACCCTTCCCAGATAGCCTCATGCAGTCTGCCTCAACCTCTTCAGGTTGGCAGTCCCTTCCTTCAGGAAGCCCTTCTGGACCCTCAAACCCCCTCTTGCCTCCGACCCCTTCCTGCCCCTCAGTATTCCTGGCCCCTCTGGCCCCTGCTGTCCTTCCTGTTTCCCTCATTGGTTTTGTCTTCTCCCCTGGAACAGAATCTCCATGAGGGCAGGGGCTGCCTTCCCTGCTTCAGGC
The DNA here is from genome assembly GCF_029289425.2 of Pan paniscus. NCBI lineage: Eukaryota > Metazoa > Chordata > Mammalia > Primates > Hominidae > Pan > Pan paniscus. Next base: position 221,595,714 of record NC_073249.2, on the reverse strand, counting down.
CCCACACCCAGGACGCTGCCTGGCACAGCCCCGGTGCTCGGGGTATGTGTCCATAGATGAACACTTTAATCACCTTCACGTATTTGTGATAACGTTTGTCCTGGAAAGATGACACTTGAGCCACTGGGAGTGGGGACGTTTGTCACTGTAGCCCTCGGTGCTTCCAGTGCCCGGTTGGTGGGGAGAAGCTGGGTACGGCCTCTGCCAGCTCTGCTTTGTGGGCCCCACTCCAGTGTGGCCCAGGGGCTGCAGGTTCTGCGTCAGTGGCACCTCGAGTGGTGAGCTGGGCTTCTGCTGCTTGCTGGCGGTCATGGGGCCAGGTGCCAGGCCCTGGGGTGACACATAGGAAGTAGATGGGTCCCTAGCTCTACAGGGACCTATTCAGGGCACTCTGACTGTGATTTGAGGACATCTTTGGAGAAAGAGAAGCACACCAAGCGGGCAGTGTGAGTTGGGTTGAGCTTCAGGTCTGTTTCATTTAGCAGCTGTTCGTTGACTGGGGCACGCAGTGGGCCGAGCAGCGGGGACAAGCATGATGCCCAAGGCCTGCCCTGAGCTCTGAGGGTTCTTGGGGTCTGCATCCACTCAGTGTGTGTCTCTTGCAGCAGGTGAGGGAGAACACAGACCCTGCCAATGAGAGAGGAAATGCCAGCTCTTCTCAGAAAGAAAAGGTGAGTGCACCGGGCCAGGTACTTGAACGTTTAAATTATGCTGTGGGTTGAGACAGGGAGGCAGGATTTTCCCAGCAAGGCCGGCCCGCAGGGCTGTCGCCTTTCCTCATATGCCAGTTTTGGATTCCCTGTTTTTCTGGAGGGAAGGCCCAAGCCTCTCAGCTTCCTTCTTTTCAATATCAAAGAATCTCAGTTGCTAGTAGGGATGGTGCCTGATTCCCTTTTTCTTTTCTTTTTTTTTTTTTTTGAGACTGAATCTCGCTCTGTCACCCAGTCTGGAGTGCAGTGGCGTGATCTCGGCGCACTGCAACCTCTTCCTTCCAGGTTCAAGTGATTCTCTTGCCTCAGCCTCCCGAGTAGCTGGGATTACAGATGCTCGCTACCACGCCCGGCTAATTTTTGTATTTTTAAATAGAGACGGGGTTTTACCACGTTGGCCAGGCTGGTCTCGAACTCCTGACCTCAGGAGTTCTCTGCCTCACAAAGTGCTGGGATTATAGGTGTGAGCCACCGCGCCTGGCCCCCCACTTTTTTTTTTTGTAGAGATAGCATCTTGCTATTTTACTCAGGCTGGTCTCAAACTACCGGGCTCAAGCCATCCTCCCACCTCAGCCTCCCAAAGTGCTGGGAGTATAGATGTGAGTCACTGCACCCAACCTTTTTCTTTGTTTTTGAGACAGGGTCTCACTCTGTTGCTCAGGCTCTGTACAGTGGTGCAGTCATGGCTCGCAGCAGCCTCAACCTCCCAGGATCAAGCCATCCTCCCACCTGAGCCTCCCAAGTGGCTGGGACCACAAGCATGTGCTACCATGCCCAGCTAATTAAATTTTTTTTTTTTTTTAGAGATGGGGGTCTTGCTGTCTTGCCCAGTCTGGTCTCAAACTCTTGGATTCAAGGGATTCTCCTGCCTTGGCCCCCCAAAGTGCTGGAATTATAGGCGGGAGCCACCGCACCTGGCCGTGCCTGATTTCTTAAAGTTCAGTTCCAGGGCCAGGCGAGGTGGCTCACGCTTATAATCCCAGCAGTTTGGGAGGCTGAGGCGGGTGGATGTCTTGAGGCTAGGAGTTTGAGACCAGCCTGGCCAACATGGTAAAAACCCCATCTCTACTAAAAATATAAAAATTAGCTGGGCTGGGCGCAGTGGCTCGCGTCTGTATTCCCAGCACTTTGGGAGGCCGAGGCAGGCGGATCACCTGAGGTTAGGAGTTCGAAACCAGCCTGGCCAACATGGTGAAACTCCATCTCTACTAAAAATACAAAAATTAGGCTGGGCCTGGTGGCTCACACCTGTAATCCTAGCACTTTGGCAGGCTGCGGCAGGTGGATTGCCTGAGGTCAGGAGTTCGAGACCAGCCTGGCGAAACCCCGTCTCTACTAAAAATACAAAAATTTAGCTGGGCATGGTGGTGGGTGCCTATAATCCCAGCTACTCTGGAGGAGAATCACTTGAACCCAGCGGGTGGAGGTTGCAGATCGCACCACTTCACTCCAGCCTGGGTGAAAGAGTGAAACTCCATCTCAAGAAAAAAAAAATTAGCCAGGTGTAGTGGCATGTGCCTATAGTCCCAGCTACTCAGGAGGCTGAGGCAGAATTGGTTTAACCCGGGAGGCAGAGGTTGCAGTGAGCCGAGATCATGCCACTGCACTCCAGCCTGGGTGACAGAGTTAGATTCCGTCTCAAAAAAAAAAAAAGAAAAAATTTAGCCGGGCGTGGTGGCACATGCTTGTAATTCTAGCTACTCAGGAGGCTGAGGCACGAGAATCACCTGAACCCTGGGGGTGGAGGTTGCAATGAGCCGAGATTGCACCACTGCACTCCAGCCTAAGTGACAGAGCGAGACTCTCTCAAAAAAAAAAAAAAAAGTTCAGTTCCAGGGTGTGTGCTAGGGAGAAGCTGGCTGTGGAGGGGCACAGACCCTGGAGCTGGTCCCTGGCTGTTGCCACTCCCCTAGAGGGACAAGGAGCAGCTGCAGGAGGGCCCTGCATGTGCAGGGCTGTAGTGCCTGACTTCACCCTGCCGTTCCCAGGTCCTCCCTGAGGCGGGGGCCAGAGAGGACAGTCCTGGGAGAAACATGGACACTGCACTTGAAGAGCTTCAGTTGCCCCCAAATGCCGAAGGCCACGTAAAACAGGTAAGACTGAGTGCAAAGGTGGTCTGTGGTTGGACACAGGATGACTTGCTCCAAACAAAATGGAAACCAGTGAGCACCCACCATGAGACCTGTGTGGCCGAGGCAGGGTGTGCAGCCTGGGTTTCAGAGCTCCCCAGTCAAATTCTCCACCATGGTGTGGGCACATCTGGATTTTGGGGGAGCAGCCAGGAGTGTCCGGCTGCCCTGGGGTTGTGCTGTGTGCGTGTCTGGTGGCCTGCTCACCATGGCCCGCCTTCCTGCTGGTGATGCAGCTCTCGGCTCTCACTCCCCTGTCCTCAGGTCTCGCCACGGAGGCCGCAAGCAACAGAGGCTGTTGGCCGGCCGACTGGCCCTGCAGGCCTGAGAAGGCCCCCCAACAAGCAGCCATCTGATCACAGCTATGCCCTTTTGGACTTAGATTCCCTGAAGAAAAAACTCTTCCTCACTCTGAAGGAAAATGAAAAGCTCCGGAAGCGCTTGCAGGCCCAGAGGCTAGTGATGCGAAGGATGTCCAGCCGCCTCCGTGCCTGCAAAGGGCACCAGGGACTCCAGGCCAGACTTGGGCCAGAGCAGCAGAGCTGAGCCCCACAGGCTCCGGACGCAGAGGTGGCAGTGGCACCAGGGCCGGCAGAGCTTTGGAGCTCTGGCTGTGGACATTTTTGTCTGCTGTGGACACTGAGAAAGTTGGCCATGAGGCCTGTTTGGCCGGGGATCGAGACAGTAGCCAAGCTTCCCGGCGAGAGCCCGATGCCGTCTGGGGGACGTTTAGAGGCGTGGCACTAGGAGTGCACATCTGTGAGCATGACAAGCTTATCCTCCCATGGTAACAGAAGTCCAGGCTGAGGCTGATTCTGGATGCTGTCCTTTCAGCACACGCAGAGCAAAGATCGTTGGAAGCCCCAGTGTGGGAGATGCTCCTCAGGGAGGAAGCCATGTGAGGGGGCCGGCTCTGTGGCGGGTGAGTGGTCCCCTCCTCCATCAGCCTGGACAGCCGCTTGGGGTTCTAAGGAGTGACTCCTGTCCTGGCCTGGTGTGAGTGGGCAGTGTAATAAAGTGTCTTTCTATACAGTGTCACTCCCATCATCATTTTCTCTAGTGCCGTGATTCCTTCTGCTAAGAAGACTGACTTCCATGGCCGGGCACAGCGGCTCATGCCTGTAATCCCAGCACCTTGAGGGGCCGAGGTGGGGAGATCACTTGAGGTCAGGAGTTCAAGACCAGCCTGACCAACATGGTGAAATCCCATGTCTACTAAAAAGACACAAATTAGCCAGGCGTGGTGGCACACACCTGTAGTCCCAGCTACTTGGGAGGCTGAGACAGGAGGATCAGCTGAACCCGGGAGGTGGAGGTTGCAGTGAGCCGAGATCGCACCACTGCCCTCTAGTATTGTCACTGGGTGACAGAGCGAGACTCAGTCTGAAAAAAAAAACTGACTTCCTATTTTGTCTAATTTATAGCTTTAGTGAATTAAAGAAAAGTTCTAGCCTGACTTCCTAAGTTGGGGTCTATTTATTTCTCAGGCAATGTTTAATGTAGAAAATGGAACCCCAGCTTCACGTGAAGCCTTGTGGTTGAGTGAGGAGTGAAGGATGGGGAGGAGGCCTCTGGGGAAGGGGTTCCCTCCCTCCTGAAGATGAACACACGATACGATACACGAAAGAGCGCCAGCCTCTGCTTTCAGGAAAGGTTTATTGTGGTGAGTGCCTTCTGTACAGTCGACTGCAAATGAAACGCAGAGGATGGGTGCCCAGAAGCACCTGCGGCAGAGGCGCACGGGAAGCCTGGGGCCCAGGCTCATGCAACACGACACTCACCGCGGCTCGGGCCGTGGGGCCGTCAGAGAAACCTTTTTAAAAAATGGAGATGAATGTTACAGAATTGGACAACCTGAACTGCTTTTCAAAACCAGAGGAAGGAGGTTCTTAGCCGTTACTCAGATACCAGTGCTGGGGAGGGAGGCCTGACTTCAGCAACAGCTGTGGGTGGGCTGGAGGCCGGCGCAGCTTGGGGCCCCCGGCGCCAGCTGTCTCAGCCACCACCTGTGCAGCGCTTGCTCCGAGGGGTCAGCAAGAGCAACTGATGGCTGCCACTTCCAGGCCCCGTGAGACGGGCCTCACGTAACTTTACTGCAGCCGAGGTCCAGGCCGTGGAGGGGGTCCTATCTCCGCGCATTCTGCATCCCAAGTGGGCACGTGGAGGAAGGGTCTGAAGGAAGGCTCCGGGGCACAGGCCCTGGTGTTCCTGTGAGGACGCTGGACCTGCAGTGGAGCTGCAGTGCCACCTGCTGGGTACCACGGGCCAGGCCTGGGGTCCACGCCTCTGGGTTGGGTGTGTCTGATGTCTTGCCAAGCGCCTGGTCCTGTCCTCTTGAGCTGCCCTTGCCCAGCACTGCACTCTGGAGGTGGGTGGTGCAGGTGGTGGAGGGACACAGGCCAGCTCAAGCCCGCTGGTGGCAGGGCATTTTCCCACAGGGATACAGGAAGCCACCTGTGTCAGGGCTAGGCCCTGGGATCGGGAGTTACACTACCCTGTCCCAAGCCGAGGGGGCCGGTGGAATGATTTGAGCAGCTCTGGGAGTGGGGAAGAAAGACTAATTTCCAAACCCGTTTGTTCTCAGATAAAAAGCAGTTTTATAAACCCGCAATCTGCTCCAGATTCAAGCAGTAATATTACAGCAGGAGGAGGTGGTCATGGGAAGCCAGCGCAGCAGAGGCTCCCTGACCTGGAGGCCTGCCTGCTTTTCAGGTTGTTTCCCATGTTCAGCGTGGACTGCAGAAGTGGCTCACGCTCCTGTGGTGAGGGCAGGGTGCTCCACAGACACCTCCAGACCCAGCCAAGAACTACGGGGCGGCGGGCTGCGGTCAGCGCGTGTGCTCAGGGGACCCAGCGGAGTCAGGGCCAGAGCCCTTCCCTCCAGGAACTGGTCCTTGGGAAAACAGCCATGGGCCAGGCTGCAGGCTGGTTCCCAGTGGGGCTGCCTCAGTCCTAACCCCCAGCACCCTCAAAAGCTAGGGTGTCTGCATGTCCCTTCACATAATTGATAATGGTACCACCTTCTATAATAATAATATAAAATAAAAACATCTGATGTCTGGGTTTTTTCCATTTCCAAATTTGTAGACTCCCAGCAAAAGATTTTTTGCAGCCTTTTAAAAATCTGGTTCTTGGCAGTTTATCCATCTGTATCGATCCTGTGGGCTGTAAAGGAAAAGACAGACACAGGTGATCAGAAGGTGGCCGTTCCCATGCACCTTTCTACTGATGGGGCTCAGCAGTCACCCGGACCAGCAGCTGGCTGGGCCCAGGCGAGGCAGAGCACCCGCTGCTGAAAATCAACTGCTGCTGGAACGTAGAGGTCTGCTTTCATCCCCCGCCACTCAAGCCGCAGTTTCCAACGCGCTCACTCTAATTGTACCTGTGAAAGGGCCCCAGCCCCCTTTTTAGGGCACAAATCATGGGCTCTGAGTGAATCACGGGTCAAGGGCTAGTTGGCGTCTCTGCTCCCAGGTGGGCAGCTGAGGAAGGTGGCTGGCAGCCCACACACTGAGCAGCCGCTTCGAGGTCCCCGCTCCCGTTAGCTGGTGACTGCGAAGGGACGGCTACTCACACTGCTTTGGTATCCGGAGGGCCTCACTGTCCAGCACCATCACCTGATGCAGGACGCCCCGGAACTGATAGAGCACTTTCAGGTTCTTCTCTTCCCCCACACACGGGTCATAAAAGCCAGGCAGCCCAGCCTGTAACAAACAAATTGCTACTCTCAATACTCCAGACGGTCTAAGACCAGCACTCCTCCTTACTACCACCAGAGGGGCAGTGTGCACAGGCTCTGACATTCCCTGGGGAGATGCAAACTTTGGGGCTTGAAGAAAAACAAGAATTTGAAAAAGTTGCCAAGACTCGCTTCTTAATAAAGGCCCTATCCTCACACCAAGACAAGGCCACTAGATGACTTCTAGGGTGCCAGGAGCTCTCTGGCCTGAGCTAACCTGCATTTTCATCCTTCTGGATGGTCCATGCCCCAGGCCCCAGAGGCAAGACTCACACATGTTACAAGTGACCTCATGCTCTTTCTGGAATGAGGCAAAAATAAACAGAATCAAATGCCATGAAGGCAGGCGTGTGTTCTGTTTGCTGGTGTGACTGGCACACACCAGGGGCTCAGTAAATCCTTACTGAGTGGTGAAAGAAATGACTGAATGAAGAGAATAGCTCCAACGTGGGTACTACTCAGGAGCTGGGCAGCATCCCATGCAGTAGATGCTGATGACGGCAAAGATCCCACTTTAAGGGGCCAGGCTGTCCTTGTCAGACTGAACCTATTCTTCAAACCACTGTTTGTTTTTTTTTGAGACAGGGTCTTGCTCTGTCACCCCGGCTGGAATGCAGTGGCACAATCACAGCTCACTGTAGCCTCAACCTCCTGGGCTCAACCAATCCTTCCGCTTCAGCCTCCCGAACAGCTGGGACAACAGGCGTGTGTCACCATGCCCAGCTGATTTTTTCTCCTTTTTGTAGAGATAGGGTTTTGCCATGTTGCCTAGGCTGATCTTGAACTCCTGGGCTCAAGCAATCTGCCCACCTTGGCCTTCCAAAGTGCTAGGATTATAGGCCTGAGTCACCGCGCCCAGCCTGTTCAAATCTGTGAGCACATGGCATGTGGTGGCTGGTGCTGCTGTACCTTGGAGGCCTCCGTGAGGATGAGCTTCGAGTCCTTCACCAGGCACTGCAGGGGCACAGTCACGTCAATCACCTTCACCTTCTCGCTCTTCCTGCTCTTGTCATTGACAAACTTCCCGTACCAGGCATTGACGATGATGAGGCCTAAGGACAGACTCCGAGTAGAGGAAGGCCGCCTCCAGGCACCTCCTTGTGTGGCTTAGAGACCCCCAGCGCCCACCCTGGACCGAGAGGACACATGTTCTCACCCATTCTGGACTCTTCTGCCTCAATTATCCTTCGGACAGATTCCTGCATCAGCCGGACCTGCCAGAGAACAAGGATGACACAGTCAGGGCCCCGCCAGGCCTGTTCCACCTCTGGTCAGAGGGCCACAGGCAGGCAGTCTTGTCCACGGCAACATACTTGCTCAGGGCCTGGAAAGGAAGGGAGTGGGCGCCCTGACAGCTCTGCTACCCGAGTGGCTCACTCTGAAACTCCTAGACCTAGGGCAGGCAGCTCTGGGTCAGAAGGTGAGAAGCACCTGAAACGGCGTGACCCTCCCGTGGCCACCGGTGGGAGCTCCCTTTCTAGGGATCATTAATGCGTGGGTGGGATTTGTTGACCCAATAAAAAAACAATGCGTTGTCAGCTTTAAAAATAAAGAGATTTCACAGGAGAAGCTGGAATCCCAGCTCCTCTTGAGAAAGGACCTGTGTTCTCCTGTGGTGCCATTCTGCTGGGCATAGCTGTGCCGCCCCCTCAGACAGGCATGTGCTCGCCAGGCCGCGCACACGGCCCATGGCCACCTGGCAGTATGCTCGCCACTTACCCAGGAAGCCTGCTTCCTCCTGCTCAGTAAAAGGCAGAACACTCAGAGGGAAGAAAAAGAGGCCAATACTCACCACTTTAAAAAAGCCCTTGTTATGCCTTTGGAGGGTAATTATCTTCAGGGCAGGGACTGCAGAGCCCAGTGTCGCATCCCACAATAAAGACTAAATGGAGGGCCAAGTTGTTGGAGAAGAGAAGTCTGACCTCTAAGGCCCTGAGACCAACATGTGGGGTGTGGAGTGTGTCCCCTACAGCCCTCGCTTGGGAACGGCGGGGCAGCACTCACAGCGGACTCCGCCTCTTGCTTCTTCTGCAGCACATCGGTGGCGGCGCTTTCCCTCTGCTTCTCCAATTCCCTTACGCGAGAGGAACACAAGCCCCACGTTAGCGCGGCGCTGCCCAGCTTCCAGCCAACACAGCCCCTCCCGTGCTGGACCCGAGCCCAGCAAACAGTCTGTGATCTTACTGGAGTTCAGTTGTAGAACTTTAAAAAATATTCCCACGACAGTCTCAGGCAAGTCTGTTAGTCACAGGCTGGCAGCTTTCATTTTACCCTTAGATGGCTCTGCCCCACCTCCTCACCAAGCTGACGGGACACTGACTGTCAGTCTCTTTGGAAAGAAGACCCCACCACATGAGAATTTCAGGAGATCCCACCAACCTTGTGGGATTATTATTTTTTTAATTTTAATTTTAAGATAGAGATGGGGGTCTCACTATATTGCCCAGGCTAGCTCGAACTCCTGGGCTCAAGTGATCCTACTGTCTCGGCCTCCCGAAGTGCTAGGATTACAGGCGTGAGTTGTTAAATAACACTTTTGGTAGGAACAACTAATACCACTTTAGACACACAGATCCGCTTTCCTGTAATAAAGTATGGGCCTTGGGGTCAGCATATGCCTGTCCTCCCTTCTGAGAGAAGGCTGGGCCAGCACATGTCTTGTTCTAAGCCTCAAGCCTCCTAGGGAATTAGGATTCTGAGTCCAAAGGCCAGACGGGCCCAGAAGAGGAGATTCATTCCTTTATCTGAGATTCTCTAAGTGCAGTGCTTTACTAAATGAGATATTATAAAGTAACAAATCTATACCAGCTCTCAGTTTTCTGTAGAGATGCTTGCACTAATAATTTAGGTTTCATGGCATGCCCCAATGGATTATCTAAGAAACTACAAAAACATTGTGTTTCTGTGACTTTCAAGACTCTAGTTAACGCAGGCCCCTCACATACGGATCCAGAACGCATTCCTCTTAAACTCAGCGCCGGGAAAGGAGAAAGGAAAACTTCTTCTTTCTTGAGGCCATGGTTTAGAGGATCAACACTTTTTTTTTTTTTTTTTTTTTGAGACCGAGTCTTGCTCTGTCACCCAGGCTGGAGTGCAATGGTGCAATCTCGGCTCACTGCAACATCCACCTCCCAGGTTCAAGCAATTCTCCTGTCTCAGCCTCCCAGGTAGCTGGGATTACAGGCACGTGCCACCACGCCCGGCTAATTTTTCTATTTTTTTTAGTAGAGACAGGGTTTCACCATGTTGGCCAGACTGGTCCTGAACGCCTCACCTCGGGTAATCCACCTGCCTCAGCTTTCCAAAGTGCTGGGAAAACAGGTGTGAGCCACCACGCCCAGCCGAGGCCCAACACTTCTATAAACTCCAGTCCTTTCTGAGAGTAAGAATTACAAACGAAGAGATAACAGCAGTCCAACTACTGACAATGATGAGCAATAGTTAACATTTACCAATCGTGACCCAGACATCAGCCTAAGTGCTTTACATGCATTAATTAATTCAGGTTTCCTCATCACCCAACGCAGGAGGCTCTGTTATCCTCTCCATTTTAAGGGTGAGGAAACTGAGGCACAGGGCTGGCTAGTGACATGCCCATGACGTGTCAACTCACTTCTCTTTCTGAGCCCTGAGGTATGGTTTGATGATCAGACGGTGCATGGCAAAGTAGACCACTAGAGGCCCCACGGTGGCATAGAACACGGCGCTGGGCAGAAGCTGGTCCGTCAAGTGAATAGGGAAGAAGTATGTCTGACTGGCCCTGTTGAGCCTGGGGAAAAATACAAAAAAAAAAAAAAAAAAAAAAAGCCCAGATGAATCAGCTTTTCCAGGGAAGGGCAATGGGGTGTCAGGCACAGGAAGAGAACTTGTGTTGCGTGCAGCTGCGAGTTAAAGGAGCCTGCAGTCTGCTCCTTTCACAGTCCACCACCTTCTGCTGGCCTCCCGTTCCAAAGTCTGGCTGATGGATCTGACACTGTGACAGAAGAAAGATCCCAGTGTCTGCTGACCTCAAGCCAAAGCAGCAAGAGGAACACTTCACAGGGTCAACGTCCCCTACAGGTGCATTCAGTCATAGGCTGGAGAGGACAGGAATGGGCTCCTCCAGATGTCACTGGAGAGTCACATCCCAGTTCTTAACTGAGGTTTCCAAAGAAGTTGGTGAAGACTTCAAAAGTTAGTCAGTTAAGGAGCTTCTGCTTCCAGTGGTGGCTGAGTAGCTCCTATTGGACCAATGTGTAAACTCTGGACCACATATAAAAAATTTGGCCAGGCGCGGTGGCTCACGCCTGTAATCCCAGTACTTTGGGAGGCTGAGGTGGGCGAATCACCTGAGGTCAGGAATTTGAGACCAGCCTGGCCAACATGGTGAAACTTCATCTCTACCAAAAATACAAAAATTAGCCGGGCGTGGTGGTACCTGTCTGTAGTCCCAGCTACTCGGGAGGCTGAGTGAGGCGGGAGAACGTTTCAACCCAGGAGGCAGATTGTACCACAGCACTCCAGCCTGGTCAACAAGAGGAAAAGGACTGAGGATGCATGGACAGAATCTCAGAAACCCATGGAAGAGTGTTAAGTTTAATATATTGGTAATTAGAGCCCCAGTGAGGAAAAGGAAATTTACAGATGCAAGAAGTTTAGGAAACCCCAAGCATGATAAATACAACAGCCTTATCTATGTACATCACAAACTGCTGAAAAGCCAGAAAAAGAAAACATGCTGAGTAGCCACTGACAATATCTGACCGCACTCTTCCAGAATAAAAGCTCTTCCAGAATTGATAAAGAACACTCAAAACTTGGCCAGGCTCAGTGGCTCACGCCTGTAATCCTAGCATTTTGGGAGGCTGAGGCAGGCGGATTGCTTGAGGTCAGGAGTTTGAGACCAGCCTGGCCAACATGGTGAAACCCTGTCTCTACTTAAAATACAAAAATTAGCTGGGTGTGGTGGTGGGCGCCTGTAATCCCAGCTACTCAGGAGGCTGAGGCAGGAGAATTGCTTGAACCTGGGAGGTGGAGGCTGCAGTGAGCCAAATGCACTCCAGTCTGGGGTGCAAGAGCGAAACTCTGTCTCCAAAAAAAAAAAAATATATATATATATACACACGCACACGCACACACACACACACACACACACACACAGAGACAGGTTAAATGTGAATGGGTAAAAAAATAAATAGTAAGCATAAGAAAACTAAAAAAGCTATAAGGTAGACTTCAAGACAAAAATTTTTCTCTTTTTTTTTTTTGAAGTGACAGGGTCTCACTCTGTCATCTAGGCTGAGGGGCACAATCACAGCTCACTACCACCTTGAGCTCCTGGGCTCAAGTGATCTTCCTGTCTTGGCCTCCCAAAGTGTGCGCTCCACTGTACTGAGCCTTCAAATATTATCTGAGGAGAGATGGCTGATGCCAGCTCTAATCTAGGTAAGTGATTTGGCTTTGTTTCCAAAACTGAGCTGTGATCCACTTTGACTCACTCACTGAGTTCCTCTCAAGTACTACGATGGGTTTTAGGTTCTAGAAGTGCAGGTGAGAATAAAATGGACCAAGTCCAAGAGCTTATGTCTGATGAGGAGTGGAGGAGATGGCCCTTCAGATGGAGACTGGTTCGCTGGAGACTGAACATGGTAAACATGGTGGGGGAGATCACCTGGGGCAAGGGGAAGGGCTACTATGTTATACAAGATGAATTAGGGGACATTTGAGCAGCGAGCAGATACTTACAGGGAGTGAAGGAAATGGCCACGTATTTATCTGCAGACTGAGAAATAGCAAAGGCCACCTCATAAGCAGGAGGGGGCCTGGTGTGTGCCAGGAATAGCTCCAGGGGGTCAGGATGGCTGGGGTTGGGGTAGAGAGGAGTACTACATCACGGAGGGCATTGTAGGCTCCAAAGTCTCTGAAGGGCTTTGGCCTCCGACTGGAATTGAGGGAACCTCTGAGGTTTTAGGCAGAAGACAGACGTGAACTGCCTTCAATTTTAAAAAGGACTCTCCTACGGAAAGCAGACACACAAGGAGGGAGACAGGTTCAGTGGGGAGGGTGCTGTGTAACTAAGACAAAGATGCTGGCCGCAGTGAGGTTGAGAAATGGCGAGACTGGGGATACAATTTTGGAGTACATGTTCAGGAGATGATTTTGAGATATGTATGATTTGGAGTGTGGGAGAGAAAGAGATCGAGGCTGACTCCAAGGTTTTTGGACAGAGCAAGTAGAAGGCCAGAGCTCTCATTTACTGAGATAGGAAAGGAGGCTGGGCGCTGTGGCTCACACCTGTAATCCTAACACTTTAGGAGGCCGAAGCGGGAGAACTACTTGAAGCCAGGAGTTCAAAACCAACCTGGGCAACCAAATGAGACCCTGTCTCTATAAAAATAAAATAAAAAAAGAGAGAGAGATGGGAAAGACTTCGGGCAGAGCAGGTTCTGAAGGTTCTTCGTTTCTGGGGGCACAGGGAGGGATCGAGTTCTGTTTGGATACGTGACATCTGAGATGCTGTTAGGTATCCAAGTAGAGATTAGGAAGAGAAAGCTGGACAAATATATGAGCTGGAGATTGAGGGGGTGGTCCAAGCTGGCACTTGCAACGTGAGTCCTCAGGGCATGAGAGCCATGAGGCTGGACATGACTGCTTGGGAGTGAGTCTGGAGAGAGAAGGGCTGTGCCCTGCAGTGGTGCCTCCATTTAGGGGTTTGGGAGACAGCAGCCATCTGGTACGGAAAGCCAGAGCAGGGCCTGGTATCCTGGAAACTCAGGGCAGAGGCTGTAAGGGCAGGAGGGAACGGCCACCGCGACAGCAGGTGCAGAGACCAAATAAGATGAAGAAGAATCACCCTCTGATCTGCCACAGGAGGGAGGGTGCCCCACTGATGAGGTGAGAAAGGCTGATTCTGGAGAGGGCTGGTTTTTCTGGAGAGGCCTGACTGGAACACGTTTAGAAAGAAAGAAGACGGATGCAAGCGAAAACAGACAACTTTTTTTTTTTTTTTTTTTTTTTTTTTTTGAGTGGAGTCTTGCTCTGATGCCCAGGCTGGAGTGCAGTGGCGCCATCTCGGCTCACTGCAAGCTCTGCCTCCTGGGTTCACGCCATTCTCCTGCCTCAGCCTCCCAAGTAGCAGAGACTACAGGAGCCCGCCACCATGCCCGGTTAATTTTTTGTATTTTTAGTAGAGACGGGGTTTCACCGTGTTAGCCAGGATGGTCTCAATCTCCTGACCTCGTGATCTGCCCACCTTGGCCTCCCAAAGTGCTGGGATTACAGGTGTGAGCCACAGTGCCCGGCCAAAACCAGACAACTCTTTTGAGGAACTAAGGAGAGGACAGTGACTAGACTCAGGTGGAGCAAGGGTGTGTGTGCCAATGGAAACCCCTGGTGAGAGGGATGAACCGATATGGCAGCTGCTACTGGAGATGCTGTGCCCGGGGGATAGCTGCCAGGCCAGTGACTCCAGGAGGCCTGGGCTGCTAGGATGCATCCTGTGACATCAGGCGAGGCTGCTGGAGCTCAGACGTACACCTCACTCCCTCGGTGTTGGAACTATGCACTGCTTGACATTTGCTTACTCAGCAAAGACACAGGCAACTGTTATTTTTTTTTTTTTGAGACGGAGTCTCACTCTGTCACCCGGGCTGGAGTGCAATGGAGCGATCCCGGCTCACTGCAAGCTCCGCCTCCTGGGTTCAAGCGATTCTCCTGCCTCAGCCTCCTGAGTACCTGGGACTACAGGCACCCGCCACCACCCCTGGCTAATTTTTTGTATTTTTAGTAGAGATGGGGTTTCACCATGTTAGCCAGGATGGTCTCGATCTCCTGACCTCGTGATCCATGGCACCCGGCTGAATTTTTTTTTTTATATTTTTTGAGACGGAGTCTCACTGTCCCCCAGGCTGGAGTGCAGTGGCACGATCTCCATCTCAGCTCACTGCAACCTCCGCCTTCGGGTTCAAGCAATTCTCCTGCCTCGGCCTCCCAAATAGCTGGGATTATAGGCGTGTGCCACCACGTCTGGCTAATTTTTGTATTTTCAGTAGAGATGGGGTTTCGCCACGTTGGCCAGGCTGGTCTCAAACTCCTGACCTCAGGCGATCCGGCCGCCTTGGCCTCCTAAAGTGCTGGGATTACAGGCATAAGCCACTGCACCTAGCCAAGCAACTGTGTCTTTAAGAACAAAATTACAATGCAAAGGCTATTTCAGCCTTAACTTGGGTAAAGCCTGGTTGAGTGAAGGTGACAGGCATTCCTTGACCAGAAAGGCCTAAGTTCAACTTACTTGACTTTGAGAGAAACGCCCTGTGGAACTCCAACGCTGACAGCTGCACCCAAAACGCTGTGCCTGGAGATCTTCCTCTCAGCTCCGTACTCCACCACCGTCCCAAAGAAGCCTGCTCTGCAGGGAGAGAACGCGGTCTGTGCCTGTGCCCCTCATTCATCACTTCAGGGGCAGCTGTCATTTGAGAAGGGGCCAGGTACCTTCCCTTCCCTCCCTCCAGCCTCCTCGACCCCCAGGGAGCAGATTCATGACAGAAGAAGGTCGGGACACCCATGGTCTAGTTCTTCCACAACACTCTCTAAGCCCCTCAAGGGCTGGGACTGTCGTGTTAAATCCCCCACAGCCTCAAAATAGGAAGCTCTCCAAAAATGTCACACACACGTAGATATTCACATGAGCAAGGTATCTTACACCAACTGGTTCCACTGTGAAGACCCGCATGCAGTACCAGTGTGCTTCCATTTTAGCCAGGCCAGGACTTACTTGAGGGATCCTTTCACACGAGTCTGATCGTCATCTTGGAATTTGTGCTGATAGCTGATCAGTGCAAAGGAGTGAGGGATTCCCAGCTGGGGAGACAGAGGGTGCAAGGATGCGTGGCTAGGGCGTGTGACTCCATGGGGAGATGGGTATCTGCCTCCCACTAGCTCTGGGCATCTGCTGCACACAGGCCTTTAAGGCAGGGGTCACGGTCTGGCAGCCGCAGTGAGTGCACCATGATTTATTAGCAGCCAGTAGTTAAAAACTGGGAGACTTCACTGAAAACCCAGTTTTCTAGCTTCTCACAAGAAATAAAAAACTCTGGTGACACTGAGCCTATGCTCCTAGGTGGCAGCGGCTGGTGAGAGCCAAGGAGCAGTGGCCCGTGTGGGGCTTCTCATGTACCAGCCCTGGTGTGGCCACAGGGGCGTCCGAGGGCATGATTCTGCTATGGGGCTTCATCTGCCCGCCCCCGATTCCGTGGGTGGCTCCCACCAGACATTAAGATGTTGTTCTGCTTTAAGATGATCCAACAAAGCTGCCCCAGGCGCCTGAAGGCAACTGCATTTCATACTCGAAGGTTCCACCAGGTCACTCGAGTGTGAGCACCGAGAGCCTGCCCCTCAGGGCCCTGCGTGGGCTTAGACTTAGTGGTGATCAAGACGCAGGATTTAAGGGGAGCACTGAGTGCTTGGGAGGAGGGGTCCTCCCAGAGCTCTGTCTGCAGGAGATGATGGCTGCTCGGCTCACCTGCAGGGCCACAGTGAAGTGGCTGGTTTTAGTGTCTCGGACGATGCTAGTGTTCATGGCTGACTGGATACCCCATCGCCACTGCAGGTAGCCCACGGTGTTCTTGTCTAGGTTCCGAGCTAGGACAGTGGTCAGGCCGGGTCGGATTCCACGGGATGAAAACTGCAGCGCACAGTTTGTTGTCACAAAGCTGGAGAGACACAGAGACAGAATAGGTCCTGGATGGCACCTGCTCTCAGCTGTTCTGTTACTTCCTCTCTGCCTGGCTAAGACCTCACTTACTGTCACGTCTATGCATCCCTGGGCCAGCTCCCAGTAAAAAAAAAAAGCAGGAGGTCAGGCCTCTATCCACACAGAGGGGGAGGGTCCTAGCCAGAATCTTCCTAGTAACCTCCCGACTCCCCTCAGCCGCCCTAACTTTAGCTACAACCAAATAGGCACCTGACTGTCTGCATTCCTAAGCCAGCAGATGCAACCCCACTCAAGTTAGAATGGATGGGGGCCAAGGAGTGCAAGTCAGAATCACCTACGGAGGGTCTCATATTAAGCAGTCCAAGACAGTGGTGCTCAAACTACTGCACGCTGGAATCACCCGGCTCATCCACAAATCACGGCTGGTGGCTTCTCCGCCGGCACGCTGACTCCTTCAGTGTGGGCTTGGAGTGCTAAGTGTCCCAATGATTCCAATGTGCAGTAGAGTTTGAGAATCACTTACCTAGAGGACACCCCAGACCTATGGAACCAGAATTTCTGGGTGGAGGCATCAGTATATTTTTGGAGCTGCTGTGTGATTTCTGATGTACTAGTGACCACAGCTGGGTACTAGTGACAGAAACTACAGGCAAAGCGAGCACAGGAAACCGGTTCCCGAAAAGAGCCTCTGCAGTTTCTTTCCAAGGAGTTCAGCCCCATCTTCTGGTTGAAAAGAGGTATTTCATTTTACTAACAGAAATTCACACTTCATTCAAGGTGCTGAAGGGTAAACTAACAGCTGGTTTCTTTAATAAAGAGCTCCACATCAATTGCCTAAGTTTCTTTCTCTCCTTTCTAAGCTCTGGAGGTGATGTTTATGCCATTAAAATAACAGTAGGCAGGCTCATTGGCTCACACCTGTAACCCCAGCACTTTGGGAGGCTGAGGAGGCAAATTGCTTCACCCCAGGAGTTCAAGGACAGCCTGGGCAACATGACAAAACCCGCATCTCTACAAAAAAGACACAAAATTAGCCAGGTGTAGTGGCACGCCCTGTAGTCTCAGCGACTCTGGAGGCTGAGGAGGAAGGAGCACTTGAGCCTGGACAGGTCATTTTTTTTTTTTTTTTTTTGACGGAGTTTCGCTCGTCCAGGCTGGAGTGCAGTAGCGTGATCTTCTCAGCTCACTGCAACCTCCGCCTCCTGGATTCAAGTGATTCTCCTGCCTCAGCTTCCTGAGTAGCTGGGACTACAGGCGCCCACCACCATGTCCGGTTAATATTTTGTATTTTTAGTAGAGATGGGGTTTCACCATGTTGGCCAGACTGGTCTCGAATTCCTGCCCCCAGGTGATCCACCCGCCTCAGCCTCCCAAAGTGCTGGGATTATAGGCGTGAGCCACTGTGCCCAGCCAACAGGTCGATATTTTTGATTTAAGATGGCTTCTTCGGCCGTAACTCCATCGTAAATCAAGGAACATCTGCAACTTGATCCAAGGATTAGAGGACCCTGGTTAGCAGACATCCATAACTAACCTGGCCACTATATATTAAGAAACTGGGCTAGGAGGCCGGGCGTGGTGGCTCACGCCTGTAATCCCAGCACTTTGGGAAGCCGAGGTGGGTGGATCACAAGGTCAAGTGATTGAGACCATCCTGGCCAACATGGTGAAACCCCGACTCTACTAAAAATACAAAAATTAGCTAGGCGTGGTGGCATGTGCCTGTAGTTCCAGTTACTTGGGAGGCTGAGGCAGAAGAATAGCTTGAACCTAGGAGGTGGAGGTTGCAGTGAGCCAAGACTGCGCCACTGCACTCCAGCCTGGTGACAGAGCAAGACTCCGTCTCAAAAACAAAACAAAACAAACAAAAAAAAGAAGCTGGCATCCTTGGTCACACATCACCCCCTTGTTTATAAATCAGTCGTCCTTCTGTTTAAATCTGCTCAAGTCTAATAAGCTCTGAGTAGTAGAACTAAATTCAATTTCCAAACCTGTAAATGCTGATGATCAGTCCACCCCAAACTCTTGGTGACCACTCAATGAATAGACACTGAGGCTCAACCAGAACAAAACGGCCAAAAGATTTTGCTTAATGAAGTGTCTCCCAAGCTTGTGTGACCTTAAGAATCACCTGGGGCGCTTAAAACACCTAGATTCCCAGTCCCCTCCCTCATAAGACCCAAAGCAGCTTTTTTTCTTTTTTTTGAGACAGAGTCTCGGCTCTGTCGCCCAGGCTGGAGTGCAGTGGCACGATCTTGGCTCACTGCAACCTCTGCCTCCCGGGTTCAAGCAATTCTCCTGCCTCAGCCTCCCAAGTAGCTGGAATTACAGGTGCCCACCACCACGCCTGGCTAATTTTTGTATTTTTAGTAGAGACAGGGTTTCACCATGTTGGCCAGGCTTGTCTTGAACTCCTGACCTCAGGCGACCCGCCTGCCTTGGCCTCCCAAAGTGTTGGGATTACAGGAGTGAGCCACCGCACCTGACCAGCATTTCTTTTTTTTTTTGAGAGAGGGTCTTGCTCTGTCACCTAGGCTGAAGTGCAGTGGTGTCATCATGGCTCACTGCAGCCTCGACCTCCTGGCCTCAAGCGATCCTCCCACCTCAGCATCCCAAGTAGCTGAGACTACAGGTGTGTGCTACCACACCTGGTTAATTTTTATATTTTTTGTAGAGTCAAGGTTTCGCCATGTTGCCTAGGCTGGTCTCAAACTCCTGAGCTCAAGTGATCGTCCCACCTGGCCTCCTAAAGTGCTGGGATTACAAGCATGAGCCACCACACCCTGCCCCCGAGGTGGCTTTTAACCAGCATCTGGGGTGACCAATCTAAGTAGACAGGGTCAGGACAACACTGATGTGTATACAGATGCTGTTTCCCTGCTGTTCTCTTCTAAGTATGAATCCCAGTCCCCTTCTCAGACCCAGTAGGTGAATCCAATTACGTAGAGCAGGGGACTGTGGAGCTGTGTTGTGAGCAGCACCCAGGTGATGCCCCATGGCAGCATGTCCCACATTCCTTCCATCTTTTAAAAAATTTTTTTTTCGGTGGCAGTCTTGCTCTGTCGCCTAGGCTGGGGTACAGTGGTGCAATCTCAGCTCATTGCAGCCTCAACCTCCCGGGTTCAAGCAATCCTCCCACCTTGGCCTCCCAAAGCCCTGGGATTGCAGGTGTGAGTCACATCGGCTCCTTTTCCTCTTTGTGTGTCTGGAAGCACTGCTTTTTTTTTTTTTTTTTTTTTTGAGACAGAGTCGCCCAGGCTGGAGTGCAGTGGAGCGATCTCGGCTCACTGCAAGCTCCGCCTCCTGGGTTCACGCCATTCTCCTGCCTCAGCCTCTCGAGTAGCTGGGACTAAAGGCGCCTGCCACCGCTCCCGGCTAATTCTTTGCATTTTTAGTAGAGACAGAGTTTCACCGTGTTAGCCAGGATGGTCTCGATCTCCTGATCTCGTGATCCACCCGCCTCGGCCTCCCAAAGTGCTGGGATTAGAGGCATGAGCCACCGTGCTCAGCCAGGAAGCACTGCTTTGGTGCCTAAGCGGCCTCCGCCTGCCCCACAGGCCACATCCTCCTGTTTCGCAGGCTCTCTCCCAACTTCTCCTGCTCTCCCTACAACAGGCTGACCTGCAAGCCTGCCTGTGTTCTCTGCCCCATGCCCCACAGACAAACGACCAGACTAGTGGGCAGGGATTAGGTCAACCCCTGCAGAGCCTGGCAGGCACACAGATACATGTCTCATTGGAAGTGTAATAACTTTCTTTTTTTTTTTTTGAGACAGTCTTGCTCTGCTGCTTAGGCTGGAGTACAGTGGTGTGATCTTGGATCACTGCAACCTCCGCCTCCTGGATTCAAGAGATCCTCCCACCTCAGCCTCCCAAGTAGCTGGGACTACAGGCAAGCACCACCATGCCTGGTTAATTTTTATATTTTTAGTAGATGGGGTTTCGCCATGTTGGCCAGGCTGGTCTCGAACTCCTGTACATGTTTGTACAGCCTACAATACATGTTTGATAAGAAAGTTATTCATGCCACTGTGCCTGGGCACAGTGGCTCACACCTGTAATGCCAGCACTTTGGGAGGCCAAGGTGGGAGGATCACCTGAGGTCAGGAGTTAAGAGACCAGCCTGGCCAACAAGGAGAAACCCCAACTCTACAAAAATTAGTCAGGCATGGTGGTGCACACCTGTAGTCCCAGCTACTCAGGAGGGTCACCTGAGCCTGGGAGGTTGAGGGTGCAGTGAGCCAAGATTGCATCACTATTCTCCAGCCGGGGTGACAAAGTGAGACCTGTCTCAAAACAAAAAACATGTACTCCAGGCTTGCTGAAGTGGCTCATGCTTCTAATCTCAGTGCTTTGGGAGGCCAAGGTGGGAGGACTGCTTGAATCCAGGAGCTTGAGACCAGCCTAGGCAACATAGAGATAACTTATCCCTAAAAAAAAACTAAACAATGAGCCAGGCATGTTGGCACACGCCTGTAGTCCTAGTTTTTCGGGAGGTTGAGGGAGGAGGACTGCTTGACCCCAGGAGTTCAAGGCTGCAGTGGACTATGACCGGACTATTGCACTCTAGCCTAGGCAACAGAACAAAACCTCGTCTCTAACAAAAATAAAGTAAAATAAAATAGGCCAGGCACGGTGGCTCACGCCTGTAATCTCAGCACTTTGGGAGGCCGAGGCAGGTGGATCACCTGAGGTCAGGAGTTCGAGACCAGCCTGACCAACATGGTGAAACCCCATCTCTATTAAAAATACAAAAATAGCTGGGTGTGGTGGCACACGCCTGTAGTCCCAGCTACTCGGAAGGTTGAGACAGGAGAATAGCTTGAACCCAGGAGGCAGAGGCTGCAGTGAGCCGAGATCACACCACCGCACTCCAGGCTGGGCAAGACAGAGCAAGACCCTGTCTCAAAAATAAATAAATAAATAAAATAAACTCCGTGTGCTCCATTCTAGGACTCCTTCAGCTATATCTTCCTCTGGAAGAAAGAGGTATTATTTACCCTCCACCAATTCTTTTATCTGAGCTCACACAGACATCACTGCACCCACCATATAGGAAATGAAGACACTGCTGTCGTTCTAGAAGGGACAGGGATATACAGTTCTAGGAGTGTTGACATGGCAGCAGCAGAGACGACAGGAAGCAGAGGCTGGCTGGGGACTACATCTCTGGCATATGTCAATCAACCCGATGATGAGGCAGTCTGTCATTCTCTGGGACAATGGAACGATCCATAAGTCTGTAAGTGTTTCGGTCCACTGACCAACTCTCCCTGAAGGCACTCTTTCTCCGTGGCCTCGTGGCATAGGTAAGGGAGGTGCGAGACCTGGATGGTGCAGCCTGGCCAGGGCTGGGACAAGGGTCCGGCCCCTGCAATCCCGCCTCTTCCCACCTGCACACTGCCTGGGCTTCACGCCAGTGCTATACCTGCCCTTGATGTATGCAGTGACCTTGTAGGACAGACAAGATAGTGCCAACCACTGTGATAAAAAGAACACACAGTTCTAGTCTCCTAAGCCAACAAAGACCACCAAAGAGGAGCTGCTGTCTCTCATATTTACCATCTTGGTGTGAGATTACGGAACAGCTTGAGACCGAACAAAGGCCCCTGTAGGTCTCCGGCTCCAAATTCCAACTGTTTGAAAAGGAAAAAGAGAAGGCATTAATGGTGTTTTATCTCATAGCAGCAACCCAGGCTCAGGTATGTACCTCTGGGTATAATTCCTTCATTCAATTCACTGGTCTTGCCAGGGCTCTAAAAGAAGGGGGTGGAAGATTGTTAATGTCTCATCTTAACCTTTGCCAAATGGAGCTGTCTGCTGCCACAGATCCAAAGGAGACCCAGGCTTCAAAGGCACATGTTTCATTGGTGTCCCTCCAAAGAAAAAACTGCTCACCTCTGTTCCTTGCCTCCCAGGCTGAGGTCAGGAGACCAGCTGGCTCCCCCTACCCCTCCCGGCGCAGCCCCCCACCACCTGCAGAGCACCGACTGTGGTCCGGTGTGCCCCCCACCTCCGCATGCACTGCCGACTCCTTTTCATTTTCATCCTGCGCCAAATGTCTCCCAGGTCACTGGGGCGGTCCTCAGGGGCCTGATGTTAAAGCCCAGCCGTGGTTCCACACTCGCACCGCCTTGGAAGTCACAGCTGAGCCTGGCTGCCATGTTTACTAGTCTGGGTGACTTTCAAGCAACTCTTCGATGTTAATTTGATGCAGCTCAATTTGCTCGGCAGAACTGGCTGTTAAATGGCCACCAATCAGTGAACCATCACGCTGAAGAGAGCACCTGCCTTCTGAATTGTGCAGGAAAAAGAGCCCACAGGCTTTTTGCTCAAAGGGAACAAACACACGGAGTTTCAGAGGCTGGATTTCTAGAAGTTGGCATCTCATAGGAAACCTTGTTTTTCTATGCTAATTTTAAACCGTGAGGAAGACTGACAGGACTTCTCAGATATGAGACCTATTTATTTATTTATTTTTGAGACGGAATTTTGCTCTTGTCCCCCAGACTGGAGTGCAACGGTGCGATCTTGACTCACTGCAACCTCTGCCTCCTGGGTTCATGTGATTCTCGTGATTCTCCTGCCTCAGCCTCCCAAGTAGCTGGGATTACAGGCAGGTGCCACCATGCCCAGCTAAGTTTTGTATTTTTAGTAGAGACGGGGTTTCACCATGTTGGCCAGGCTTATGAGACCTATTTTTCTTTTAGGACCAGTCAACTTATGGAAGCTTGACACTTGGTACCGTTCTTACACAACAACGGGGCCCCCAGGGTGAGTTTGAGGGTGAGCTTTGAGAGTGTAAATGTTCAGAAATAAGGCTTTGCACGGACAACACAACTCAGCCAATAGACATTCTTACCTCTCCCCATCCCTTTGCCGAAGTTACTCGTCTGAGCGCAAAGTTAATGGAACCTCCTCCATTTCCATTCTGGGTTGAGAGGCTTCCAGAGAGGATGGCTGTGTCTGTCGCTGTCAAGGGTGCCTAAAAATGGTATTTGCTGGTAATGAATGAATCAAAACAACAGGAAGTGCCAATGGCAGCAGCCTAAAGAACGCACTGTGAGCCCAAGGCCAAAGGTGCAGACGATTCCTCTGTTCAGAAGCACACATGGATGCAGAACTGCCGCAACAGCTTCACTTTTCTTCCGCTTTGTTATTTGGTCTGCATGTGACCACGAGGGTAATATGCTTTGCAAAAGCTTTAATGGGCACATTTCACAACACCAGGGGAAACATGGGGCTGCATGTCCCAATGGTATCAGATAGCACAGTGACTTCACTGTGTGCCTTCCCTCTGTGGTTTGCCATCAGGGTTCCGGGGGGACTGAAGACCTTCCCATGGCTGTATTCTGTATCAACTGACTCAGGGAGCTCCAAGAGGGGGCAAATTTCCCCAAGTTAGGACTCCACGTTGTTGGCTGATGCAATGGAGAATAAATTAATGAGCTGAGGAGACAAAGACCTACTATAAACGCTCAGGAGAATGACCTGACCTCGCCACATCCAAATAGTGGGCAGAATGGTGACATTTTTGCGTGCCCAGGGCTCAGGATGAAAGCTGCTATAGCCTTGCGGCACCTAGCAGAATTTGCCTTAAAACTAAAACCGGTTGTTAGAATGATCCATGGAGGTCTGCTTTCTCTCCCAGAACCCCATGACCTTGGGCCTCTACTTCTCCCAGACCATTAACACCCTCTGCTGGAAAGGCCCAAGACCTTGGGAGCCAAGTGCCCCAGCCCACACTCCTGCTGGCTCACATGCCAGCACAGCGGTAACACACGGCTGGGACTGAAGCGCTTTCTTTTTTAAGTGGCTAATTGCATCCTTTCATAAATAAAGATGAGAAAAACCCTGGGCAGACTCTCATTCCAGCTGCTTGGTGTGCTGTGCCTCATTAACTCGAGCCCTTGCTGTACTCGGAGAGGTGGTTGTGTGCTTTACCTCAATGGACTGGGATATGTGCATTTTATTAATTTCAATCTGCGGAAAGCTACTGCCGGACACATCTTCATACTCCTCATCATAGCGATCAAAAAGGTCAGTGGCATCTACTCCAACGCTGATCGTTCCCTGGGGCAGAAAAACAAGCCGTCAGCAGAACGGGTGGTATTTGTGGAATGAAAGACAATGCTACACTTCAACAGCCAGCTCGCTTTAATTGAACAAGTCATTTGACTTCAGGGTTCACTGGGTTTAGGTAGGACACTCCACCAGGAAGCCCACAAAGCATGAATGTCACAGTCCGAACCAAACTGCAGAGCACCACAGACATCCAGAGCTAGAAAACATCATTTGACCAGGAGAGCCGGTCCGCATGTCTGCAGAGCAATGACACGCCAAAGACAAAAGTGTTAGTCAAAGGAGTAAGAGCTACACAGTTTGATTTTCAGAGACCAAACAGGACCCAAGAATGCACAAAACAACCTAGAAATGAGCTACATGGATTAAACATCTTTTGGTAAACAACCTTATACCACAAAACTACCCTAAAACTCTTTAAATAAAAATACCTTCAAAGATAAAGCAGCACAAATTATGAACAAATGGGAGACTTTAAAATTAATCCACCTTCTCAAATTAATGAGAATTAAGTTTGAGAAACAGAACACTGTATTTGCTCAAGGAATTCTAAGCTAAAATTTTGCTGATAAAAATGCTTGTTACTCAGAAAATCAATGTTTATTATTCTTTGATAGTCACAACTTTAAAAACGGACATATATCTTAATCCAGTATATGAAACCATGGCCACACACATTTTTTTAACTAAACTTTTTGCAGCCCATTGAAACAATGTTTTTTTGCTAGCTTTTTTTGCTAGTTTTTTTGTAGTCTCGCTCTGTCACCAGGCAACATTAGCCATTAGTCCAGTGCAGTGCAGTGGCACGATCTCGGCTCACTGCAACCTCCGCCTCCTGGGTTCAAGCGATTCTCTTGCCTTAGTCTCCCGAGTAGCTGGGACTACAGGCGCACGCCACCATGCCCAGTTACTTTTTGTATTTTTAGTAGAGGCAGGGTTTCACCATGTTGACCAGGATGGTCTCGATCTCTTGACCTCGTGATCCACTCGCCTCGGCCTCCCAAAGTGCTGAGATTACAGGCGTGAGCCACCACGCCCAGCTGGTGCTAGCTTTCTATCAGATGCTTCAATCTGAAAATGCATTAACCCTAATAATTACTTGATTTCTGTTGAGGGTGAAACACCTGACATTATAAATGCTACTATAAACTCAATTAAAAGGTTCCACATTAAAGGTAAACGTGTTTGTTTTTGCGGTGATATTCAAATACCAACTTGGAGGCAGTATAGTGTTATGGTAAAAAATTTTCTTATTAAATCAAGAAACCCATGGACTAGAAACATCCTTAGAATTAGTTGTAGTGATACGCATAATGTATAATTGTGTCAAAACAAGCTGTGGTATTCTACCCATGGAAAATGAAGTTGTAGTTGCCAAAATTTACAAATTTTTTATATTCACAGAGTAACAGCATGAACACATCTCTGTCATGATGATGATTCTGAATAATCAACAAAACTGCCTGGCAGTATATGAACAATCTGTGGCCAGGTGTGGTGGCTAATACCCGTAATCCCAACACTTTCGGAGGCTGAGGGAGTGGGATCACCTGAGGTCAGGAGTTCGAGACCAGCCTGGCCAACATGGTGAAACCCTGTTGCTACTAAAAATACAAAAATTAGCCAGGTACACGTCCCAGCTACTCTAGAGGCTGAGGCAGGAGAACTGCTTGAACCTGAAAGGTGGAGGTTGCAGTGAGCCAAGATTGCGCCACTGCACTCCAGCATGGGTGACAGAACAAGACTCTGTCTCAAAAACAAGAACAGGCCGGGTGCGGTGGCTCATGCCTGTAATCCCAGCACTTTGGGAGGCCGAGGCAGGCGGCTCACGAAGTCAGGAGTTTGAGACCAACATGGTGAAACCCCATCTCTACTAAAAATACAAAAATTAGCTGGGCGTGGTGGTGCGCACCTATAATCCCAGCTCCTCAGGAGGTTGAGGCAGGAGAATTGCTTCAACTTGTGAGGAAGAGGTTGCAGTGAGCCAAGATTGTGCCACTGCACTCCAGCCTGGGCAAAAGAACAAGACTCCATCTAAAAAAAAAAAAAAAAAAAAAAAAAATTACAATCACTGAAAATAAAGCTTGTAATGAAAAATAATCTGAAGCTGATCTTTTTACGGGGAAAAAAACCATACAAAATAAATAAGAGTTTATGAGATATAATGAGATATAATTTTGAAATTCCATAACGGCATTTTGGAGTATCTTTATTTTGTGTAGGAATCTTGGTGGAGCTGTCATGTTTAATTGGGTAAATTTATATTCTGTTCAAGAATGAAATGGAATTGAAAAGGTCTACAGTTTTATAGCATCTAAATTTGATAAAACATTCAAAAGATCATAAATAAAGATGATTTAGAAAAATGTGTCAAAGAAAACTGTTGTGAATAAAGTTAAAAAGACAATACCTGTCAAAATACTTGGGCCAAGATATTTTTATGTTCTAATATGAAGAAATTTAGAATTGAGAGAATATTTTCTAAATTAAAAATATGATATACAGAGATGAATCAATTAAATGTGTCAAAAATTTCAGCTGAGTGCTGTGGCTCACTCCTGCAATCCCAGTACTTTGGGAGGCTGAGGTGGAGGGATTGCTTGAGCCCAGGAGTTCGAGACCAGCCTAGGCAACATGTTGAGACTCTGTCTCCACAAAAAAACTAAAACCAAAAAAAAAAAAAAAAAAAGTTTAGCTGGGAGTGGTGGTATCCGCCTGTGGTCCCAGTCACCTAGGAGACTGGGAGGATTCCACTGGGAGGTGGGAGGATTCCTTGAGCCCGGGAGGTCAAGGCTGCAGTGAGCTGTGACTGTATCACTGCACTCTAGCCTGGGTGATAGTATGAGACCCTATCTCAAAGTAAAATATAACTTGCTAAATATAAATGCAACTTTCATAAAGATGGTAGGCAATGTTATAAAAGAAAAAGACACAGGAAATACACTCTTCAAAAAATAGTGTGACACACTGTGGAAGTTAGATCAAAGGCCTCCTAAGGAACCATGCCTGCGGGTACTCACGCCCTTGTACAGAGCCCTCTCCTTGATCCTGAACCTCTCAGGTTCACAAAAGCAACTCTCAGACTTGCTTTTGTCCAACGGAATGCGTGGATGTGATGGTGCTGACTTCAAGACCAGCTCACAAGAAGCCTTGCAGCTTGGCCCAGGTCTCTAAAATGCACTATCTGGGGGACACTAGCTAATACGTATTAAGTCCAACTACCTAGAGACTGCTGTTCGCAAGGAAGCCTGAGCTGGCCCGGGGAGAGGTTGCCTAGAGAGACAGCGATGCCAGCCACCTCCGCTGAGGTGCGTGAGACATGAATGTAGAAGCCACTGCTGACATGCAGACCAGCCAGCCTTCAGAGGATGAGACCCAGCTGCCATCTGACTGCAACCCCTGTGAGCACCATCCCATCACAGTCAAGTCCCAGCCAATCCACAGAACTGTGAGACAGTATGGAATTATTGTTGGAAGCCACCAAGTTTGGAAATGGTTATACAGCAGCACATAATCAGAACACTGATACTGGAGATAGACAGGGTTGGTGAACAGACTAAAGTCTGTAGACACATGCCCCAAATAATGATTCCTACTCTTTTTGAGACGGAGTCTTGCTCTGTCGCCTGGGCTGGAGTGCAGTGGCACGATCTCGGCTCGCTGCAAGCTCTGCCTCCTGGGTTCACACCATTCTCCTGCCTCAGCCTCCCGAGTAGCTGGGACTACAGGCGCCCGCCACCACGCCTGGCTAATTTTTTTGTATTTTTAGTAGAGACGGGGTTTCACCGTGTTAGCCAGGATGGTCTCGATCTCCTGACCTCGTGATCTGCCCGCCTCGGCCTCCCAAAGTGCTGGGATTACAGGCATGCGCCCCGGTGCCCAGCCAGACTCTAGGATTTAAAGATAACCAAGTGAAAATAGGTTTATCCGCTAACTTATGTTTCAAATCCTGTGTTGTCATTTCAACAATGATCACAGAATCTTCACCAGGACTAGGTTCCATCTCAAGAAACCACCATTTCTGTGCATCGATACTCCTCATCTGCTCCAGCTTGATCGTGAGATTGCAGCAATGGAGTGACACCTTCAGACGGGATCTGGGGACTGAGGGCTCCGGGATGCCACTGAGATCAGAATGAGTGACACAATACCTGAAGCGTCTAATGAAACTGGGAGGAACATTTCGGCTCTGACAAGAGAGTCTGGAGATGACTTTGTGATAGATTTACAGAAAACTAATCAAAGGAAACGAATGAGACAATTACTAATAACACAGAGGAAAAAGTGTTAAGAAAGGCTAGGTAATCCTGGTATATCATCTGGGTCAACTGAGTAATTATATGGTCACCACAATGTATATAGTGAATATTAATGTAATCCAATTATAATTACACTGGGTAGACTGAAAACTGAAGAAACTGAGAGAACCACGTAAACATGTCAGAAGAAACAGCTCCAAGAGCTGGGAGTGGCTGCCTTAAGGGAACAGGAGTCAGGAGTAGAAAGGGGGGAGCGGCAGGGCTTTTCTTTATAAGTCTAGTAAATACCTGACTTTTGAACCTTGTACACATATTACTCTGACAAAAAAAATTGAAAAAAAAAAATTCCCCATATCTTAAGGACTTCCAAACAAAAAGCTATCTAAAAACTTACTTTATAGAGAAATTCTTTATAGGCCTATTTTTAAATTAGTAGAGTTCTTGTGTCCGTAAACCTCAGCTGCTTCTCCCATGGGAGGATCCAACATAACCATATGACATCAATACTCACAGGCCAACTGCTGCCCCCCTGGCCAGCAGATGTCATCAATGGCCCCTATAATTCCTGATCCAAGTTAATCCAGCCCAGATAGGAGCAATGCCTGCCGGCCCTGGGTCTAGTCCTGCACTGGCTCTGCAAATAGTCTGTAAGACTTAGTTTTTATTTAAATTACATACCCATCCCACCCACTGCTACCTGTTGGAAGACAGAGGTCCTCATCACATTGTGTTCATGACTAGACAGTGGATCAAAGCAGTTTCCATGAGTCCCCAGCAGCCCAACTTGCTCAATGTTCCTTATATTAACCCCAAATCATCTCCCAGTAACACTGACTTGTTGCTATTGGTTCTTGTCTCTTGAACCATCACACATTAAGCCTGGTCCCTATTTCACATTGGGGAAATGGAATGTCTTCAACTCCTACTAATGTCTTCTCTCATCGTTCCAGACACACTGGCCTCTTTGCTGTTCCTTGAACATACCAGATTCACCTCTCCATTTTGGCCTCTGCGTTGGCTCTGCCCTCTATCTGCAACACTCTTCACCAGATGGCCACGTGGCTAACTTTGTCATCTGCTTCCCATCCTTCCTCCAGTGGCACCTTTTCAGTGAAGCCTGACTACTCTAATTAAAACTGCAGGCTGGGCATGGTGGCTCACACCCGTAATCACAGTGCTCTGGGAGGCCGCGGCGGGTGGATCACCTGAAGTCAGGAGTTTGAGACCAGCCTGGCCAATATAGTAAAACCTCGTCTCTACTAAAAACACAAAAACATGAGCCGGGCATGGTGGCATGCACCTGTAGTCCCAGCTACTCAGAGGCTGAGGCAGGAGAATCGCTTGAATCCAGGAGATGGAGGTTACATTGAGCCAGGACAGTGCCACTGCACTCCAGCCAGGGCAACAAGAGTGAAACTCTGTCTCAAAAACAATACCAAGGCCGGGCACGGTGGCTCACGCCTGTAATCCCAGCACTTTGGGAGGCCGAGGCGGGCAGATCACAAGGTCAGGAGATCGAAACCATCCTGGCTAACAAGGTGAAACCCCGCCTCTACAAAAAATACAAAAATTAGCTGGGCGTGGTGGCAGGCGCCTGGAGTTCCAGCTACTCGGGAGGCTGAGGCAGGAGAATGGCATGAACCCGGGAGGCGGAGCTTGCAGTGAGCTGAGATTGCGCCACTGCACTCCAGCCTGGGCAACAGAGCAAGACTCCGTCTCAAAAACAAAAAAAACCACCAAAATCAAAACAAAAAAACTGCAGCCTTCCCCACTTCCTTCGCTTTATGTACCCCCCACGTCATTTCTCTCTCCTTCTAATATATATTTTTTTTTTTTTTTTGAGACAGAATCTCACTCTGTTGCCCAGGCTGGAGTGCAGTGGCGAGATCTCAGCTCACTGCAACCTCTGCCTCCCAGGTTCAAGTGATTCTCCTGCCTTAGCCTCCCAAATAGCTGTGACTACAGGAGCACGTCACCAAGCCCGGCTAATTTTTGTATTTTTAGTAGAGATGCGGTTTTGCCATGTTGGCCAGGCTGGTCTTGAACTCCTGCCTAGATGATCTGCCTGCCTCGGCCTGCCCAAGTGCTGGGATTACAGGCATGAGCCACCGCGCCCAGTCTTAATATATAATTTATATATTGCATTTACTGCAGCTTCTCTGTCCCTCAACTAGATCATTAAGCTTCATGGCAGGATTAGGTTGTCTGTTTTATTCTCTGTGGAATGTTCACATTCCTAAAGTGTCTGGCACATTACAGGTACCCAAATTAAATTACTTTGCGAATAAATCAACCATTTTTACCCACCTCCAACCCACAAAATTGCTAATATTAAACCAAGTCAACGAAAGATAACCATTTTCCCTGATTCCCCCCTTTCGTAGCTAGCACATTTCTCCCTGTTAAATGTTATTTTGCAGTTTAATCCCTTCATTCTTGTTTACTGGGCTCTTTTAGAACCTTCTGCCTTGGGTCAACTGTGAATGTGATAAACACGTCTTCACTGACATCATTCAGAAATTCTGAGCCTGAGTTAGAGCCTTTCTCCCACGATGAGAAACTTCTTACCAGGTAGGAAATGATGTATTTGTACTCGTTGAGTAGAATCAGTTGTTTATTCAGCCAGGAATGTAGTCTTAATTTTTTGGTTTCAAATCTTCTTAAAAACATGTAAAACATTTAACTGACAAATAGAGACTGCACACGTGCCAGGTGTACAGGTGCTGATGTGATACACGCAGACACTGTGTAGTGATGGTCACAATCACGTTAACACATTCACCGCCACCCACGTGGAATGATTTTCATGTTTATATTTATCTGGCCATGAGGGTAACATAAGAAATTTCTGTCAACTGCAATCTCAAAAGGAACTCTTTACTAACTGAAAATTCCACCAAAAGAGGTGATACGAGGCAATGTGAAATTCACCTGTTTTATAACTGGTGAACCCAGCATGGCACTCATGACGCTTCCCACAGAATCACTTTATCTCAGATGGAAGTCAGAGCCTGTCCTCCCCGTATAAACAGTAGTCTTTAATTCTGAAACCTTGTTTGTGAGTGATTATGCTGACATGAGGGGGTGAAAACAGCCCTCTGACGGATACTCATTTCAAGACAAACAGCTGTTTTACCTTTGAATCCCTCTGTGCCTTCTATCCCGATTGCCAAGACCACTCTTCTTCTCCAGGGTTTCAGTTTCATTATCACAGCGCTTTCCCAGACCTGATTAACCAGGCTTTCGTCCCTTTTCTCCTTACAAGACAACTTCTCACGTTCTCCAATTGCAACAGCAGCCCATTTCTGCAGACGGTAAATTGCCCCTTCCTGCCACTAAGCACAACAAACATATGGCTTAAACAACCCTTCTTCTGCCCCATCATCCTCTCAGCCAAGTCCAGGCAGTTTCATGACATCAGAATCACTTCTGCAGAACAGACTGAAGTCATAACCATGGGCGACTTTGCTGGCTACGGTTATTAGCCAGGGCAACCCCAACATCCTTTAAAAATAATCAAGTGATGCACGCTTACATCTTTATGAAAACATTTTGGCATTTAAAAATATTTTTATGGTTATATGCCTTCCTTGATACGTTATTCAGATGGGGTCTCTCTCTGTCACCCAGGCTGGAGTACATCTTGGAGGCTGGAGCCAGGCTGGCACGATCCTGGCTTACTGCAACCTCCACCTCCAGGGCTCAAGCATTCCTCCTGCCTCAGCCTCCCGAGTAGCTGGGACTACAGGAGCACGCCACCATGCCCAGTTAATTGTTTTTTGTTTTTTGTTTTTTTTTTTGGTAGAGATAGGATTTCACCATGTTGCCCAGGCTCTTGCTACATTATTTTTATTTATTTACTTAGAAACAGAGTCTTGAGCTTGTCGCTCAGGCTGGAGTGCAGTGGCGCGATCTCGGCTCACTGCAACCCCCGCCTCCCAGGTTCAAGTGATTCTCCTGCTTCAGCCTCCCAAGCAGCTTGGATTACAGGCGCCTGCCACCACGCCTGGCTAATTTTTGTATTTTTAGTAGAGATGGGGTTTCACCATGTTGGTCAGGCTGGTCTCAAACTCCTGACCTCAGATGATCCACCCACCTCAGCCTCCCAAAGTGTTGGTGAGAGGTGAAGCCAGCTGGACTTCCCGGGTCAGGTGGGGACTTGGAGAACTTTTATGTCTTACAAATGTTACCAATCAGCACTCTGTAAAAACGCACCGATCAGCGCTCTGTCGCTAGAGGGTTGTAAATGTACCAATCAGCACTCTGTAAAAACGCACCAATCAGTGCTCTGTGGCTAGCTAGAGGATTGTAAATGCACCAATCAGCTCGCTGTAAAAAGCACCAATTAGTGCTCTGTGGCTAGCTAGAGTATTGTAAGTGCACTAATCAGCACTCTGTAAATGGACCAACCGGCACTCTGTAAAATGGACCAATCAGCAGGACATGGGCAGGGACAAATAAGGGAATAAAAGCTGGCCACCCCAGCCAGCAGCAACAACCTGCTCGGGTCCCCTTCCACACTGTGGAAGCTTTGTTATTTTGCTCTCCACAATAAATCTTGCTGCTGCTCACTCTGGGTCCGCACCACCTTTAAGGTAACACTCACCGCGAAGGTCCATGGCTTCATTGTTGAAGTCAGTGAGACCATGAACCCACCAAAAGGAATGAACTCTGGACACATTGGGATTACAGGTGTGAGCCCCCATGCCTGGCCGATACATCATTTACATTTTTTTCTAATAAAGCTGAATTGTGTCTCTCAGCTATTACACAAACCATGCTGATGATGGAGTTTTCTAGATCAGAGAGGTCTTGCCAAAGAGTGTATATCAACCTCTGTAATAGCAAAAATGGCCAGGAAATAACGTAAATCTCCATCAAACTATTTTGTCATAGGGTCAAAAAACTAAAGCAATATATGCCCGCAGAGACAGTCAAACTCCTTTGCCCCCACACCCCCAAACAAACCTAACTTAATCATCTGCTCCACACAGGATCTAAACAAGATCACGAAGGAGGCAGCAATGAAGTCGGACAAGCTGCCTGGGATCAAGTTGCCTTCTAAATATGCTCAAAGTGGCTGCCCTCCACAGAGGGAGAAGATTTATGGGTATTAAGGAAAAAAGGAATTAAAATAATCAATACGAAGTGAATACAACACAGAACGACACTGTTACATGATCTTAAGTCCTTAAAATGCAAGAAATGCGGATGGATTATGCAAATAAAACAGAAATCCGAAGATGGCAGGAGGATGCCCAGGGTGGTCCAGTCGGGTCCAGTTTCGCATACTGCTCTCAGGGATGAACCCACGTCCTGCCCAGCCACCAATTCTCTCCCTGACGCCAGTTCAATGTGGAGGGCCCTAAAGACACTGGGACCCCAGCAACCCAAGGGTGGCGTTTTCCAGCAGGACATACAGACAGGAATTTACTCCCACAGGGCAAAGCAAAGGCAGAAAACAGGTGATTAGAGCTAAGGACTGTGGGGTCCAAAGACTCAACCCAGAAAGCGGGCCTCCCATTTCATGGAGGCAGAAACTGGACTAAGAATGCAGAAGGGACTTGATCAAGGGCACAGACAGGAAGGTGGAATCTGAGTCTGGATGCAGGGCCCTGGACACCAAGTCCAAGGCTCTCCCATGCTGCCTCCCATGGATGTGCCTGTGTTCCTGCGTGTGTGTGTGTGTGCATGCACGTGTTTCATCAGCTGGAGCCAGCAGGCAAAGTGGACACACGCCGGGGCTGGGGATTTCACACGTTCCTTCCTGGGCACCATGGTGCCTGGTAAGGCACATTCCACACTAGTCCATATCACAGCCAGCCATACTGCAAACAGCACCGGGCCTGGCCCCAGGCAAAGGCTGCAAGAATGGTTCAAAGGCCATTTTCTTTCTTTTTTTTTTTTTTTGAGACAGAGTCTCACTCTGTGGCCCAGGCTGGAGTGCAGTGGTGCGATCTCAGCTCACTGCAAGCTCTGCCTCCTGGGTTCACGCCATTCTCCTACTTCAGCCTCCCGAGTAGCTGGGACTACAGGCGCCTGCCACCACGCCCGGCTAATTTTTGTATTTTTAGTAGAGACAGGGTTTCACCGTGTTAGCCAGGATGGTCTCGATCTCCTGACCTCGTAATCCACCTGCCTCGGCCTCCCAAAGTGCTGGGATTACAAGCGTGAGCCACTGCGCCCGGCCTCAAGGGCCATTTACAAATCCCAACTCACAGGTCCCACCATTCCTGACCAAGCCAAGAATTTCCTCCTCAGTGTTGAATGAAACACCACCACCACATTTAGTTCTGAACGTCATTTTGGTACCAGTACCACTTTGCATTTATATAGCAAGATTATCTTTCCCTAATAAATTAACATCTATTTCATGTGTTTTCAATCTTTTCACAACTTGGCACAGTAGTCAGGACAGACGTCCTCATTTTACAGAAGAGAAAAGGGAGCACTGTCAAACGGCTCACTCTGTGTCCTGCCTCCTGCTGGCAGCTGTACCTTCTAACCTGGGCTTTTCCTCACTAGGCCTTTTTGCTTGGTAGATACATCAATCTACTGGAAATCCCTACCTAATCTGCTCTTATTGACGAAAACAGAGAGAAATATGCACCCGCGTTTCAGGCGGCAATATCACGCACGGGATACAGCCTGCAAACCCCTCTGAGCTGAGGTCCTCTGTGGGGGGTCCAGCTGACAGGTTGACCTCTAAGTCATCAAAAGTGTCCTTCTGTTTTTGTTTAAGACGGGACCTTGCTCTGTTGCCCAGCTGGAGTGCAGTGGTGCAATCACGGCTCACTGCAACCTTGAACTCCTGGGCTCGGGCAACCCTCCTTCGTCTGCCTCCCAAGTAGCCTGGACTACAGGTATGTGCCACTGTGCTCAGCTAATTTGTAAATATTTTGTAGAGATGGGGGTCTTGTTATATTGCACAGGCTGGTCTCAAACTCCTGAACTCAAGCAATCCTCCTGCCTTGGCCTCCCAAAGTGCTGGGATTACAGGCATGCACCACCACGCCCACCCTCCATGGTCTCCTTAAAGCGGAGATCACCCCTTTCTTCTCAGGACAAGATGTTTGCTCATCTTGAAAGGCAAAAAAACCCCTCAGAAATGGAAAGAAAGATATACCTCAAATCCTCTCCTTAAAATGCTGGACAGCCAACATCTGGTTATCACTCAATATTTCTGATTAGAAAATGTTTTATGTATTTGGAAGCAGTTTTATGGAAGTAGCAAAGTATAGGACATTTTAAAAATCACTTGCATGCCTGTGTGAGATGGTCACAGCTGTGCTCCCTCATTCTACAGAAACATGGCCTGCAGACACATTTGCATAGAGTCCCAATAAGCAACTGCCACACCCCCCCAGACGGCCGATTTGATCATGGGACACGGATGCAGGATGATAGTGAGGTTCTCTTTCCCTTTCACTGCTCCTAACACAGCAAACCTCCAGCCAGAACATCAAAAACACCAAAGGAACAGCCTGCTCTTGCCAGGCACCCCCACCTCCCCCATCCCACCTCCATCTGCCAATACCGACCTTCCAAGCCAGACCTCCCTCCGGGCACCTGGCTGGGAGATCCAAGCAGGAACCATGAGCACAGCTCAGGGCACCTCGGAGATTTTCAACTCTCCCAATTATCCTAACTCCCTGGCTCGGTTCACCCAGGGTTTTGATTCTCTACCTCCATCTGACCAAAAGGTAACCCTGCACTTCTGTTGAGGGGGAGAGTGAGTAGATGGGAGCAGAGGTGTTACCATTTTCAAATATACACCTTTTTCCCAAGAGAATTAAATCATTTATTGATTACACATGATAATGAGTGATACACAAGCTTCATTCCCATCCATAATTTTATCTGATCAGGTATACTTTGAAATGTGGGATTCAAAGAGATGGACATGTTCTGGATATATGGTCCTTTCAATGCTGTATGGGTCTTAAATAAACTGCTTTCCGGAATGTATTTCATCAGAGGTTTATCTTACTATGCATCCCAGTTTAAGCCAGCATTTGTTTTTTTTCTTTCTTTTCTTTTCTTTTTTTTTTTTTTTTGAGATGGAGTCTCACTCTGTTGTCCAGGCTGGAATGCAGTGGCATGATCTTGGCTCACCACAACCTCCACCTCCCTGGTTCAAGCTATTCTCCTGTCTCAGCCTCCCAAGTAGCTGAAATTACTCGGGAGGCTGGTGGCCATGCACCACCATGCCTGGCTAATTTTTTTGTATTTTTAGTAGAGATGGGGTTTCACCATATTGCCCAGGCTGGTCTCGAACTCCTGACCTCAGGTGATCTGCCCGCCTCTGCCTCCCAAAGTGCTGGGATTATAGGAGTGAGCCACTGCACCCGGCCTATTCTATTCCTTTACAAGGTTTAAAGAAAATAATAATGCTTCTTATAACTTTGTATGGCTTCTGCTCTCCTTCCAACAACGTTGATGATTTGACACAGATCATGGGAGAAGAGGCTGATGGAAGACCGGGGAGCTCCCAGCTCCTTATCATGACAGATACAGGCTCTCTGCCAGGCCATCCTGGCCACAGTGATAGGGTCTGGCCACTGAGCCCTCTTTTTAAACACAGCTGAACAGTACACCGGGCCACGTTTCATTAGCCATTCAGTACAACTGGAATCTCAAAGTGACCAAGCTATCCTACTTGCCACAGAGCTGGGGCACACGTGCAAAACAACCTCCCCAGCAAACTGAAAGGAAAAAGAGAGCATACTTAGCATTGAAAAGTAACTCTGACTCAGTAGTTAAAGGACTTAAACTCCATCGGTGATCTGGGACACCGATGCCGCTCAAACAACCCAGTGACCGGTGGTCACGGCACCAATGCCCTGGGGTGATGTGAGCAGGGACTTCTGCTCAAGGCCATGCGGACGTGCCCTGAGCCCTCTGCATTATTTGGCTCTCCGTATCCTAACAGGTAAGCAAGGACTTCTGCTGCCTCAATGCTTAGGTGGTTAGGTGGCTGTCCTCTGCCCTGCCTGCCTCTGTCCTCTGATTTCCAGTGTCAAGGACTTGGGCAGCACAGTTGGAGGAAACAGCCTTCAATGACTAGCCTGTATATCTGCTTGGCAAAACTCCCAGACTTCTGGAAAAAACAGGGGATGGGTTTTGTCTTCCCTCCACATGGTACAAAACCTTCATCTCCTGGAGATGAGCAGCAGCATGACTGATGGCTACCAGGGAGGTGTTTTCCAGAAAGACACAACTTTGACATAATATAAGCTAAATTTTGTCCCAGCAGCTTGTATGTTTTTACTCTAACAATCCACCAGCACCTCATTATTTCAGACCTGGCTCCTAGTTATGAGGCCTTTTCATGAAGTGTCCTCATGAAACGTGGCCCCTGGCTTACCTTGGGATTGGTTCGCTGCTGCAATCTCCTCTCTTCTCTCTCTCTCTGCAGCCGCTCAAACTCCTCTCGAATTTCAGCAGGGGTCCTCCTCCTTTCCACAACCTATGCACAGAATCAAGATGGGAAGACAGTTGAGGACCCAGGAGGTAAGGGAAACGTACACAAAGAGCTGCAGCCATTGATTTTGGTGTGTGCATGCTGCCTGGGGTCCGGCCACAGCCTTTCCTCAGGAAGGACCCCAAACCATGAGTTCCACCATCCGATGGCTCAGGCCTGGGTGAGGGAGAGCTCACTGCCCTCCTGGCCCTTCCCAAGGTTGAAATGAGTTTTCACTCAGCTCTCCAGAGTGACTTAAACATTCTTTATTTTAGCAACTTATCTCTGAGGCTGCAGAAATCTTACAAGGAAAATGTCACCTTATGAATTTCTTTCTTTTTTTTTTTTTTTTGAGACGGAGTCTCGCTCTGTTGCCCAAGCTGAAGTGCAGTGCATTATCTCAGCTCACTGCAAGCTCCGCCTCCCGGGTTAACACCATTCTCCTGCCTGAGTCTCCTGAGTAGCTGGGACTACAGGCGCCCGCCACCACCCCTGGCTAATTTTTTTTTGTATTTTTAGTAGAGACAGGGTTTCACCATGTTACCCAGGATGGTCTCAATCTCCTGACCTCATGATCCACCCACCTCGGCCTCCGGAAGTGCTGGGATTACAGGCTTGAGCCACTGCGCCGGCCTACCTTAAATTTCATAGTGTAAATTTCCTAATGAATCTCAGA
This sequence comes from Pan paniscus, assembly GCF_029289425.2. Lineage (NCBI taxonomy): Eukaryota > Metazoa > Chordata > Mammalia > Primates > Hominidae > Pan > Pan paniscus. The sequence goes on along the minus strand of NC_073249.2, from coordinate 221,556,966 downwards.
TAACAAATGTTAAATATCAAGACGAAGGCAAGCTGGCTCTCCCTAGTGGTCTGAGACAATCGCTAGAGACTCCTTTTGAGCTTCTTGGACCAAGGATCTCGAGCTGTCGGGTCTAGGTGTTTTTATTCTGTTGTTGTAGAAACGGGGTCTTGCTATATTGCCCAGGTTGGCCTCAAACTCTTGGCCTCAAAGGATCCTCCCACATCAGCCTCCCAAAGTGCTGGGATTGCAGGCACGAGCCACCATGTCTGGTGGGTCTGAGTGTTTTCAGAATCATGGGACTCTTCTTGTTATAACAGTATATGAACCTTAGAATGTGGGCTGTCAGTTATAGGCTGGCGTAACAATACTCAGGTACCACACAGCAGACCTCATTAAACTCGGGGACGCAGAGTAATGTCGAATCTGAGAAAATAAGGTATTCCGGCCTGGCGCGGTGGCTCACGCCTGTAATCCCAGCACTTTGGGAGGCAGAGGTGAGGGGATCACCTCAGGTCAGGAGTTCAAGACCAACCTGGCCAACATGGCGAAACGCCATCTCTACTAAAAATACAAAAATTAGTCAGATGTGGTGGCAGGTGCCTGTAATCCCAGCTACTTGGGAGGCTGAGGCAGGAAAATTGCTTGAACCCAGGAGGTGAAGGTTGCAGTGAGCTGAGATCATGCCACTGCACTCCAACCTGGGTAACAGAGCAAGACTCTCTCTTAAAAAAAAAAAGAAAAAGAAAAAAGAAAATGAGGTATTCGAGGCCTGGCGCAGTGACTCACACCTGTAATCCCAGCACTTTGGGAGGCCGAGGCGGGTGGATCACCTGAGGTCAGGAGTTTGAGATCAGCCTGGCCAACATGGTGAAACCCTGTCTCTACTAAAAATACAAAACATTAGCTGGGCGTGGTGGCGGGTGCCTGTAATCCCAGCTACTTGGGAGGTTGAGGCAGAAGAATCACTTGAACCCGGCAGGCGGAGTTTGCAGTGAGCCAAGATCACGCCATTGCACTCCAGCCTGGGCAACATGAGCAAGAAACTCTGTCAAGAAAAGAAAAGAAAAGAAAAGAAAAGAAAAGAAAAGAAAAGGCATTCCAATTCCAGTTCAGCCCTTCTTAGCTCGTCATGAAAGGAAGACCATCTAGTTGACATTTCAAAGAAGTGGAAAGGCCACTGTGAAAGAGGCAACCGCACTGCACGATTTCTAAGGGTCCTGTTTATGGTGTGAAATTGTGTGCACCGGTGAGAAACACACAGTGTGGGAACAGGACAGAAACAGTGGTTACTCTTTTTCTATCACGACCAAAGTTATCAGATGGATGGGGGAGGCGGCAGGGGTATACGAAAGCAGATTCTGCCCATCCATGGGAGAAACACAGGGGAGTCTTGAGTTGCTGCTCACAGACTATCTAAAAAGGTGTGATGTGAGAAAAAGTTTCCTTGGAAATTTCACGTTTCAAAAAATAATTTTTTTTTTTTTTTTTTGAGACGGAGTCTTGCTTTGTCGCCCAGGCTGGAGTGCGGTGGTGCGATCTCAGCTCACTGCAAGCTCCGCCTCCCTGGTTCACACCATTCTCCTGCTTCAGCCTCCCAAGTAGCTGGGACAACAGGTGTGCGGCACCACCCCTGGTTAATTTTTTTTTTGTATTTTTTAGTAGAGACGGGGTTTCACCGTGTTAGCCAGGATGGTCTTGCTCTCCTGACCCCGTGATCCACCCGCCCAAATTATTTTTTAAAATACAAGCTTATAGCAAAAAATCAATAGAACAGAAGGATAGGAAATAAAAAGTATGCGATTCCCCTTACCCATATTCCCTCTTCTCATGGGCTCACACTCATCTCACAGGCTCACACTCAATTTTTTTTGTATCTCTTCCTAAAAATTCTCTATGCATGCTTATGTACCTACGTATGTGCGCATATGCACGTGCACACACACATACACACATTCAATATAAATATTACAGGCTTTGTGCAACTTGATTTTATTTTTCAACAAATAAAAAAAAAAATACAAAAACGCATCCAAAAAATCCTAGGAACTTGTCCACTACTTTAAACATTAAAAATATTGAAAACATTTTCTTCTCTAATAACCCAATATAAATCAATAATTACTAAAAAGGGGGAAGTGGTTCTTTTTAAGGAAGCTTTAAAATAAAAAGATTGTTAAAATCATCCAAGAACAAACTAAAGGTCCTAAGTGGCATGACAGTGATTGCTCTGTGACCTCGCAAGGGCATTCTGGGTTCTATTTCGTGAACAAGATGCGTTCCCGCTGCCCAGGCTTAAAATCATCGAGAGTGCGTCACCTATCTACAGCACTCTCACTTGCCAATACCACCCATCCTGACATAGACAAAAGCAAGGTACAATTTTTCAAAGTTTCCATTATCTTCTCAATCTCATGTCAGCCCCTCCCTGCATCGAAAGAAAATAAAAATGAAAGAGCTTCAGGGAAATGTAGGTAATCAACTATTCCATTAAGTTTGAAGATCCAGAAAATATGCTTTAAAATACTTTAAAAATTATTCATGACTTTACAGCCCAATTCAGTGGACCTGACTGTGGAGCCACAGTTTCTCTGGACTCAGTGGATGGTGACCATCCCAAGGACAAGGAGGTCTAAGTGTGAGGCTGTCTGAATGCAGACAGTTCCTCTACATAGCCCAGAGGACGCAGGATGTTCCAATCTGGATAAAGAGATTTGATTTGATTTGATTTGATTTATTTATTTATTTGAGACAGAGTCTTGCTCAATTTATTTATTTATTTATTTATTTGAGACAGAGTCTCGCTCTGTTGCCCAGGCTGGAGTGTAGTGGTGCGATCTCGGCTCACTGCAAGCTCTGCCTCCCGGGTTCACACCATTCTCCTGCCTTAGCCCCCTGAGTAGCTGGGACTACAGGCATCCGCCACCACGCCCGGCTAATTTTTTTTAGTAGAGACGGGGTTTCACCGTATTAGCCAGGATGGTCTTGATCTCCTGACTTCATGATCCGCCTGCCTTGGCCTCCCAAAGTGCTGGAATTACAGGCGTGAGCCACTGCGCCTGGCCATTTTTTTTTTTTTTGAGATGGAGTCTCACTCTGTCATCCAGGCTGGAGTGCAATGGCGCAATCTCAGCTCACTGCAAGCTCCGCCTCATGGGTTCATGCCGTTCTTCTGCCTCAGTCTCCCGAGTAGCTGGGACTACAGGCATCCGCCACCACGCCCGGCTAATTTTTTTGTATTTTTAGTACAGACTGGGTTTCACAGTATTAGCCAGGATGGTCTTGTTCTCCTGACCTCGTGATCTGCCTGTCTTGGCCTCCCAAAGTGGCGTGAGCCACTGCGCCCAGCGATATTTTATTTTATTTTAATATTTTATTTTTTTGAGACAGAGTCTTGCTTTGTCACCCAGACTGGAGTGCAGCGATGAGATCTCAGCTCACTGCAACTTCCGCTTCCAGGGTTCAAGCAATTCTCCTGCCTCAGCCTCCCGAGTAGCTGGGATTACAGGCTTGTGCCACCATACCCAGCCAGTTTTTTTATCTTTAGTAGAGATGACATTTCACCATGTTGGCCAGGCTGGTCTTGAACTCCTGACCTCAAGTGATCCACCTGCCTTGACTTCCCAAAGTGCTGGGATTACAGGTGTGAGCCACCGCACCCGGCCTGGATAGAAATTTTATAATTGAGTGTTCTATTCAACAGGATATTAGTTTTAAAAAATGCAGATTTTAATGAAAGTTTGATTCGCCATAACTTTAATCAGTGACATGAGCAGGCCCATGAATATGCCCATACACTACTATTTTTTTCAGAAACAGGTTTGCTAGCTGCTGAGAATTAAAATCCTGGACTCAAACCCTGTAGGAGAAAAAAGAAAACAAAGCCTGGAAAGTGTGAGGCTTCACAAAGGCTGCAGCAGGAAAAGATTCATTTTCAGGAATTTTAGCTGTTTCATCTTTGAAGACTGAACTAACAGCTGAAAATTACTTTCTCTCTGTTACATTCTGTGATGAATTACGAACGCAAATAATCCAAAGGTGGCAGATCATTCCATTTTTAGTCATATTTTACACAAATTTTGCAAATAGTTGGTACATAATCAGAGCTAACAGCAAAGCCAAAATGGCCAGCCTTTCTGGAGCGGTGAAGACACTTAGCAGGGCAGGGCACTTCATTCTCAGCTCCCACAGGCCTCTGCCAGCCTTGATTATTTATATCTTCCTTTAAACAGAATACATGATGCCAGAGAGGGGAACAGGACTAAGCCAGCTGTGAGCCGCTCTTCTCCTTATCAGCAACCCTTACAGACAGAGGCATCTGGGAACACAGCACCCAAAGCTGCATGACAGTTGATAAATACCAGACATTTTCAATGTTTCTCATGGACAGAGTGTATCACATGCAGCTCATGAATCCATACAACTGCTGTTCACTGGAGCATTCACCAACTAGGTCTATCCCTATGCTAACCAGAAAACTGACTGAGCGGCCAGGTGCAGGGGCTCACCTGAGGTCAGGTGTTTGAGACCAGCCTGGCCAACATGGCAAAACCCTGTCTCTACTAAAAATACAAAATTTTGCTGGGCGTGGTGGCGGGCGCCCATAATCCCAGCTACTCGGGAGGCTGAGGCAGGAGAATTGCTTGAACCTAGGAGGCAGAGGAGGCAGAGGTTGCCGTGAACGGAGATCGTGCCACTTCACTCCAGCCTGGGTGAAAGAGCGAAACTCAATCTCAAAAAAAAAAAAAAAAAAAAAAAAAAAAAGGAAAAGAAAACCGACTCAGCCCAGGAGTTCCAGACCAACCCGGGCAACATAGTGAGACCCCATCTCTACAACAAAAAAACAACCACCAAGAAGACTGACTTTATTGATGAAAGGAATGAGGAGATATCCAAAAGCTAGGTGGCATAATGGAAGGAGGACAGACAGGACCTCAAACCTCCTGGGAGACCTCAGGCAAGTCACCTTTCTAAGCTTCAGTTTCCCTGCTATAAAATGAGGAGGGTTAAGCGACATCATTTGAAAAGTGTCATCTGGTTCTAGCTAGTAAACTTTTTATTCTGGGATAATTTTAGAAAATGATTTGGAAACGCTACAACAACAGTACAGAAATTTCTAGTATAGCCTGCACCCAGGTTCCCCCAATGTTAGCACCTTTTATAACCATGGAAGAGCTCTCAAATCTCAGAAACCAACATTAATACATTTCTACTAATTAAACCTAGGGTTCAGATTTCACTAGATTTTCTACGAACATCCTTTTTCTGTTCCAGGATCCAATCCAAGATTCCACGTTGCATTTAGACACGAGGTGTCCTTAGTCTTCTCTGCTCTGTGACAGTTCTAAACCTTTGCTGGTTTTTCATGATCTTGACCATATTACTGCTTTTAATACAGGCTGACTTTCTCATATACTATAAAACCGATGTCAGAGACAGGGAAAAGTAAAATATAAATAATGTAAAGGACTGCAGACAAAAACCAAACTGCAGATGATCTGGGCCAAAGGATGCAACTCTGGGTGTAATCTAACATCTGAAAGTGACATCTGCAGGAGATGAGTTACGTGGTTTCCATGGCAGTTGCCAGCCATTACCAGAATCAACCCTGTCAAAGTATTCACAGTTCAAGGTTAGATTTTTGCCATTCTGAAAAAATGACCAATTTCATTTTCAATGTGGATATCTGCACAAACATCACTAACCAACCTCAAGAAGTAAACAGTATGGCTGGTTTTATAAGTTGGGAATGGTTACATCTCATTCCTTGGGAATCCTCCCAAAGAATAACAGTCTCTAGAAGCCTTAAAAAAAAAAAGTGGGGGTGCTGGGCATGGTGGCTCACATTTGTAATCCCAGCACTTTGGAAGGCCAAGGCAGGAGGATCATCTGAGATCAGGAGTTTGAGACCAGCTTGGCCAACATGGTGAAACTCTGTCTCTACCAAAAATACAAAAATTAGCCAGGCATAGTGGTGCGCACCTGTAATTCCAGCTACTCGGGAGGCTGAGGCAGGAGAATCACTTGAACCCCGGAAGCAGAGGTTGCAGTGAGCCAAGATCACGCCACTACACTCAGCCTGGGCAACAGAGCAAGACTCCGTCTCAAAAAATAAAAATAAAAAAATTAGCAGGGCGTGGTGATGCATGCCTGTAGTCTCAGCTACTTGGGAGGCTGAGGTAGGAGGATGGCCTGAGCTGGGAGATCGAGACTGCAGTAAGCCACGATCGTGCCACTACACTCTAGCCTGGGTGACAAAGTGAGACTCTGTCTCAAAAAAAAAAAAAAGACTGAAAATTTACCTAATGACTGACAACTGGGCCAGTATTTTGTACATTCTAAAGAAGCTCCAGGGTTGGGGAGTGATTTCTAGTTGGTGGAGTACTTTGAGATCTTTGGATTAAAGGCGTCTCAGACACTCAGGATACCAACAGTCAATGCCCTTCACCCTTCACTGACTACCCATATGGCAGCCTAATAAATATGTGGTAAATGGATACCCTTCAGCAACTGAAGAGTTTAACAGTCTAAAAATACCAGCAACAGCATGAAGGGAATATAGCTTCCTCCCTGGAGTGAAAGCTATTATTGCAGTGAGAGAATCCTCGTATGGAACAATCCATCCAGCTGTAGGAATTCCTTGAAGGAATGTTGATTCCAGCTTCACAGAATGTGCTTGAGTTCAATGAGACTTTCTGTGTATTATGAATAATGGGCTCAATTTTCCTATTGGATGTTAAGCACTAATACATCTCCGAGTAAATATCTGGGGAGGTATCTTCATTTAGTTTTCTTTGAAAGCATTTTTATCTTGCAGCAAAAGCTTAGTATCCACATGAGAAAAAAAAAAAAAGCCAATTCTGATCTATGAGAACCTGACTTCCTTAGTTTACTAAAAAAATACGAAAATAATGTTTAACCACTTGCCACCCACGACTGTGCACATATTTTTATTTTCATTTATTTATTTCATTTTTTATTTTTTGAGACACAGTCTCACTGTCACTCAGGCTGGAGTGCAGTGGTGTGATCATGGCTCACTGAAACCTCGACCTCCTTAGGCTCAAGCGATCCTCCCACCTCAGCCTCCCAAGAAGTAGGATTACAGGCACTCGCCACCATGCCTGGTTAATTTTTTCATTTTTTATCGCTTGTAGAGATGCGATCTCACTGTGTTGCTCCAGCTGGTCTCGAACTCCTGAGCTCAAGTGATCCTCCTGTGTCAGCCTTTGAAAGTGCTGGAATTACAGGTGTGAGCCACTGCACCCAGCCCTATATATTTGTATAACCACCATTTTGAGTGTGGATTTGCTTTGTTTCCAATGGGAAGATAATCTGGTCTGATGAAAGGAAGCCATACAATATTCTACCAGCAGACCCCAGTGCTCCACTGATTGGGATAATGCTGCTGGGGACTAAAAACCTAGTCTTTGAAGAGGGAATATGTAATGGAGTCCTACAGCTTTTCAGTGACTCCAATTGCTGACTTGAAAAATTGTAGCCAACTCACATCTTAAAAAAACAAAGAAGCTTTAAGGAGTGTATAAAGAGTGAGGGGGAAATTGAATAAATACAACAGAATTCTACTTTCCTTTTTGGATGAGAAAATGCTAAGTTATTTGGCTTAATACCTAGCTGCAATGAACCAATGTGACAGGAAGCACTGCTATTCCCATCAAGCCAGAGGCCAAATACCAACTGCCCACTGGAGCCAGGAGGACATGCAGATGAGAAGAGCCAGACATAACGCAAGGGGGAGTGGTGGGGACTGGGACAAATTGGACAGCCCAGCCCCATCTGAAGGGCAAGGGCTCCTCAGATCCACTGTTACCAGATCTTCAGATGTTTCAAGAAAAGACAGAAGACTGAATTATCATGCAGAACCTCCCAGGGTTGAAATGTTAGCAACTAGAAATCACTGTGTGAGGCAATCAAAAAATGGCAACAGGCTGGGCGCGGTGGCTCACACCTGTAATCCCAGCGCTTTGGGAGGCTGAGGTGGGAGGGTAGCTTCAGGCTAGGAGTTTGAGACCAGCCTGGGCAACATAGAAAGACCCCATCTCTACAAAAAATTAAAAAATTAGCTAGGCATGGTGGTGTGTGCCTGTAGTCACAGCTACTTGGGAGGCTGAGGTGGGAGACTCACTTGAGCCTGGGAGGTCGAGGGTGCAGTGAGCCGTGATGGCACCAACACACTGCAGCCTGGGCGACAGAGCAGTGTGGGCGACAGAGCACGTGCGCACTCTCTCTCACAAACACACACACACACACACACCAAAAAAGGCTATTAGTGGAATATGGCCCATGAGCCACCAATATGAAGCAGCAATGGAAAGGCAGGAAAGGAAATAGGATCCTCTTTTGCTTTTCTTCCACTCCTCATCTGAAGGCCTTTACAAGGCTTTGATGCCAGAACTGGAAGAGACAGGCACGCATGCTTGAGACTAAACACTGAATGAACTTCGGCCAGGTGTGGTGGCTCATGCCTGTAATCCCAGCACTTTGGGAGGCCGAGGTGGGCGGATCATCTGAGGTCAGGAGTTCGAGACCAGCATGACCAACATGGAGAAACCCTGTCTCTACTACAAATACAAAATTAGCTGGGTGTGGTGGCGCATGCCTTGTAATCCCAGCTACTCAGGAAGGCTGAGGCAGGAGAATCACTTGTTGCGGTGAGCCAAGATTGCGCCACTGCACTCCAGCCTGGGCAACAAGAGCAAAACTCGGTCTCAAAAAAAAAAAAAAAAAATCGAAGGAACTTCAAGGGTAATCTTACATGATGGTGAAAATATAACTCAATGAAGGTCAATTCAATGTTATTAAACAGACTAGCAAAATTTATTGGGCATCAGAACCAAGTTTCTTTCTTTTTTTGTGAGACAGGGTCTTGCTCTGTTGCCCACGTTAGAGTGTAGTGGCGTGATCATAGCTCACTGCAGCCTCAACCTCCTGTGCTCAAGTGATTCTCCCATCTCAGCCTCCTGAATAGCTGGGAATACAGGTGTGCGCCACCAAGCCCGCCTAATTTTTTAAAAAATGTTTTGTAGAGACAGGGTCTTGCTATGTTTCTCAGGCTGGTCTCGAACTCCTGGCCTCATGTGATCCTCCCAGCCTGGCTCCCCAGAGTGTTAGGATTACAGGTGTGAGCCACTTTGCCTGGGTCAGAACAAAGTTTCTTTAATGATACCTATATATCCCTGTAGCAACTTAAGGGTTTCACAACTAATCTTCACATTCATTTTTCAGATAGTAACATGGAAGCACTAGTAGCCCAATGACTTGCCCAAGACTCTACTGCTAGTCAGTGGCAGTGTGAAAGCAAACAAATTGTCTGGATTTTAGTGACTGCTCTCCCACAGCATGGCTGCCCAGGGCGACACATTTGCTATATATTTTGTTTCACTCATCACATTTGACAAAGCTTGAATATTATAATACATGAGAATTGAAAGGGTCATTACAGGCAATGCAACCTCAGCAACTCTGCTTCCATTTTGCTCACGTGCATAACATACTCCCATCTGAAATATTTCCTCACAGCAATTATTCAGAACTGAGGTGGAGAGAGAGGCACAGAACTGTGGAGGGTGGAAGGGAGTGTATATGGAGACAGAACTGCACCCTTGAAGAAATCGCCTCCCATCAACCCCCTGCTCCGCTTGCTCCCGCCCCACACCTGGGTTAAAAATTACTGGTCCGGTCCATCCCTCTTCCGTTTTACTTGACAGGTTAGGGAACGAAGGACAAGTCAGATGAGTGGCTGGCCCAAGTTCAGAGTTATAAAGTGGCAAAGCCAAGTCCAGAACTCAACCTCTAAAACAAAAATACAGGGCAAGGAAGGGGGCTCTAATGGTTTCAAATATTCCCAAAGACATTATTACAGATTGCAGGGTTTTGGGGAGATGTTCTCTAACTGTTCAATGACTTTTCTGGAACACCAGACGCACAGTTTCTCTTACCTCCCATCCTTCCATTTCCAGTCCTCTCTTCCCATATATATCATAGATGGCCCTGGTTTGGGGGTCACTAAGCACTGCAAATTAAAAATTAAACATGTTTATAAAATATAAAATTCACCTTCAGTCCTTCCTGAGAATACTGACATCATTAGGTAAGCCCATCTCCTGTTCTCCCTGTCTGATCACAATCTTCCTAGAGACCCCTTTCATTTTCTACACATCTTTCCTCCCAACTGCTTTTTCGATTCAACCTAGGATTTGTTTATTGACTTATTGACTGACAGGGTCCTTCTCTGTTGTCCTGGCTGGAGTGCAATGGTAAGATCATAGCTCACTGCAGCCTTGAATTCCTGGGCTTAACTAATCCTCCTGCTCTAGCTTTCCAAGCAGCTGGGATTACAGGTGTGTGCCACCATGCCCAGCTAATTTATTTTTTGTAGAGATGGGGTCTCACTATGTTGCCTAGGCTGATCTCGAATTCCTGGCCTCAAATGATTCTCCTGCCTTGGCCTTGCAAAATGTTGGGATTACAGGTGTGAGCCACTGCACCCAGCTAATGTAGGATATGTTTAAAGGCGGCTACAAATGAGAAAAGTCAGATTTTCCAGTGTCCAAGTTACTCTTGATTGGAAGGTACAGCTACAAGGTGTACAAGGTGCACCATGCAGGAAGCGGCATGGGCTCCTGCATTGGGAAAGGACATGAACGTTGTTTTTAAAATAATTTGGTAAATTTCTGCCACGGTGTATAAAAGTACACTGACTTGAAAGAGTGGGTTCCAGTTTCTAAAGAAGCTTGCTATAAAAGTAGAAACAGGCTCAGATACTAGAAAAAGCTGATTTGTTATTTACTCTATAGAGTTCTGTTAACTCCAAAGACAGGCTACATTTCTTTTGTGCACTTCTCCTCTCTATTTGTAAATAATTTTAAAAGACAAGAACACCTCTTACCATGTTGTTGGCCACATCACCCAAAATACATCAGAAAAGGATTTCTCAGCTAACGGTGAGGGCTGTTCAAACGATATCCCAACTGAACGATATCCCAACTGAACAATATCCCAACTGAACTCAAATGTCAGCAAGGCCAATGGTCGTTCTCTTCCCCCTCTGCTTCACCAATTTCTGCCAAGACCTTTGGGTCTCTTCTCCCCTGACAGTTCCCATATATTTGTAGGCCTAATTTAAAAACCACATAAATGATCCTATGCATAATCAAATCTAACGGGAAAGGAAGAAATGCTGGCCCCTGGAAAACACAGGAGCCAAACTTGTGTTCCTCTCCAGCATTTAATAAGGAATTATTCATTCACTATTTTGCCTGAGTCTCCCTTTAGGCTAAACATGAGGCCAGGTCTGCTGTTGTGGCACTTTCACTAGCACTGGTAGGGTTTTTCTTTAACTCTTCCCCAGGTCTCCAACACAATACAAGCAAACTATGTGGCTAATTTAGACAACAGTAAAATTAATGCACCCATTTAGATAACAGAATACAATAAAAAGAACAGGCTACTCTTCACAACCGCCATGCAAATGATCTGAATACAGTTAAATTTGGTAATGACACTACACCGACTGTACACATTTATCACACACTGCAGCCTGATTTTCACTGGCCATTAAAATCTAACTTTTTGGTAAAACTATAAAGTGAAAAACACTACAAGCTATTATGTATACAGTGAGATGACTTTATGATTTTATAAAGAAACACATTATCTAATTTTTGGTCTAAGAAGCAAATCACCAGATGGTTCTGGAACAAATAACTTATTGTAGTTGATGTATATAACAGTGATTTAACATTTTTTTAAATTTAAATTTTAAAAATGGTGGTAAAATATACATATAATATTTACCATTTTAACCATTTTAAAGTATACAATTCAATAGCATTAAGTACATTTACAATGTTGTGTAACCATCATCACTCTCTATTTCCAGAACTTTTTGCCATCCCAAACAGAAGCTCTGAATCTGGTAGTGACTTTCATATTTTATAAACAAATACATCACAGAATGTTCTTTCTGACATACATAAGACATAAGTATAAAAATGTGAATCGCTTGGTTCTATTTCCTATAAGCCTTCTTAACATCATTTTCTTTCTTTTATTAGAACCGATAACTGCTTCAGAACCAATAAAATCACTTTTGGATGAAAAAATGTCCTTGTATCTTCTAACAAAAAAGAGAACAAAGAAACCTTCCCTGTAACGATCAGCCTTTTACCTGTAAGAGTTCCCTTTAGAAGAAAACTGGTAAACGATTTAAAACTTGAGTATTCCCTTGCAATTGAGACTCTGTCTATTACTTCGCCCGGTCTGTCATTTTCTACTTACTGGACACATATTGATTTCCAAAGCAAAATACTACTCTTTCAAAGGACCCTGTCAGTGAAAAGTACTCAACTAACCACCTGTTTTATATACCTCTAAGGACTCTCTTTTTCTATCCTCTACAAATCGCACCTCCTAAAAATCGAATATCTGTTACCAGGATGTTTCTACAAAGCCCAGCCCTCCACTGACCTTCATAAGCCTGGTGAACAAGGTTAAACAGTCGTTCCGCCTGTGACTTGAGCTCTGGGTCTCTGTGCTTGTCTGGATGGTAGAGCATACAGAGCCTCCGGTAGGCAGCTTTCAGCTCTTCAGAAGAGGCCTAAAGAAAGAAAAATTCAATTAGAGAACAATCAATGCTACTTAAACATTATCATTATCAGAATCAGCCTTGAAATGGGAACCCATCAGCCACGTCCCAATGTGTTTGCTCTCGACATACAGGATGTAATGAAGTTCGGTTTATCACCTCAACAAGGCTTCTTTTTGCCAGTTAATAAAGTGATCAATTACGTACATCAATAGGGACTGGGTTTTGCTGGGAAGTGCTGCTATCCAATGAATGAACGTTTGGGTCTCTGGAATGGCTCAGTGTGCTCTGAGCTGAAACAAAAATGTCACAGAGACGTGCTAACTCTTTAACTTATTTGAAGTAAATCATGCCAAGGCAGTCTAAACAGAACAGGTTCAGGCAAAGAAAAGCTATATACCATTAGACAGAAATGACATCAATTTAATGACATAACGAACATGAATCCTTGAAATTCAAAGACAAACTTGTAAGGCCCACGTGCACTCGAATGCAACCTCCAATTCCAGAAGGCAGCACATTCAGTGGCAGAAATGCTTCCCTAACCTGTAGTAACCAACCCTCCCCCAAACCCCCAGACCCCCTAAAAACCAAAAGGCATCAACTCTCCAATTCTCCTATGCAGGACATCTGAAGGTGTGGCACAAGGCAGACGGGCTCTGGTGTGCTTTAACCACAGTGGGGGGCGGGTGCCAACGAGGCAAACCCACATTCACTGTGGCCTGCCTCATAGCCACCAAGAGGGTCTCTAGACAGGGCCCCTCAGAGGCCTTGGGACACTGAGCGGGCTATGTGGCTGGCCCCGCAGGTCTGCTTTTGGGAAGTGTTATGTTTGATTCTAGAGGCTATTTTGGCCTATCGGGGTGGTACTGGATGGGCAGTTCTACCCTTTGGTATATCAGTTAAAGAACATTTGATTTGAGGACGTATCCCCACCGTTTTGACAACTGAAGCGCATTTCTGGGTCACTGACATGCTAGAGGGGCCAGGAGGGGATGTGAGGATTGACAGTCCTCTAGGATGAGGGCCTGGAACACAGATCCTCAAAGAAAGAGGTCACAGAGACATAAGTTAGTCCTGGGACCATAATTACAAAAAAAAAAAAAAAAAAAAAAGATGACTGTATTCTCTGTTACTTCCACAATATTTCAATATCTTTCAGTCCCAGGACTAATGAGCTTCTTCACCAGCAAAAAAAATACAATTTTACTGTACTTTAGTAATAATTTTTGGCCCAGAATCTAAATATTTTCTACAGGATTAAGTTATTCAGATGCTAGAAAGCCAGGGTATTTGTGCGAGTTTACCAGGGGTTCTAAAGAAGGAATTCTGAAGGACTCCAAGAGGAAGACAATAAACGTGACTGGAAAACGTGCAGAGGACATTGGCCCATCGGTCCCACATGCCTGAGGGGGCAGCGGTGCTGGGGCCCGGGTTCTGCTCCCTCAAGCCCATCTCCTCAGCCCTAGACCAGGCTCAGGCCAGCTTCATCTGAGGAGTAGGTGATGGCGTGGGTGACCTCCAGGAGCCTTCTGGCTCTAACTTTACTGGATTCTGCTATCCAGAAAAGAAACAAAGCTGGACGCAGTGGTTGACACGTGTAGACCTAGCACTTTGGGAGGCAGAGGTGGGCAGATTGCTTGAGCCCACAGGTTCAAGACTAGACTGGGTAACATGGCGAAACCCCGTATCTACCAAAAATACAAAAATTACCTGGGCGTGGAGGCGCTTGCCTGTGGTCCTACCTGGAAGGCTGAGGTGGGAGGATCACCTGAGACTGGGGAGGCTGAGGTTGCAGTGAGCTATGATTGCACCACTGCACTCCAGCCTGGGTGACAGAGGGGTGCATTGTGCTGTATACTCAGGAGATGACCACTTTTCTGCATGTATATTCTATTTCTATAAAAATACAAGGTTCTCTAGAAGAGGTGGGCCTCCATATTTCCATCTCTGCATTTTCTCCTTTTTCTTCTTCTTGCTGTAGTGTTTTGTTTTCCTCCCAACTTTAAATGCATTTCTTGCTACACTTATCAATATACCACCTATACCAAACCCTGGTGTTTCAAACATAAATCATGGGAAAATAATCTTTTCCAGGTAGGTTTACTTATGTGATGATGTAAAAGGGACTTATTTTTTTTTCCCACACGGCCATTACAAATCATTTTCTTTCTTTTTTTTTTTTTTTAAGATGGAGTTTCACTCTGCCACCCAGGCTGGAGTGCAGTGCTGTGATCTCGGCTCACTGCAGCGTCTGCCTCCTGGGTTCAAGCAATTGTCCTGCCTCAGCCTCCCAAGTAGCTGGGACTACAGGCGCACGCCACCATGCCCAGCTAATTGTTTGTATTTTTAATAGAGATGGGATTTCATCATGTTGGCCAGGCTGGTCTGGAACTGCTGACCTCAGCTGATCCGCCCGCCTCAGCCTCCCAAAGTGCTGGGATTACAGGCGTGAGCCACTGCACCCAGTCACAAATCATTTTCTTTCTGCAAATTTTAATTGTCCTTTTTTGTGTCTCATAAAGTTACAAGTACTGGATTAGACCGATTGACTGACTCTCAGTTAGACTGCTATTTCCTGGTTATTAAAATTAAACTAGATGATAAGAGAGTAGAATATCTACTCTGCAAGACATTCTTTAATCTTATTAATAAATGGCTTAATATGCTATTGATTAAGTAATGTAAATAAGATGTTTCATTTTTAATAAATATCACATTCAATAAAAGGTTAGATTGGTCCTTTCATTATAACTGAATAGCTAAGGTCACTGGTTCGATATTTCATAAATGAGAACCTCTCACTCTTACAGAAATACTGTTATTTCAAAATGCAATGAGATTATCATTAAGAATGATACCTAAAGGTACGTTCTTATCCTAAAATTCTGTTAATAAAAATTAAGAAATGTATCATACTTTAAGTCTATAATCTTTCATCATCTCAATCACCTGGTTATATTTTCTGGATAGACTATATATTAGGCCCCAAATTAAGTCTCAATAGACTTTAAAGACTGACATCATACAAAATATCTTCTCCTACCACAAGAGGATGAAGTCAGAAATCAATAACAGGGCTGGGTGCAATGGCTCACACCAGTACAGTAATCCCAGCACTTTGGTATCCCAAGGTGGGAGGACTGCTTGAGGCCAGGAGTTCAAGACCAGCTTGAGCAACATAGCGAGATCCTGACTCTACAAAAAAATTTAAAAAAATTATCCAGGTGTACTTCCAGCACCTCAGGAGGCTAAGGCAAAATAAGCTAAAACATGTCTGGATAATATGTCTGTACCACGATTGCATTTGGTTAGGATAGGCTAGATCAGTGGTTCTCAAAGTGTGGTCTGGGGCATCCCAGGAATCTCTGAGACCCCTTCAGGGATCCACAAAGTCAAAACTATTTTTCTAATAACACAAAGCTGTTATTTGCCTTTTTCACTCTCATCCTTTCTTCAGTGTACAGTGGAATCTCGAGGTTACAGGATGTGTGATGATCTTGGGAACAAACGTGAGCCTAAAAGAGGCAATCCTTCAAGATGGATCCTGACATACCTAAATTTAAAACAGTCAGGTGGCCTTTTGCTGACTAGAGGTCGCACAGAGTTTTCCAAAATCCACATCTTTTTATCTTTGGAGCTCACCCACCTCAATCAATCTGAGCTCCTCTGCCCCAGCCAATCAGGACTCACCTGTATCAACCAATAAGAACTAAGCAAGTTTCTATCCTTCATTTACATAAATGGACCTGACTGGGAACCCAGGCAGGAACTTTGGCTATAAAACCTGAGTTTTCCTTTTGTTCTCTAGAACCCACCTTTGTTTTATACTGGAGGCTGGGTTTCCCCGGTTTGCAAAGTATTCACTGGAGTAAAATCTCTTTTTTCCAAATTATCTTTCAGAGAACTTTTAGTTACAATATCATTGTTCTGATGTTTAATGGAATGTGTGTACATGTCTTATGTTTTCTAGAAATTTCTAAGGTTGGTATAAATACAAGAGTTTAAATAAATACAAGAGTTTTGAGATTAACTCAATTAGCTCTCAGTTCCTTGACTGTGCTATCATTGGTTATATCTGCGGTGATGTCTGTGTATCTATAACCTCATTATTGTCCAATACAGTCATTTTAAATCCTTAAACGTTTTCCTTGTGCTTCTACTGAAATACATTTGTATTTGTGTCTTGTTTTACAACAATATTTTAGCAATTACTCAGTTTTAATTTCTGATTAAATATCGATAGCTATAATTCACATAAACAAAAGCTCTTTGGGATCCTCAATAACTTAATAACTTAAGAATGTCAAGGATAACATTAAGAATGTAAAGGAATAACTTAAGAATAACTTAAGAATGTAATAACTTAAGAATGTAAAGGAATCCTAACACCAAATAACTTAAGAATGTAAGGAATAATTTAAGAATGTAAAGGAATCCTAACACCAAAAAGTTTGATAACTGCTGGGCTAGATGATACTGCAGTAACAAACAATCCAAAAATTTCAATGGCTTATTTCTCTCACTTTACATGTCCATCTGAGGCCAGCTAGTACAGTTTGGCAATGTCTTCAGGTCCCAGGATGACAGAGCAGTCATCCTGTGCCAATCACCAAGGCAGAGGGGACAGCAGGCTCCCTGGCTCACACTGGCATTTCAATGCTTGGACCTAGAAGTGACACACCTCACTTCCACTGACATCACCGGCTAGAACTAGTCCCAAGGTCTCACTTGACCACAAGGACACTAGCAAGTGCAGTCCTACCATGTGCTGGGCAAGCAAAGAACCAACCACATTGGGTGAACGGTACTTATACCTACCATGATGATGATACTTAATTTGATACTTTGAAGACTGAATAGAGCATGCAAATAACAACTTAATAATACCTCATATTTATATTCACTTTGGGAATACTAAAGCCACCAGGTTTTTTGTTGCTTTAGCCTGTATTTTCAAACTCGAACTTCCAGGCGATGTATCTGTATTACTAAATTTCACCAATGAAGGCTCCACAAACTATATTCTACTGGATTTTGGGAAGTTTGCCTGATTACCACAATTGAAGATTCATTACTGTCCATATGTTCCCCAATAATTTGATGGAAAGAAACTGCATCAGCTCATAAAAACCTGCAGTGTTTATTATGATAGTTGGTGCTTACACACTTTAAAAGAAAAAGCAGATTTCAGAGCTAATTAACACCAAGACAGCATGGCTGCTTTGTGCTGAGTAAGAGCTGTTCTACGGAGAGAAAGGGTGTCACATATTATTTGGTGTCATTTAGTAGATACTGATTATACTAAGAGACCAAGCCACTTACTTATCAGGCATTAAAAAGCAACTACTTAACTGGACTTGGTAAAAAAAAAAAATTCCCTATTTCATTTTGTAAAGGTTCCAACCATATGGCCTGAGGCTTTACACAATACAGTCCCTCTTTTTTTTTTTTTTTTTTTTTTGGAGACAGAGTCTTGCTCTGTCGCCCAGGCTGGAGTGCAGTGGCATGATCTCGGCTCACTGCAAGCTCCGCCTCCCGGGTTCATGCCATTCTCCTGCCTCAGCCTGTTGAGTAGTTGGGACTACAGGTGCCCGCCACCATGCCCGGCTAATTTTTTGTATTTGTTAGTAGAGACGGGGTTTCACCGTGTTAGCCAGGATGGTCTCAATCTCCTGACCTCGTGATCCACCCACCTCGGCCTCCCAAAGTGCTAGGATTACACGCGTGAGCCACCGTGCCCAGCCACAGTTCCTCTTATTCCCAGCTCCGCAATATCCTGATGGCATTTTTCCTGCTCAACCCCCCCTTTCTCTCATTTTCATTCACATGTAGAATATCTTTGGAAAGTCTGGAAATACGGGATTCATCGTCAAACAGAAATAAACCCCAATGATGTATTTGGAATCATACTACAACATCAAGCACTGTGTAGACTGGAGTAACTCATTCTGTCTGACTGATCTCCACAGGAACAATGCAAGTAGAACAGGATTTAACGTGAGACTAACCTGTATCTACGGTACAAATGCAGCTCCATTTAATTGACAAAAACAAAACAAAACAAAAAAACAACCAAATACCATACAAAAAAATATATCTGATCCATCTGAAACTTATTTTCTTTTACAAATGTCATTAGTGGTGCTAGTGCAAAAGATGATAAAGTAACCTTTTCCCACCACAATAAGAAACATAAGAGGAAGATAATCAATATCTGCCAGATGAAAAGGACAAGCCCAGCGAAAGGGAAAAGCCGTTGTTTCCTCTTCTGGCATGCTATTCAGTCCTGCACTGAGTCTCCATAGGCCCTGACTCACTCTGGAGCCTGAGCATAAAGGCATATGTTTGAATTTGCTCTCTTCCTCTTGTACCTGACTTAGATTTACCAAATTAACAACAAATAAATTCCTTCCAATAATAAGTTCCTCTAGAATTTGATTGCTAAAATTGCAATGTATTCCTCAAGAATACCAGTAGACAAGGTGAGTATGTCGTTAGCAAATACTTACCCCTTCAATCAGTAAGTTTACTGAATGTCAACCGGCTTTAGAAACAACTAGGGGCACAAAAGAAATATAATATGGTCCGTAGCTCAAAGAAATTACACATAGATCCCTATCTATTTCCTATTCCCCACCCCCCAAAAAAACTCCATGCAAACATTGATTTAACTGAACAATATAAAACAGGAATGCTAACATTAATGAGGCAGAAAGAAGTTCACAGAAGTCAGAATGCAAAGAAAACTTCATGGAGGTGGTGAGACCCCAGTGAGAACACAAAGGTGGACTCTGATTTGCTTTGGGTATCCAAGATGGGCTGCGGCATTTCAGGGGAAAATAATAACAGGCCGGTGTTGGGGACAGAAACACAGAACACTGACCAAACCAGCAGGCGTAAAGGGGCATAAGAAGGCAGGAAGTAGGTAAGAAACTAATTTGGACACCCATCTATCTGCTCAATATATTCAGCAAACATTTGTTAAGTACCATTATGTGCCTGGCACTGTGCAGGGGATATAATGGTGACTCAGACAGCCACGGCCCCTGACCACACGGTGCTTCCTCTGCGGTGGAAGAGGGCAGAACATCACCACAAAGTAGCCAGAAAATACACAAAACATCTAATTTATACAGGGCTTTAAAAATGGAGCCAAGGAGTTTGACCCTGACCCAAGAAATAAGAGGAAGTCATACAAGGTTTCTGGGTAGAGAAATAATGTCACCAGTATTATTTGTTAAGATTAATTTGGTACAGCTTGACTGAAACAGACAACAAACAAACAAAAAACAAAACCAGACAGAGCTAAAGGAAACAGCAGCAGAAATTCAAGGCTGAGGTTGTGCGGCCAGCAGCCTGGAAGCTGAAACAGAAATGAAGGATCAGAGTCTGCTGAAGTCCTAGAGGATTCACGGATCTACGGGACAGTTACTGAATGTGAAATGGAAAAGAATCAACGAGCATTCCAGGGTTTTGGCTCGAATATGGGTTAGGGAGAAATTGGGAGGTAGTCAGGCTTGGGGGCAGAGGTGAATTTGAACACCTAGGTGGTGTGATGTCCAGAAGGCAGATAGAGATGCAGGGTTGAAGCAAGAGACTTAAAAAGGGGGCTCAGCCTGTAATCCCAGCACTTTGGGATGCTGAGGCGAGCAGATCACCTGAGGTTGGGAGTTCCAGACCAGCTTGACCAACATGGAGAAACCCCGTCTCTGGTAAAGATACAAAAAAACAGCCAGGCATGGTGGCGCATGCTACTCAGGAGGCTGAGGCAGGAGAATTGCTTGAACCCAGGAGGCGGAGGTTGTGGTGAGCTGAGATTGCACCATTGCACTCCAGCCTGGGCAACAAGAGCTAAACTCCGTCAAAAAAAAAAAAAAAAAAATCCAAGGAGGTGAGGACTGAACTGGAGAAAGGGCTATGTAAGGAGGACAGGGAATGTGCAACTGGCAAAGTGAAAAGGAAGGACCGAGATGCATCACAGAGCTTTAAAGGCTTGTCAATGGTGTCACAAATGCATTTACACAGATTTACAGCTAACAAAATAATTCCACTATTTCCTCACTTAATACTTTTAATACTCAAAGCGCCTTGAGGTTGGTATCAGACTCCCATTTTACAGATAAAAATCCCGAGGATCGGAAAGATCAAGTGACTTATTGAAGATGGAGGAGGAGTTTATTTGGTTATGGACCCCTAACCCGAAAGATTGTTAGAAACTAATAATGTGTAGCCTAACTCAAACCAAACTTAGTTCATGAAAGTGAAAGGCAACATAGAAGGAAGAGGCGTTTACAATATATATATATACCAGATCAACGATTCATCCAAATTATATAAGTAACCAATAAGAGCCTTCCTTATTAATGGCTATGCTCATGACACTAATAGAAATACACGGCATTCATTTGACAGTCGCATATCCACTGCTATGTCAAGCATTTCCATGCACTCCCACTTCATTCCCACAAAAGCTCTATGAGAGTAAAACTGTCTGGATTTTCTGGATGAATGGGCTCAGACAGGTTAGGTAATTTGCCCCCCACAAAACCTGCTAGAAACTCAAACTCGGATCTGACTCCTGCGGCTGTGCTATCTTCACAATGACCCCTTTTGAAGCTCCACCACTGTCCCAGGACATTCAAATCATCACCAATGAATGCTCCTTGATGCTTAAACACGCAAAGGGTGGGCTAGGTGATTTCAGTTGTCCTTCACTTAAAACCCCTGAATTGCCTGGGCGTGGTGGCTCACGCCTGTAATCCCAGCATTTTGGGAGGCTGAGGTGGGCGGATCACGAGGTCAGGAGATCGAGACCATCCTGGCTAACACAGTGAAACACCGTCTCTACCAAAAATACAAAAAATTAGCTGGGCGTGATGGCGGGCGCCTGTAGTCCCAGCTACTCGGGAGGCTGAGGCAGGAGAATGGTGCAAACAAACAAAAACCCTGAATTCTATCACATCTTTGTTGAGGCCAGAGGTCAGGCTGACCTACACTGATTTTGGAAGTTTGGCTCCTACAGCCATTTTAGGTTTCACTTTGGAAAGAGCTTAGCAGAGAAATAATCAAATCACAAATGAGTCAGAAAAGCTGAACAAAGAAACAGATAAAACAATTCTAAAAAGTTTCTACAAATAGGAATAATTTTTGAAACTTAAGTGAGTTCTACTTAACACAAAGTTAAGGAAAAAACTTACAAAACTCACAAAACACAATACCTCCAAGATGGCAATATAAATTTGAAAAAAAGATTACACAATTAGTAATAACAGAATCCCAAATACTGGAGAAAAAAAAAAAAAAAAGGCAGGAAGCACATCACCTGTAAGGTTTACGGGGCAGAGAAGGAATCAGGTCTTGCAGCACACATCTTGGCTACAATCACAGAATTCAAGAACAAATGGGCCCAAGGAGCAAAAATCCTGACTCCCAATCAGAGGTCATTGCAAGGGCTCAGGAAATCTTCTGCTACCATGGTACAACTTGGTTTTCATTACTCTTCCTGGTCATGTTCATATATTTATTTGTTGCCCTTGAGACTAATAGAAAATCAAAAGGCCCCAGTCTCTAGAAACAAGCTCCAGAGTTGCACCAAAATTGATGGCTCAGATCCTATCTTCACAGTAAGAAATCGGCTTATTTCTCCCTAAAAGCCTGACCTTATACCTTCTGTCATTCGTGTTCATCTGTTATACCCTGCCTACTCATGCAGACTTCTTGTGGTTGATCTCTATTGGCTTGGCATTTTACTGCTGAAGAATTTTCTGGCTCCTGTCAACTAGGGAGGGTAGGCTGCACACTCAAAACATGCAGAAGTGGTTCCAACAGTCCATGAGCCAAACAGGAATCCAGCTGTCAGATTTTCATCTTGAAGGAGGTTCCACTCCAAGCTGCAAGCTCCTTCCAGGGACTGAGATCTGTACCAGGCATATGCTGTAACAGTGGTAATAATGCAGCAATGTTCTCAATTGTCTTCTTTTTAAGAAATGTGTGTCTCCTTTAAAAAATATATGCTATTTTATTTTTTCATCTGTTGTCTTACATCCTTTCTTAAACAAAGGTGTAAGTAAAATTAAAATGAAAGGTTAATAAAAAGCAGACACTAAAATTCTACAGCCAAGCAAAACATGTTGCTCTCATGTCCCCTATTTTCCATTGTTTTATTACTAAATTCACAGCAAATACAAAAGTTTTCCATTGAATTCTCTTTAAGAAAGAAAATAAAAGAGGTGTTTTGGTAGATAATGCAAAATTAGAGCATTAACATTTCAAGAAGCAATTGTTTGAAATGCCCAAAGCAGAAAATAACTGGCTTATAGATCATTAAAGAAACACATTGTGAAATGTAACCTCAGGTTTGCCAATCACATTATGAGATGACATTGCAAGTGGTGGGGCATCCTCAACAGCCCCCTCCCTGCACACAGGCAGCTTCTCTAAACTCCACTTCCCGGGCACCCTCTTGAGCCCACCCCTGCCCCCAGCTCTGCCTCCTCTCTGCTTGGCTCACAACTATCCTATCTTTACCCCAAACACCCAAAAAAGGTTATCCTTGAGCCTGCACCCTACTCCCATACTTAGCCCCAACTTCCAGGAAAGCTCCCTATCCCCATGTCAACTTTCCAGGAAGCACAAGTTCAGAGATCACTGTCTTTTAAAAAGAACAAACTCAGTGTTTTGAACAGAAAGTAAAAAATGCTTCAGGAATTTTTTTTTTTTTTTTTTTGAGATGGAGTTTTGCTCTTGTTGCCCAAGATGGAGTGCAATGGCACGATCTTGGCTCACTGCAGCCTCTGCCTCCCGGGTTCAAGTGAATCTCCTGCCTCAGCCTCCCATGTAGCTGAGATTACAGGCATTTGCCACCACGCCTGGCTAATTTTTGTATTTTTAGTAGAGATGGGGTTTCTCCATGTTGGTCAGGCTGGTCTCAAACTCCCAACCTCAGGTGATCTGCCCGCCTCAGCCTCCCAAAGTGCTGGGATTACAGGCATGAGCCACTGCGCCCAGCCTCTTTTTTTTTTTTTTTTTTTCTTTGACAGAGTCTTGCTCTGTTGCCCAGGCTGGAGTACAGCGGCACAATCTCGGCTCACTGCAACCTTCGCCTCCTGGGTTTGAGCAATTCTCCTGTCTCAGCCTCCCAAGTAGCTGGGATTACAGGCGACCATCACCACACCCGGCTAATTTTTTTTTTTTTCGTATTTTTAGTACAGACAGGGTTTCGCCATGTTAATAAGGCTGGTCTCAAACTCCTGACCTCAGGTGATCTGCCCGCCTCCGCCTCCCAAAGCGTTGGGACTATAAGGCGTGAGCCACCACACCCAACCTCAGGAATTTCATAAACTAATGCTTAGCATACATTCTAGCACTATGATTTTTAGTAATATTACAAGTGGATAGCAAAGTTCATCCTTAGCCAGGATGAAGCATACCAAGTATGTCTTTCACATTTTTAAATTTATTTATGTACATGTATGTCTTTCACATTTTTAAATTTATTTATTATTATATTATCGTTTAGATGGATTCTTGCTCTGTCGCTCAGGCTGGAGTGCAGTGGTGGTGCGATCTTGCTTCACTGCAAACTCCATCTCCCAGGTTCAACCAATTCTCTTGCCTCAGCCTCCCGAGTAGCTGGGATTACAGGCGCCCACCACCACACCCGGCTAGTTTTTGTATTTTTAGTAGAGACAGGGTTTCACCATGTTGGCCAGGCTGATCTCGAACTCCTGACCTCGTGATTCGCCCGCCTCGGCCTCCCAAAGTGCTGGGATTACAGGCATGAGCCACCACGCCCAGCCTTTTATTTATTATTATTATTTTTATAGACGGAGTCTCGCTTTTTATAGACAAAGTCTCGCTCTGTTGCCCAGCCTAGAGTGTGGTGGTGTGACTGTAGCTCACTGCAGCCCCAAACTTCTAGGTTCAAGCAATCCTCCTGTAACCAAGTACCCTCATTTTTTTTTTTTTTTTTTTTTTGGAGACAGAGTCTCACTCTGTTGCCCAGGCTGGAGCACAGTGGTGCGATCTCTGCTCACGGCAACCTCCACCTCCCAGCAGAGATTCTCCTGGTTCAGCCTTATGAGTAGCTGGGATTACAGGTGCCTGCCATCAAGTCTGGCTAAGTTTTGTATTTTTAGTAGAGATGGGGTTTCACCATGCTGGCCAGGTGGGTCTTGAACTCCTGACCTCAAGTGATCCGTTGGCCTCAGCCTCCCAAAGTGCTGGGATTCACAGGCATGAGCTACCATGCCCAGCCCCATTTTTCTAAGAGATAGTTTAATTATTTTCTCCTCTCCCCCTTTCCCTGGTACCCTGCTTCCTACTTAGCCCTTTAGAAATGCAAATATAACCTTTCCCCTCCCCCTCACCAGACATCTTCTATGGGGCAAGTTCAGCTAACTACGTGCTCCAAGACTGATCTCTTGACAGTGGATTTGCAGACCAAATCATGTCCCCATGGCCACTTTTACTTCTGCCCAGGAAGGTGCCAACTCAATTGCCAGTTAGATAAAGTACCCAGATAGCAGGGGGACCCCTGCCCTTGCTCATTTCCTCCTATACCTTATAAAAGTGCCTGCTTTCTGCTCTAAAAGTGAAGCGGTACAGCAGGACATCGTGCCCCTTCCCCAAGCTGACTTCAGAGTAAATTCACTGGCTTTGTATGCGCCTCACTTTTGTTAACTGGACTCTGCATGCGGTAAACAACTGACCTGCTTTTCGGTTGCACCTCCACCTTAGGCTGGACTACAGGTTACAGCTCATGCCACCATGCCTGGCTAATCAAAAAAAAATTTTTTTGGCTGGGCGCGGTGGCTCACACCTGTAATCCCAGCACTTTGGGAGGCTGAGGCGGGCGGATCACAAGGTCAGGAGATCGAGACCATCCTGGCTAACACGGTGAAACCCCGTCTCTACTAAAAATACAAAAAAAAAAAAAAATTATCCAGGCATGGTGGTGGGTGCCTGTAGCCCCAGCTACTCAGGAGGCTGAGGCAGGAGAATGGTGTGAACCCGGGAGGCGGAGCTTGCAATAAGCGGAGATCGCACCACTGCACTCCAGCCTGGGCAACAAAGCGAGACTCCGAATCAAAAAAAAAAAAAAAATCAGCTGGGCGTGGTGGCAGGTGCCTGTAGTCCCGGCTACTCGGGAGGCTGAGGCAGGAGAATGGCGTGAACCCAGATGGCAGAGCTTGCAATGAGCCGAGATTGCGCCACTGCGCTCCAGCCTGGGTGACAGAGTGAGACTCTCTCAAAAACAAAACAAAAAAACAAAAAAAAACAAAAAAAAAACCAAACTTTTTTAAAATTAAAGATGGAGTCTTGCTACGTTATGCCACCCAGGCTGGTCTCAAACTCCTGGCCTTAAGCTATCCTCCTGCCTTAGCCTCCTAAGGTGCTGGAATTACAGGTGTGAGCCACCCCTCAATCCTTATGTCTTTTTTTAAAATAAGCAAAACTTCAAACTTATCAAAATCCAAGAAATAACAATATATATTAACTAAATACCTACTTATGACAGGCAATTTATATACATTCTCAGCACCTAGCAACGCACATACCACACAGGTCATCCTGGCCTACAGTAAGTGCTTAAGCCATTATTACCTGTTACCTACATTCTAACATTAAAGAAACTGATGGCCAGGTGCAGTGGCTCATGCCTGTAATCCCAGCACTTTGGGAGGCCGAGGAGGATGGATCATGACGTCAGGAGTTTGAGACCAGTCTGGCCAACATAGTGAAACCCTATCTCTACTAAAAAAAAAAAAAACAACAACAACAAAAAATTAGCCGGGTGTACTGGTGTGTGCCTGTAATCCCAGCTACTTGGGAGGCTAAGGCAGGAGAATTGCGTGAACCCAGGAGTTGGAGGTTGCAGTGAGCTGAGATTGTGCCATTGCACTCCAGCCAGGGTGACAGTGTGAGACTCCATCTCAAAAAAAAAAAAAAAAAAGAAATTGAGAAGCAGAAAGGTTAAATTACTAGCCCTGAAGCATAGAACTTCCAGAAGAGTAAAATGGGATTTGAATACTGGATTCCAGCTGCAAAGCCCTACATGGTGGCCTCCCTCTATCCTATTGTTAACTAAGAAGTACTGGTGCCTCCATTCTGCAGGTAAGTAGAGGCTGAGGTTAAATGACTCGTTGAAGGTCACACAAGAGGCAGGCAGCATGGGCTGAAATTCTTGCTTCTCAGCCTCTTGGCTTACAGAACACCCTATGGAATGTGGACATCTGGATAAGTTGTTTTTGGACAACCGAGGCTTAATTCTATGTGCCTGAGGCACACATTTAACTGGAGTCATTATAAATATCAAACTTTAACATAATGTAGTAGATGGAAAATGAAGGAACTGACCTTTTCAGAGCCATCTTTATTTCTTTTATTAAGACAAAATTAACTGCCCCTCATGAGGTTTGATAAGAAAGCAATGAATGTGTAAACACACACCGCCTCACTGCTTTAGGTATTTGAGTGGCTCAAATTGGCACAGTTGAGCCCTTTACATGTCAATTTCTGCAGATGGCTGAGTCAGTGGTCCTGATTGGAGGGTCTGCTGCCTCCTTCTTTGTGGGTGACTTTGACCCCAGGACAATCTTGAGAGTGACCAGGGGACCTTCCTCTACTCTTCTAGCCCTTTCTTTCAATCTGCAGCTCAAACTCAACTGGTGGGCCTTACTCTGTGGCTGTAACCTGCAGCTAAAGAAACCCCAACAACACAGAATTGTGAAAATAATGATCTACCTTGTACCAGAGAAGGAATGAAAATGCAGGGACTTGGGGTAAACTTTTTCCTGGTAGGTGATACTTTTGTACTTCTAGTTTCATGGCTGTTCTGGAAGGATGAAGATCTCAGAACACTGACCTCCATATATGGACTGCAAGAAAAAAACTTTATTTATTAACAACTTCATTTTTTACTTAACTGTGTTTTTCCAAAAGTGTTTAAAACTTGAAAAGGAGGATGGCTCCTTAAGGTGAAAACAATTGGGACCAGAGGTCTTCAAACAGGTTACAAACACTGCAAAAATGAAATTCTTTCAAAGACATTGATAAAGTTAGA
Source organism: Pan paniscus (assembly GCF_029289425.2). Classification (NCBI taxonomy): domain Eukaryota; kingdom Metazoa; phylum Chordata; class Mammalia; order Primates; family Hominidae; genus Pan; species Pan paniscus. Next base: position 221,529,313 of record NC_073249.2, on the reverse strand, counting down.
ACTGTAGCCATTTGTCTTGGGAATAAATTAGGTTTGAAATGTGTCAATTAAAGTTCCTAATTAATGGATCAGGTAAATTTAACTCTGATTTATAGTTAAGGAATCCTTTCTCCAAATAAATTTTGGAAAATCATCCTGGAAATCTCAGAGGAGTGAGATTTTAGGCACCAGATGATGCATCTAACACGAAACCAGAAAACCAGTCTGGCTTTGGTGTGCCCAGTGAGTGATAAAGTACTCCCTCCTCTCAGTGTGAGGCAGGCACGACAGATGATGGCCCTGCTCTGTAAACAGGAAATCTAGAAGGAGAATCATTAAAGATCATAGGTCTTGTCATAGGAGAACGGGGGGTCCTGTCCAGCTGCCTGCTTCACTCTCTCCAACAGCGGCAACAATGGGGTCTCCAAACTTTTAGCACCAGGGACTGGTTTCACGGAAGATAATTTTTCCACAGACTAGTGGGAGTGGAATGAAACTGTTCCACCTGGGATCATCAGGCATTAGTCAAATTCTCATAAAGAGCACCTAACCTAGATCCCTTGCATGTGCAGTTCCCAATAGGGTTCATGCTCCTATGAGAACCTAATGCCACCACCAATCTGACAGGCAGAGCTCAGGCGGTGATGCTTGCTTGCCCGATGCTAACCGCTTGCTTGCCCGCCACTCACCTCCTGCTGTGCGGCCCAATTCCTAACAAGCCACAGACCAGTACTGGTCCATGGCCAGGGGGTTGGGGACCCCTGCTCTAGAATACAAATTTAAGGGGATATTTTAAAGTTTAAATCCTGGAGAGGGAGATTCTTCAGCTGATTGTTGACATTTCTATATTAATCCAATTATATACCTCTATTATGCTTATAATTTTTTTTTTTGAGATGGAGTCTCGCTCTGTCACCCAGGCTGGAGTGCAGTGGCGCAATCTCGGCTCACTGCAAGCTCCACCTCCTGGGTTCACGCCATTCTCCTGCCTCAGCCTCCCGAGTAGCTGGGACTACAGGCGCCCGCCACCACGCCCGGCTAATTTTTTGTATTTTTAGTACAGACGGGGTTTCACCGTGTTAGCCAGGATGGTCTCCATCTCCTGACCTCGTGATCCGCCTGTCTCGGCCTCCCAAAGTGCTAGGATTACAGGCGTGAGCCATGCGCCCAGCCTATGCTTATAATTTTAAAGCAGGATTCCCTGGTTTTGTCTAGAATTGTTTCCATTTGAGATTTCTAAAGAAAAGTCTCTGAACTCTACTGAACATTGAGAGTTTTGAGGACGCTCTTTTGAAGGTACTTTGAAGTATAAGTGGGAAGAGGGCCTTGCCTCTCACAGCTATACTTAAATGGCAACTACTCTAGAACTGACAGCAAACACACAAACAGGTATTAAGATATTCTTCCAACCACACATGAAGATTTAAGATTACTCTGACTTTTTTCCAACTAAATCACGTTATTTCAACTTCACGTTTGATTTCACACAAAAAATTCCAGTAAATATCAAGTTCAGACATCACCTTCAGAGCTTCTAATGGAATCCCGGGATGGAAAACCAGCACACCACACCTGAGTATGACATTTAACACCGAGTTTGCTGACGAAGACAACAGAAAGTGACTTCTGCAAGGGGGCATATTTCATATGGATTTAACCTATAGTCATATAGCCATAAATATGGAAAGTGCCTTCACTCATTGGGAGAAGTAAAAAAAAAAAATTTTAAGAAATATTTTTTGGCTGGGTGCCGTGGCTCATGCCTGTAATCCCAGCACTTTAGGAGGCTAAGATGGGCGGACTGCTTGAGCTCAGGAGTTTGAGACCAGCCTGGGCAACACAGTGAGACCCTGTCTCTACAAAAACTACAAAAATCAGCTGGCTGTGGTGGTGTGTGCCTGCAATACCAGCTACTCTGGTGGCTGAGGTGGGAGGATCACCTGAGCCGGGGAAGGTCGAGGCTGCTATGAGCCACGACTGCGCCACTGCACTCCAGCCTGGGTGAAGTTTAATTATATATATAAATATTTATATCTATGTTTTTATATATACTTCATCCTTAAGTCTAATAACAGCGACAGGCCTGGCCAGGCATGGTGGTTCATGCCTGTAATCCCGGCACTTTGGGAGGCAGAGGTGGGAGGATCGCTTGAGCTCAGGAGACCAACCTGGGCAACACAGAGAGGCCCTGTCTCTACAAAAGATACAAAAATTAGCTGGGTATGGTGGCATGTGCCTGTGGTCCTAGCTGCCAGCGAGTCTGAGGTGGGAGCACCTGAGCCCGGGGAAGTCAAGGTTGCAGTGCACCATGATCCACCTCTGCACTTCAGCCTGGGCAACAGAGCGAGACCCTGTCTCTAAACAAACAAACAAAATTTCTTTGGCTCCCATCCGTAAGTCCAAAAACAATGACAGGCTCTACAGTTTCAGCAGTTTCAAGGTATACCTTTGACAAAATGTTCACCTAGGACTCTGGCTAAAACTATTATTCTAGACCTGCTTGATCATCTGCAGCAGCTGCCTACGGTTCAGTACACCTGATAAATGGCTGCTCAATTACTGACAACCCAGACTAAGTACGAATGATTTCAGAAACGCTGGCTTCATTTATTGCTTGACTTCTAAAAACTGGAAAAAAAGTACAACTAGCCAGACATCTTCATTTAAAGGGAAAGAGACTGAAGGCTAAATAAGTGATTAGCCCATTAAAACCTAGATGATGGGTTGATGGGTGCAGCAAACCACCATGGCACATGTTTACCTATGTAACAAACCTGCACGTTCTGCACATGTATCCCGGAACTTAAAGTATAATTTAAAAAAAAAAGGAAAAAAAAGGAGTGATTAGCCCAAAGTGTTGATTAATGAGAACAAGAACCCCCAGGTGCCCTATGGCAGCCTAACAAAATCTGCAATTCCCAAAGATATCTCACTGGACATTCTCACAGTACAGTGGCCCATACATTCGAGGGATTCTTTCATGAGGTGCTCAGTATCAAGCCTCTGAGCCCAAGCTAAGCCATCATATCCCCTATGACCTGCACATATACATCCAGATGGCCTGAAGCAACTGAAGATCCACAAAAGAAGTGAAAATAGCCAGGTCCTGCCTTAACGGAAAATATTCCACCATGGTGATTTGCTCCTGCCCCACCCTAACTGGTCAATTGGCCTTATGACAATACACGCTCCCCACCCCTGTGATAATGTACTTTGTGATATTCCGCCCTTAAGAAGGTACTTTGTAATATTCTCCCCACTCTTGAGAATGTACTTTGTAAGATCCACCCCCTGCCCACAAAAAATTGCTCCTAACTCCACCGCCTATCCCAAACCTATAAGAACTAATGATAATCCCACCACCCTTTGCTGACTCTCTTTTCGGACTCAGCCCATACGCACCCAGGTGATTAAAAAGGTTTATTGCTCACACAAAGCCTGTTTTGGTGGTCTCTTCACACGGACGCGCGTGACACTCAAGGATACAGTACCAGAACTAGCAGCTTTGTAGTCCAAGGACTGGTAAGGTAAGGTGACAGACTAGCATGGAGCTCACAAGCTGGGCTCCAGAGTCAGACTGCCTGGGTTGAGTTCAGGCTCTTGCACTTTCTAGTAGTGTGACTTTAGACACACTAATCTATGCCTTGGTTTCCTCAAGTGTAAATCAAGGGCTATCATAATACTTACCTTAAGAGCTATCCTCAGAATTAAATGAGATAACAGTACAAAGTTCATTCAGCATAGTGGTCCCACACAAGATAAGTTCGTATTATTAACACCACATAGACTAATATTTACTGACAACACACACTGAACCCGCTTTGGTTAGCATAGCCAAACTTGGCTAGCTTTCATTACCACTGGAAAACCTGAGAGATGGAATTAGGAATTCTCTGGCAGGGCTGAAAAGTCTGGACCCATCGGCTTAAAGAAACTGATCCACCTCATGACCTGACCCTGGAAGCCTTCTCGCCCTTCACACCTATCTCAACTCCAGACTAGTCATGAACAAAGGAGTGTAGTGGGGCCCTACTACTGCCAGACTATGTGAGACTCTCTCATGTTATCTTTTATTCGTTGAGAAGACAGGGTACAAGTGCTTGGTGTGAATGTTGAAGCTGTTGTTAGGGCACCACTTTTCTGGCCTGGGGCTTCTTCCTAATCTGCAGCCTCCGAGCCGAGGGTCTGTGTCCCGGAGGCTCTGCCTGCAATTTCTAGACAGCGGGTCCAGGGGAATGAAAGAGGGCACGAGACGCGTGCCTCTGAGGCTGGACCCACTTCAGAGGCAGAGCGTCCCCACGAAAGACTCGGGGACCGGAAAAAGCCCTAAGGACGTTCCCTAGTGGCTTTGACCTTGGTGGGTGAGACTCAGTTCGCCATCCTGCTGGCGGCGGGCGATGACACAGCCCCTCAGCCAGGACGAGTATGTGGGCTGAGCGCGAGACGGGGTCTCGGAGGACTGCGAACCCCACTACGGTGGCCTCCTCGGGCCCCCCGTTTCCTCTTGTGCGTGCGGGGGCCTCTGGCCCTGCCCGGACACAGTGCACGCGGCGCACTGGCCTCCAGGAGCTGGGGCGGAGGCCGGCCCCGGCACCCCCGGCGGAAGGGTCTGGGCGGTGGGGACGGCTCCATCGGGTGGCTGGCGTGCACGTCGCCGGGGTCACGCGGCCTCCCCGCCGGACCCGAGCCTCCCGTGGCGGGGGCGGGGCGGCCGCCGCCAGCCCGGCCCTCCCGAACGACCGGGCTCGGCCTCAGCCCCCAGAGCGTACAGCCGCTGGCCTCACCTCCCTGCGCACGTTCAGCAACGAGTAATAGTCTTCATTGTCCAGCTCCTCCTCGCTCAAGGCCGTCGCCATCTTCGCAACCTTTCACCCCGCCAAACCGGCAAGGCCGTGCTCAAGAGGGGCCAGTGATCCGCGTCAGGGACAGCGCGGGCCAGCCCGGCTGCGCCACAGCGGCCCCTGGCGGCCCGGAGCCGTCCGCGCCCGGCAGGAGTGCGCCTGCGCTTTGCGCCCCCGCGCGGCCGAGGGCCGGACGCGGCGCCTAGGCAGCCCTGGCGGGGTGACCACGCGGGTCTCTCTTCGTGCTCCCAATGGACGCGTGGCAGCGTCCTCGGGGGCCTGAGATCCAGCCAGGACTCCCTAGGGCTTTTCTTGTACTAGAAAGGGAAACTTTGCTTTTTTTTTTTTTTTTTTTTGAGACGGAGTTATACTCTCTCGCCCAGCCTAGTGTGCAGTGGCGCAATCCCGGCTTACTGAAACCTCCACCTCCCGGGTTCAAGCGCTTCTCCTGCCTCAGCCTCCCGAGTAGCTGGGACTCCAGGCGCGCGCCACCACGCCCGGTTAATTTTTTTGTATTTTTGGTAGAGACAGGGTTTCACCATGTTGGCCAGGCTGGTCTGAGGCTCCTGAACTCAGGAGATCCTCGGCCTCCCAAAGTGCTGGGATTACAGGCATGAGCCACCGCGTCCTGCCTAGAAAGGGAAACTTTGAAGTCACCTCCAGGAGATTGTCATCCTCTGGGAGACAAACCCCTGTGATACCACCTGTTACCCCACTGGCCCCAAACTCCTGGAAGAAGCGTGAGGTGCACCCAGTGCAGGGTGCATCCGGATCCCAGATATCCCCCAAATGAGATTTATTCCTACCTCCATTGTCTTTTCTCTTGGCCACCCAGAAGCCTTCCCGCCCAGAACAGGCCTCCTCATTTTAGTTATTTGTTATTGCTCTAATTTAGGAGCACCTGGCCATCTTTCCTGCTGCTTAAATGACAAAGCAATAACTATTTGGTTCCTGATATAATTGTCTCTGGCAGGCATGTGTACCTGCAGTCCCTACCCCAGAGCCATTCTCCTGTAAATTTCTCCCTTATAATTTATCGGTGGAGTGTAATTGATTTCAACCTGGTGCCTGCTGTTTGGTGCATTATTAAAGATGTCTTGGTTACAATAATCTAAATAATTTAAAGGTCTTCAAAATGACGCCATTGTCAAGGGAAGGTGGACAGCAGCCCACTCTTGCCACCTGTTTGGTTCCCGCTGACCTGCGCAAGTCTCAGAAACCTTTGTTGTTCCTTCACTAACCACCAGTCCATAGCCATCCCCGTTGCCCTTCATAAGCAGGTCTCCTGGGAAGCCCCGAACACCTGTCTGTGGATTTGAGACGCTGATTTCTTTCTCTTTCTAATTTTTGGCCAGATGTGCACCATCTGGGCCTCTGTCTCATCCCTTCCAAGTTGCCCAGCCCTCTTAGGATCTTTTGGCATGAGACACTTCGGTGTGCTGAGACAGATTGTTCGGGTGGGTTGAGTCAGCCTGAAACAAACTGTCAGCCCAGGTTGTAAATTAAGGGCTATTTCTTTAGTTGTGTGAAGCTTCTCCACAACAGCTTCCATGGTCCATCAGCTCTTCCAGCAACGTTATGGGCTTTGCCTTTTTCTCCTTTGCAGAGAAAAGAGCTGTCGTTAGGGCCAAACTGCATGCTGACATTTGACAGTCTTTAAGAATTTCTTTCTTTTTTTTTTTTTTTGTTTGAGACAGAGTCTCACTCGGTCGCCCAGGCTGGAGTGCAGTGCCACGATCTTGGCTCACTGCAACCTCCGCCTCCCGGGTTCAAGCGATTCTCCTGCCTCAGCCTCCCAAGCAGCTGGGACTACAGGTGTGCGCCATCACGCCCAGCTAATTTTTGTATTTTTAGTAGAGACGGGGTTTCACCATGTTGGCCAGGCTGGTCTCGAACTCCTGACCTCGTGATCCACCTGCCTCGGCCTCCCAAAGTGCTGGGATTACAGGCGTGAGCCACCGCACCCAGCCAAGAATTTCATACAGAGAGACTGGGGGTAAAAACGACAATATGGAGACGTTCCTTTTTCCCTTAGGTTTTTTTTTCTTTTTCTTTTCCTTTTTTTTTTTTTGAGCTGGAGTCTTGCTCTGTCGCCCAGGCTGGAGTGCAGTGGCACGATCTCGGCTCACTGCAAGCTCCACCTCCTGGGTTCATGCCATTCTCCTGCCTCAGCCTACCGAGTAGCTGGGACTACAGGCACCCACCACCATGCCCGGCTAATTTTTTTTTTTGTATTTTTAGTAGAGATGGGGTTTCACCATGTTAGCCAGGATGGTCTTGATCTCCTGACCTAGTAATCCACCCGCCTCGGCCTCCCAAAGTGCTGGGATTACAGGCGTGAGCCACCGCGCCCGGCCTCCTTAGGTTTGTAGACATTAATTGGGCCATATTGCTTACTTGGGTAGAGAAGTTCTTTGCCATCCCTCCTCTGCTTTGGAAAACACAGCCTCTAGGAATTATATAAATGGAACATAACATATGTTTCACTACGCCCAGGTCTGTGTTTCTATGATTGAGAATGACCTGGTTTTTATCACCACTCAAACAAGATAAATAGTGACTCAGGAATGCTCTGTGGCTGTCCTCTCTTGGGCCCACGAGATTTTGTGTTATGGTTACTTGGAAAGTGGTGGTGATAAATAGAAAGCTAACTTAGATGCTCCACAGGCTTGAGGAATGTATCTATTTCTGAGGCTGGCTCTCTCGTTTCTCTCCTCCAAAACCCTAATCTTCAACGGGCAAAATAATGGAAACCAAAGGCAGTACAAATTTATAAGTTAAAAACGCACATCCAACAAACTACTCACGCCGAGCAACTGACAAAACCCTGCCGCTTTAACTCATGCCTTGCACTTTGTTTTCTTTTTCTTTTCTCTTTCTTTTTTTTTTTTTTTTGAGACGAGGTCTCACTCTGTCACCCAGGCTGCAGTACAGTGGTGCAATCATGGCTCACTGCAGCCTCCACCTCTTCAAGCTTAGGTAATTCTCCCACCTCAGCCTCCAGAGTAGCTAGGACTACAGGTGCCCGCCACCACACTTGGTTAAGCTTTGTATTTTTTGTAGAGACGGGGTCTTGCTACGTTGCCGGGCTGTTCTGGAACTCCCGTCTCAAGTGATCTGCCCGCCTCAGCCTCTCAAAGTGCTGAGATGACAGGTGTGAGCCACCGTGCCTGGCCTTTTGGTTTCTTTTTGTTGGGTGAAACCACAAAACAGTCTGTAACATAGCTGTAAAGCAAAACGTAATAGGTGACATTTAAATATAAACTGATGTAATATATTTATGTAACTATACATACATGGGCATATGTATTTTATATTTATGCAAATATTATATGAGATATACGCATTTATGCAACTGCTAACAAATTCTCTCATCTTTATTTTATTTATTCTTTTGAGACAGAGTCTCACTCTGTTGCCCAGGCTGGAGTGCAGTGACATGATCTCGGCTCACTGCAACGTCCACCTCCTGGGTTCAAGTGATTCTCATACCTCAGCCTCCCGAGTAGATGGGATTACAGGCATGTGCCACCACGCCCAGCTAATTTTTGTATTTTTAGTAAAGACAGGGTTTTTTCATGTTGGACAGGCTGGTCTTGAACTCCTGACTTCAAATGATCTGATCACCTTGGCCACCCAAAGTGCTGGGATTACAGGTGTGAGCCACTGCACCCAGCCAATTTTTTTTTTTTTTTTAAGGTGGAGTCTCACTCTGTCTCTCAGGCTGGAGTGCAGTGGCACAGCCTTGGCTCACTGCAACCTCGGCTTCCTGGGTTCAAGTGATTCTCCTGCCTCTACCTCCCAAGTAGCTGGGATTACAGGTGCCTGCCACCATGCCCAGCTAATTTTTGTATTTTTAGTAGAGATGGGGGTTTCGCCTGTTAGCCAGGCTGGTCTCAAACCCCTGACCTCAGGTGATCCGCCTGCCTTGGCCTCCCAAAGTGCTGGGATTACAGGCTTGAGCTACCATACCCGGCCCCATCTTTAAATAGTAAACATAAGAATATTTACCTCCACCATGATTCATATGCAGAATGACCCCAAAACAGTTTGGCTTCCAGCACAGCTACTCTGTGTAGCCACTCAGGAAGGTTTCCCTGTTAATGGCTCAGTCCAGCGCTGGGACCCTCCCTCTAGCACTGGAGGTAGGTTGCCAGATGAAATACACTGTGCTCAGTTACATTTGCATTTAGATGAACAATGAATAATTTTTTAGTATAAGTATACCAAGGACTGGGTGCAGTGGCTCATGCCTGTAATCACATCATTTTGGGAGGCCAAGGTGGTCAGATCTCTTGAACCAGGAGTTCAAGACAAGCCTGGGCAACATGGTGAAACCCCCAACTCTACACAAAATGCAAAAATTAGCCAGGCATGGTGGCACATGCTTTTGGTCCCAGCCACTTGGGAGGCTGAGATGGGAGGATCACCAGAGCCCAGGGAGGTCGAGGCCGCAGTGAGCTGTGATAATGCCACTGCACTCCAGCCTGGGTGACAGATTGAGACCCTGTCTCAAAAAAAAAAAAAAAAAAATATATATATATATATATATATACACACACACAAACATTGTATGGGGATGTATACATATACTAAATAACTACTTTTCTGGGAATCCTGCTTTATTTTTTATTTTTTTATTTTTTTTTTGAGATGGAGTCTTGCTTTGTTGCCCTGTCTGGAGTGCAGCAGCATGATCTTGGCTCACTGCAAACTCCGCCTCCTAGGTTTAAGCAATTCTGGTGATCAGCCCACCTTGGCCTCCCAAAGTGCTGGGATTACAGGCGTGAGCCACCGTACTGGCCAGAATCCTGTATTTTGATTTGTAACCCCAGCTGGGGGCCTTGCAGCCCTTCCCCCTTTTCCTGAGTAACGCTCCTGAGAGCAGAGGTGGGCAGCCTGCCCCACCCCTTCTACGGCCAGGCTGAATCCACACCCTCTCTATAATTCAGGAGGAAAAATTACCTATAATCTTTTTATTACTCCTTTGTCACTGAGTCCAGACTGGGATTTACTGCATGCTTGCCATTCATAGCCTGCCCTTCCTCTCCCTCATGAGCTCTGACAACCCTGTTAAAGGAGATAGGGAAAAAAGATCCTTTGCTTAAGGAAAGAAGGGGAACTTTGCCAGCATTCAATAATTAAATTTTCTTGATGTTATCTTCTTTCTGAGTATTCACTGACTAGTCTTTAGCCAAGATGATCATTACAGAAGGGTCGGGATACCCCGGGGGAAGAGCCACACCTGCCTCTTTGGAGATAGCCGCCCAGAGAGGCTGAGAATCTAACGCCACTCAGCATTTTACCTGCAATGTCATTCTTCCGTTGTGCCTGTGGGACTGGTTTTCACTGCTTGGGACTTTAGGTCCTTAGTCTCTATGTATTGATCTATCAAAATCCGTCAGATCTCTTAGGGGTACCCCATTCCAGTCTGCTTTCTTGGCCGTTTCAGTGATACAGTCCTTTGTCCTTTGGCTCTGCCCAAAATTTGTGTTGTCTCTGTTGTCAACCTTTCTATTCCCTCCCAGGCTGTCAAGAGTAGGTGGAGAAAGTCTTGGAAAATACAGAGTTCGTGCTATCTAACTTCAACTGTACTGCAGTGTTACCTGGCAATCTTTTCATTTTCATCTCATATTAATACCCTATACATTCCCCCAACCCTAGTGTCTATTCCTCTTATCCTTAAGTCTGAAGACAGAGTCCTGAAATGGGCACTAGAGTCTCAGCAATTCACAAGAGAGAAATGGGTGCTGTGCTAGTGAAAGCAACACTCAAGGCCGGGCGCCACATGAACACTCAGCGTGGCACGGGGCAGGTGCAGACAAGAAACAAATTAGTGAATACACAAGATAATTTGAGATGATCAGTGCTGTAAGTAAAATACAACATAGTGATGTAATGGTGGAACATCTCCGGTGCAGGAAAGATACTCTACATTGGTTGGTCTGGGAAGATCTATCCCAGGAGGTGATTTTGAACTGAATGATGGGAAGGACCCAGCTTTGCAAGACCAGGGGGAAGAATCTTCCAGGGCAAAGCCTTTGAGGCAGGAACAAGTTTGGTGTGCAGGACCAGGGAGAGAGCAGGTGAGCGCAGAGCTGACGAAGGTGGGAGAGTGATAGGAAAGGAGGTTAGAGAAGCCACACCAGGGCGGTATCACCAGGGGCCTTAAACATGGTGCTCAGCAATTGAAATTTCATTCTGGCCACAATGAGAAACCACTGAAGGATTCTAAGCAGGGAAATGACATGGTCTGATTTTTGTCCTACCTGAATGATCTCTCCAGGGAGATTGGATTCAAAGGAGCAAGAATGGAGGCATCCCCTCACCCCTACCCCATCAGAGGCTATTGCAGTGTTCCAAGGAACAGATGACGGTGGCCTTGGACTTAGACTCAGTCAGGAGCAATGGGAATGGTCACACATGGACCACACATTGGATTGGAGGCAACAGGAATTACTGATTGATTGGGCTTGGGGAATAAAGAAAAGAGAAGAATTGGTGATTACTTCTATATTTTGGCTTGAGTTACTAGGTAGTAAGGCTGTTTGTGGAGCTGAGGAAGACTGGGGAAGAGGCAGGCTGGGGAGGGGAGTGACCAAGGGTCCTATTTTGTAGAAGTAGAGTTTGGTCTTTGTTGGACTTCTAAGTGGAAGCACCTACTGCTTCTCCTTCCTTTACCACTCACTCTTGGTGTTTTTTTTTTTTTTTGAGACAGAGTCTTGCTCTGTCGCCCAGGCTGGAGTGCAGTGGTGCAATCTTGGCTCACTGTAACCTCCGACTCCTGGGTTCAAGCGATTCTCCCGCCTCAGCCTCCCACCATAACTAGATAATTTTTGTATTTTTAGTAGAGATGGGGTTTTACCATGTTGGCCAGGCTATTCTCGAACTCCTGACCTCAGGTGATTCCCCTGCCTCAGCCTCCCAAAGTGCTGGGATTACAGACGTGAGCCACCATGCCTGGCCACCACTCATTCTTGAATTCTTTGCTTATCCCATCATTTCATGAATATCACCTTCTCAAAGTTTCCTATGACTTCTTGAACCCAGTGGCCTTGTTTTCTTGCCATCTGCCTGGATTAGGCATTATTTAACAATATCACCTGACTTCTCTTCATTGTAACCTCTCTGTCCTTGGCTGGTGAGCTTTCTTTCTCTCTCTCTCTCCTTTTTTTTTTTTAAGGAGATGGGGTCTCATTCTGTCACCCAGGCTGGAGTGCAGTGGCGTCATAATAACTCACTGTAGCCTTAAACTTCTGGGTTGACATGATCTTCCCGCCTCAGCCTCTCCAGTTGCTGGGATTACAAGCATAAACCACCATGCCTGGCCTCTCTTAACTTTAATATTTCTCCAGATATGCTCCCCTTTCTTCTTCCTCCTGCCTGGGATTTAGGACCCTTGTTGATCTCGGTTCACATATTTTCAGCCTTATACCCTCCAGCTTTCCTTTATAGATCTTTGGTTCTAGTCAGAAAAATATATCGCTTATTCTCTGAACACTCCTTGAACGTCTTAGTTCTTCATTCTTTGCTGCGTCTCTGAGCTTCCATGTGGAGGTCATTGATCTTCAGCCCAAAAAACACGCTATGGAATTTCTTTGAGTTGGGGGGGCCTGCTCTTGGAGAACTCTCTCAGCTTTCGCTAATCTGAAAATGTCTTTTTCTTATTTTCATTAATAAAGGATACTTTCTCTGGGTAGAAAATTTGTTTTAGCAGTTGTTTTGTCTTCCAGCACTTTGGTGATATCATTTCTCTTCCTTTAGGTTCTGTTAGAGCTATTGGAAAGGGATTCTTTCTTCTCATTTTGGGACTCCAAAAAAACACGGTAGGCCTTTCGAGCATGTCATATCTGCTTTTTATTATCTCTTCTGTATCTTGCTTCTTTTTATTTCTATGGCTTCTTTGTGGATAGTTACCTCTGACCAATCTTCCACTTCACCAATTCACTTGTTTTCCTAATTTTTTTTTTTTTTTTTTTTTTTTTTACTGCTTTATTGGTATAAAACGTGTCAGCCGCCGGGTGCAGTGGCTCACGCCTGTAATCCCAGCATTTTGGGGGGCCAAGGCAGGTGGATCATTTGAGGTCAGTAGTTTGAGACCAGCCTGGCCAACATGCTGAAACCCCGTCTCTACTAAAAATACAAAAATTAGCTGGGCATGGTGGGGGGTGTTTGTAATCCCAGCTACTCGGGAGGCTGAGGGATGAGAATCACTTGAACCCAGGAGGCGGAGGTTGCAGTGAGCTGACATCATACCACCGCACTCTAGCCTTGGTGATGGAGCGAGACTCTGTCTCAAAAAAAGAAAAAGAAAAACAAAAGTGTCAACCTAAAAAACAAAGAGAGAGAAGTTCTCCGAAAGAAAAAGGTATTGTTTGGGAATAGAGCATTGCAATGGAAATATGCATGCCGTGGTAAATTATGTGCATATTCAGATAGGAAGACACATTGTTTACAGGAAAAAATAAGGAAGAGATGGGGTGCAGTGGCTCACGCCTGTAATCCCAGCACTTTGGGAGGCCGAGGTGGGCGGATCTCCTGAGGTCAAGAGTTTGAGACCAGCCTAGCTAACATGGTGAAACCTTGTCTCTACTGAAAATTTAAAAAAAATTAGCTGGGTGTGGTGGTGTGCACCTGTAGTCCCAGCTACTTGGGGAAGCTGAGGCAGGAGAATCACTTGAACCCAGGAGGTGGAGTTTGCAGTGAGCCAAGATCGTGCCACTGCACTCCAGCCTGGTGACAGAGGGAGACTCCATCTCAAAAAAAAAAAAAAAAAAAAGAGAAAGATTACATAATTGTTGTTTTGAAATAATTATCCTTGCTACAAAGATCAGTAACAAGGGTGGCACCAGTCTGAGGTTGGACAGGCAATTGCCGAGCAGATGTCCTTGCAGAAGTATTTTTTGTGTAAGGTTGGGATGGCTGTTGCACTAGGTTGTGTTTTGCAACATTTGTGATAGTGTTTTATGAGGCATACAAGCATGAGAACCCTCTCTTCAGGACCTTCTCTGACTCATTTATCAGGGTTGGCCTTTTATTGTTTTTTATTTTTTATTGATTCTGACAACTTGATTCTGATTTAAGGTGCAATAAAATGCATATATTTAAAGTGAACAATTTTATGAGTTTTGACACGTGTACACCCATGAATCCATTAATATAATTAAAATAATGGACATTTCCAGCACACTCAAAAGTTTCCTCATGCTCCCTTATAATCTATTCCTCCCTTCACCCCCATGTCCAGGCAACCACTGGTCCACTATCTATTATTATAGATTAGTTGCATTTTCTAGAATTTTATATATGGAATCATATGGCTTGCTCCAATCCTGTATCTTCTCTATACCATCACTGTAGGATAACCCTTTTTCTCTCTCCGGTATTGGCATCCCTGTTTCCTGAATGCTCTGTTTCCTATTCTTTTGTCTGTTTTATTCCATTGTTTTGATCGACCAAATCTTCTCACAATTTTTTGAGAACTTGGATATTTTTATTCCACCTGTATAGTAGATTGTGTGGCTGGGTATAAAAGTCTAGATTGCAAAAATGTTTCCACAGACTTTTGAAGACATTATTATACCATCTTCAATTTCCCAGTATTGTTAGCACTAAGACTGATTCTGTCCTAGGCTTTGTAACTGTATTTTTCTTTCTTTCTTTGGAAGCATTGCTTTCATTCTTGGTGTTCTGAAATTCCATGTGATGTACTTTGTATGGGCGTTTTCTTGTTGTTGTTGTTGTTGTTGTTTTTGAGGCAGAGTCTCGCTCTGTCACCCAGGCTGGAGTGCAGTGGTGCGATCTTGGCTCACTGTAACCTCTACCTCCTGATTCAAGCAATTCTCCTGCATCAGCCTCCCGAGTAGCTGGGATTACAGGCGTCTGCCACCATGCCTGGCTAATTTTTGTAGTTTTAGTAGAGACGGGGTTTCACCACATTGGCCAGGCTGGTGTTGAACTCCTTACCTCTGGTGATCTGCCTGCCTTGGCCTCCCAAATTGCTGGGATTACAGGTGTGAGCCACTGCGCCCAGCCATGTTTTGGTCTTTTTTTGCGGGGCGGACTTCCCTCAGAGCTCTAGTAGTCTTTGGCTGTCTATTCATCGCAGCTCCATGTGCATGTTCGAAGCTATTCTTCTGGTGAGTGTCATGAAGAGTCATTAGGTCAGGTCCCCAGATGTTAGATCTGTAGTTTTTTTTCCCCCTTGGGTGGATCAGTTTTCTTTCTTTATTATTATTATTTTTTGAGATGGAGTCTCGCTCTGTCGCCCAGGCTGGAGTGCAGTGGCGCAATCTCGGCTCACTGTAAGCTCTGCCTCCCGAGTTCACGCCATTCTCCTGCCTCAGCCTCCCAGTAGCTGGGACCACAGGTGCCCGCCACCATGCCCGGCTAATTTTTCATATTTTTAGTAGAGACAGGGTTTCACCGTGTTAGCAAGGATGGTCTCGAGCTCCTGACCTCATGATCCACCCGCCTCGATCTCCCAAAGTGCTGGGATTACAGGCGTGAGCCACCGCGCCCGGCCGATGGATCAGTTTTCCCAGAGAGTTTTCCTCCTTTCTCCTGCCTGGGGAAGGTAAAAGCCCTGCAGGGGAAGGATCTGGGAATAGCATCTCAGTACCCAAATGTTCACAAAATTCCCTTTTTTGGAACAATATCTGGTGTCTAGCTATGTTTTGATATTGAGGCTCCAAAGTCTTCCTTTGGAGTTAATAAACTTCCCATAGTGGTGGAGGTGGTGTAGTTGCGTGGCTGCGTGGGCTGGGAAAGGAGATCTGGGGTTCTTATCTATTCTTTTTAAAGACTATCATCAACACTGCTGCTCAGCCTCCGATCCCTGACCACTCCTGGGTCCCGCAGCACAAACCAGTTTACTTTCCAGGTGGCACGGGCCCCTCCATTTTATATCTTCCAAAATTTCATTGATGTCTTTTGTCTGATATCATCTTCTCTTCCATTCCTTTTGTCCATAAGCATTTATAAATGTTTCTTTTTTAAAAATTTTATTGAGATTTCTGGAGGGAACAAATGTAAGCTCTGGCATGAGTTTTCATCAGGAATAATGAAAGTCCCTTTGTACAACATAATATTATGCCACTTGTCCATTTGTACAACTTATATTTCATTTCCAAATTTCCTTCATTTAGAAATCTATTGGCCGGGCGCGGTGGCTCATGCCTGTATTCCCAGCACTCTGGGAGGCCGAGGCGGGCGGATCACGAGGTCAGGAGATCGAGACCATCCTGGCTAAAATGGTGAAACCCTGTCTCTACTAAAAATACAAAAAATTAGCCGGGCGTGGTGGCGGGTGCCTGTAGTCCCAGCTACTCAGGAGGCTGAGGCAGGAGAATGGCGTGAACCCGGGAGGCGGAGCTTGCAGTGAGCTGAGATTGTGCCACTGCACTCCAGCCTGGGCAACAGAGCGAGACTCCGTCTCAAAAAAAAAAAAGAAATTTATTTCTGGACCGGGCGTGGTGGCTCACACCTGTAATCCCAGCACTTTGGAAGGCTAAGGTGGTGGATCACCTGAGGTCAGGAGTTTGTGACCAGCCTGGCCAACATGGCGAAACCCCATCTCTACTAAAAATACAAAAATTACCCAGACATGTTGGCGGGCGCCTGTAATCCCAGCTACTTGGGAGGCTGAGGCAGGAGAATTGCTTGAACCTGGGAGGCAGAGGCTGCAGTGAGCCGAGATTGTGCCACTGTACTCCAGCCAGAGACAAAGTGAGAACTTGTCTCAAAAAAACAAAAACAAAAACAAACAAAAAACTAAATTTAATTTCTCATTAGTCTGTAAACACCTTGAGAAAAGCGGTTGAAATATTTCTATTTCCAGCAGCATTGTGTGCCTAGCATACAATCGGTTCTTCGCGCATGTACCTGAAGGAACGTATTTAGTGTACGTAGTTCCCTCATCCACAGTTTCACCCTCTCAGGTTCCGGTTACCCATGATCAACTACAGTTTGAAAACATTAAATGGGCCAAGCATGGTGGCTCATGCCTGTAATTCCAGCACTTTGGAAGGTCGAGGTAAGTGGATCCCTTGAGTCCAAGAGTTCAAGAGTGGCCTGGGTAACATGGCAAAACCTCGTCTCTGCAAAAAATACAAAAATTAGCCGAGTGTGGTGGCATGCGCTTGTAATCTCAGCTGCTTGGGGGGCTTAGGTGGGAGGATGGCTTATGCCCAGGAGGTGGAGGCTGCAGTGAGCTCTGATGGTACCACTGCCCTCCAGCCTGGGCAATGGAGTGAGACCTCGTCTTAAAGAAAAGAAAAGAAATATATATTAAATGTGAAATTCTAGAAATAATCCATGAGTCTTTTGTTTTGTTTTGAGACGGAGTCTTGCTGTGTCGCCCAGGCTGGAGTGTAGTGGCACGATCTCAGCTCACTGCAAGCTCCGCCTCCCGGGTTCACGCCATTCTCCTGCCTCAGCCTCCTGAGTAGCTGGGACTACAGGTGCCCGTCACCATGCCCGGCTAATTTTTTGTATTTTTAGTAGAGACGGGGTTTCATCATGTTAGCCAGGATGGTCGTGATCTCCTGACCTTGTGATCCGCCCGCCTCAGCCTCCCAAAGTGCTGGGATTACAGGCGTGAGCCACCGCGCCCGGCCGAAATAATCCATGAGTTTTAAGCTGTGTACCATTCTAGGCAGCGTGATGAGATCTCTCGCTGTAAGCTTGATCCCGTCTGCAACGTGAATCCTCCCTTTGTCCAGTGCATCCAGGCTCTACCTGCTGGTTAGTCACTTAGCCATCTTGGTTGTCAGGGCTACTGTCATGGTATCACCGTGTTTGTGTTCAAGAAACCCCTGTAGTACTTAACATTGGCCCCAACTTGCAAGAGTAGTGATGCTGCCACATTGTTATAATTGTCCTATTTATTATTACTTATTGTTAATTGCTTACTGTGCCTAATATATAAATTAAACTTTATCATAGGCATGTAGTCTGTAGGAAAAAACAATATACATAGGGATGGGTACTATCTGAGGTTTCAGGCATCCGCTGGGGATCTTGGAACATATCCCCTGTGAATAAGAGGGGACTACTGTATGCTAAAACGGGGAGGAGAGAAAGAGCTGGAAACAAAAAAATGATGGAAGTGGAGAAGCCAGGAGATGTTTTCATTCACTGATAGGCAGAGGAACAGAGTTCACACTTGAGTACCAAGGACCCCCCAGGAGCAGAACATTGCCAAGGAAAGCCCTAAGTCCCTCTTCCTGCACTGGGGTACATCAGCCTTCTCCTCAGCATCGCTGATCTCGGGAAGCACATGGCTCTGCCATTTGGTAAGCTTCGTGTCTTAGTCCGTTTGGGCTGCCATAACCAAAGACTATAGATTGGGTGGCTTCAACAACAGACATTTATTCCTCACAGTTCTGGAGGCTGGACAACTCCAAGACCATGGTGCCGGCAGATGTGGTGTCTGGTGAGGGCTGGCTTTTTGGTTTACGTCTGTCTTCTGTTTCCTCATATGGCAGAAGGGCTGAGGTGCCTCTCCAGGGCCCCTTTTATTTATTTATTTTTTAATTTTTATTTTTAGTGACTGGGTCTTGCTCTGTCACCCAGGCTGGAGTGCAGTGGCATGATCATAGCTAACTGCAGCCTCCAAATCCTGGGCTCAAGCAATACTCCCACCTCAGCCTCTCAAGTAGCTGGGACTACAGGCGTGCACTACCATGCCCAGATAATTTTTAAAAATATTTTGTGGCTGGGCATGGTGGCTCATGCCTGTAATCCCAGCACTTTGGGAGGCCGAGGTGGGCGGAATACATGAGGTCAGGAGTTCGAGACCAGCCTGGCCAACATAGTGAAACCTCGCCTCTATTAAAAATATAAAAATTAGCCGGCCATGGTGGCAGGCACCTGTAATCCCAGCTACTCAGGAAGCTTGAGCCCAGGAATTTGAGACCAGCCTGAGTAACATAGTGAGACCCCATCTCTACAAAAAATGTTGAAAAATTAGCCGGGTGTGGTGGCACATGCCTGTAGTCCCAGCTACTTGGGAGGCTGAGGTGAGACGATCGCTTGAGTCCTGGAGGTTGAGGCTACAGTGGGCTGTGATGGCACCATTGCACTCCAGCCTGGGTGACAAAACAAGACTCTGTCTCAAAAAAAAAAACAAAAAAAAACAAACAAAAAACCTTCTGGGTTTTTGTTGGTGGGTTTGTGTTTTGTTTTGTTTCAATTTGTTTTTCTGTGAGTATTTTATCTTATGAAAATACTGAGAGTCCTTGGGGTGGAAAATGGAGGTGTTCTTGTCTAATGGGTATAGGGTTTCAGTTTTGCAAGATGAGAGTTCTGGATATTGATTTCACAACAACGTGAATGTACTTAGTGTTACTGAACTGAACACTTAAAAATGGTTAAGATGGTAAGTTTTATGTGTATTTTATTATGATTAAAAAATATATATATATGGAGCCTTGACCCCTTGACTTTGGGTGGCTTTTTAATCCAGATACTTTGCTTCTATTTTTATTGTCATCTGGAAAGCCAAGCTGTAAGCAGAAATGCTACTGGTTAGTAAGAGATAGAAAGTTCTGGAACTCAGCAGAGTCACCATTGCTTAGTGCCATACCTGTTCACAGTGCTCACAGCTGGCATTACTAAATGAGTTTTCAACTTTAGAGAAGCACAGCTTTGATTGTGTACAGTGGCTGGCCAAGGACTCAGGTCTTCAGTGTTAAAGCTGAAGACGCTTCTCGTGAGGCCGGAGAGGGTTCCCAATCTCAGCACTATTGACATTTTGGGCTAGATAAGTCCTTGTTGTAGGAACTGATCTATGCATTGAAGGATATTTAGCAGCATGCCTGGCTTCTACTCATCAGATTCTAGCAGCACCAGTCCCCGGGTGTGGCAGCCAAAAAATGTCTCCAGACTTTGCCAAAAGCCCCTGGGCACACAAAATTGCCCCTGGTTGAGGACCACTGGTGACGAAGCTGTCTGTCTCAATACACACTTCTCTTCTCCAACACTGGCTTTTCCTACTGCGCCACTGTGAGCAAAGATTTCTAGCTTCTAGAATAAAATGCATTGAAAAAGAAAAATATTTAAGCTAACATTTAAAGCAAGCATGTCCAACCCGTGGCCCGTGGGCTGCATGCAGCCCAGGATGATTTTGAATGTGGTCCAACACAAATTTGTAAACTTTCTTAAAACATTATGAGATGTCTTTGCTTTTTTTTTTGATGGACTCTCACTCTGTTGCCCAGGCTGGAGTGCAGTGGCGTGATCTTGGCTCACTGCAATCTCTGCCTCCTGGGTTCAAGTGATGCTCCTGCCTTAGCCTCCTGAATAGCTGGGACTACAGGCATGTGCCACCACGCCTGGCTAATTTTTGTATTTTTAGTAGAGATGGGGTTTCACCATCTTGGCCAGGCTGGTCTTGAACTCCTGACCTCAGGTAATCTGCCTGCCTCAGCCTCCCAAAGTGCTGGGATTACAGCCGTAAATTACGGTGCCTGGCCTTTTTTTTAATTTTATTTTTATTTATTTATTTTTTTTTTGCTGAAGCTCATCAGCTATTGTTAGTGTTTAATATATTTTATGTGTGGCCCAAGACAATTCTAACAATGTGGCCCAGGGAAGCCAAAAGACTGGACACCCCTGATTTAAAGAATGTTTACAATGTGCCAGATACTGCACTGTGCTACCTGATTAATGATCTCATTTAATCTTTTCAACAATTATCTGATGTAATTATAGACAGCCTCATTTTACAGTTGAGGAAACTGGGGTTTAGAGAAGTTGAATAACAGGGCGAAGTGGCTTATGCCTGTAATCCCAGCACTTTCAGAGGCTGAGGTGGACAGATCGCTCAAGCCCAGGAGTTTGAGACCAGTCTGGGAAACATGGCAAAACCCCATCTCTACAAAAAATACAAACTTAGCCAGGCGTGGTGGTGCTTGTGTGTAGTCTCAGCTACTTGGGAGGCTGAGGTGGGAGGATCCCTTGAGCTCAGGAGGCAGAGGTTGCAGTAAGCTGAGATCGCCCCACTGCACTCCAGCCTAGGCAGCAGAGTCAGACCGTGTCTCAAAAAAAAAAAAAAAAAAAGAGAAGCTGAGTACTCGTTCCAGCTCACGGAGCTAGTAAATAGAAAGACCAGGATTCAGACTCAGGTTTGTATCTTTCAATGACTGTTTTTATGTTTCCTTGGTTTATTTATGTTTTCTCTTTGAGATTAACTTATATGATGATGTTTCAGAGGACTTTTAGCCATAGGTGTGATAACACCAGCTTGATTTTAGAATTCCCTGGGATATGCGGCGTGTAGATGTTATCTGTGACCCATGAAGGTAGAGAATGTTTTATCGGCCACTCAATAGCTCTGACTCTTAAGATAAAGTCTCTATGAGTTAGGAGGTAAGTACATTACTGCCTACATCACTGCCCCTCTGGGAAAAATGTCGGTTAAGGGGCCACAGCACTGGTCCCCTTCCCAGTTGTAATAATGCTTGCATGTCCCTTAACCAGCAGAGGGCAGACTTGTGGTCCCAATGAACAGAAGCGTACAAAGAAACAGCACTTGAAGGTTTAGAATAGGAAGGGGGATGTTTCAGGAAAATGGCGCCCCCATCACCTGCTTGTGCAGAAGCAGGGCTGTTTTGTGGACAATGTGTTTGATTCTCTGGTTCTTTTCTTTTTTCTTTTCATTTTTATTTTTTTTGAGACAGAATTTTGCTTTTGTTGCCCAAGCTAGAGTGCAATGGCGCAATCTTGGCTCACTGCAACCTCCGCCTCCCGGGTTCAAGCAATTCTCCAGCCTCAGCCTTCCTAGTCACTGGGATTACAGGCATGCACCACCGCGTCTGGCTAATTTTTTTTTGAGACAGAGTCTCACACTGTCATCCGGGCTGGAGTGCAATGGCGTGATCTTGGCTCGCTGCAACCTCTGCCTCCCGGGTTCAAGCGATTCTTCTACCTCAGCCTCTCGAGTAGCTGGGATCACAGGTGCCCGCCACCACGCCCGGCTAATTTTATGTATTTTCAGTAGAGACGGGATTTCACTATGTTGGCCAGGCTGGTCTTGAACTCCTGACCTTGTGATCCACCCGCTTCAGCCTCCCAAAGTACTGGGATTACAGGCGTGAGCCACCGTGCCCGGCCCCGGCTATTTTTTTTTTTTTTTTTTTTAAAGTAGAAACAGGGTTTCACCATGTTAGCCAGGCTGGTCTTGAACTCCTGACCTCAGGTGATCTGTCCGCCTCAGCCTCCCAAAGTGCTGGGATTATAGGCATGAGCCACCACGCCTGGCCTCTCTAGTTCTTTTCAAAAGTGCACGACCTCCTTCCAGAAGGCTCACAATAAGTGGGCATACCACCTTAGTTCTGTTTTCCCAGTCCTGGTTTATCTTTTTGTATTTTTTTATTTTGAGACAGTGTCTCTGTCACTCTGTCAGGCTGGAGTGCAATGGTGTGATCTTGGCTCACTGCAGCCTCCACCTCCTGGGCTCAAGCAATCCTCCCATCTCAGCCTCCTGAGTAGCTGGGACTACAGGCACATGCCTGCATGCCTGGCTAATTCTTGCATTTTGTGTGGAGACAGGGTCTTGCTATGTCGGCCAGGCTGGTCTCAAACTCCTAGGCTCAAGCCATCCGCCTGCCTTGGCCACCCAAGTTGCTGGGATTACAGGCATGGGCCCCCACGCCTGGGCCTAGTCTTGGTTTTTCATTGTGAAGATGATCCTGGGCCTGAAAGTATTCCAGGAGCAAAGCCTGTTTCTGCCATGCGGGACACCATCAAGGAGAGGGTTTTCCTCTGCATCCTCCTTTTTGGTAGGTTCTCAGGGGTTCAGTGCCATGACTGCGAAGTCAGACCATGTGTTCAGGCCCCAGCATGCTACAGGAGGCCCCCAGCACGCTACTGGAAGCGGGATGCTGGATCTAGAAGGTGATGGATGCATTAACATGAGGAAAGTCACTCAGGTTTTTACTTCATGTAAAAGGAAATTACCAAGAGAATCTGCAGCCAAAATCCTGTCCAGACTGAAACTCTGATGAACTTACCCAAATCTTCCCTTTCCCAGGCTTTCCTGCATGACAGTTCCAGGAAGATTCAACAAAAGCCACGGCTTCTCTGAGTTTGTTGTTTCCTGGAGAAACAAGCTTTCACCTGCCACCTGGCCCTCTGTAGCTGCTTATAAATACAGATGTGGGTGGCAGAGTCATGCCAATCATGATAAGCTGTTCATACAGAGGCTTTTCACTCACTGTCCGTGTTACCAACAGTATCTTAGTAGAGTCAAGAGTTTTGTTTTTAAATTTTTTAATTTTTAAATAAAGATGAGGTCTCACTAGGTTGCTGCAGCTGGTCTTGAACTCCTGGCCTTAAGTGATCCTCTCCCACCTCAGGCCTCCCATGTTACTGGGATTACAGGTGTGAGCCACAACACCCAGCCTCAAGCATTTTCTTTCTTTTTTAAAATTTATTTTTATTATTTATTTATTTATTTTTTGAGACAGAGTCTCGCTCTGTGGCCCAGGCTGGAGTGCAGTGGCACAATCTTGGCTCACTGCAACCTCTGCCTCCCGGGTTCAAGCAATTCTCCTGCCTCAGTCTCCTGTGTAGCTGGGATTACAGGCACACACCACAACACCCAGATAATTTTTGTATCTTTAATAGAGATGGGGTTTTGTCATGTTGGCCAGGCTGGTTTCGAACTCCTGACCTCAGGTGATCCACCTGCCTTGGCCTCCCGAAGTGCTGGGATTACAGGCTTGAGCCACTGTGCCCGGCCTCTTTTTTTTTTTTTTTTTATAGAGACGGGTTCTCACCATGTTGTCCAGGCTGACCTCGAACTTCTGAGCTCAAGTAATCCACCTGCCTCAGCCTCTATAAATGCTGGGACTATAGGCGTGAGCCATTGTGCCTGGCCTCCTTCAAGCATTTTCAAAATTTCTTCTGAATAGGAGTGGTGGAGGGCTGTGTTGGAGCATTTCTCTTCTACCTCGTCTGTCCTCCTCACTCTCAGGTATGTCTGATTATATTGAAAGTTTAAGGTTGTTGCTAAGCCTAGTATGGTGGTCATTGGGGAGAATCCCAAGAACGTCACAGGTGCTGTTTCTTCAATGAAGGCAGAGGGGAGTTCTCACTCCAAGCAATGAGCTTACTCTAGAAACAGCCTATCTGTTGGATTCCTGCATTTCATATGAGGTTTGAGTAACTAGTTCCTTGCAAACAATATGAAAAGACAAAAGTTTCAAGGTTTAGAATCACCATGGCAACGCCCCAGATTCCCTGCTGTGCCCAGGTCTTGGAGTGGTAGGAACTGCTCATGCAATTTTTCCGAAATTGGCCAAAGCTTCAAGACCTACGGGGTTTCCCATTTGGTGCTCAGAATGTGAATTTTTTTTTTTTTTTTTTTTTGAGACAGAATCTTGCTCTGTCGCCCAGGCTGGAGTGCAGTGGCACGATCTTGGCTCACTGCAACCTCCGCCTCCTGGGTTCAAGCAATTCTCCTGCCTCAGCCTCCTGAGTAGCTGGGACTACAGGCGTGTGCCACCACGCCCGGCTAATTTTTTTTGTATTTTTAGTAGAGACGGGGTTTCACCGTGTTAGCCAGGATGGTCTCCTGACCTCGTGATCTGCCACCTCAGCCTCCCAAAATGGAATGTGAATTTTTATAGTTGCCACGGCAAAGTCTCCTGTTATATGGGTATAGTGGGTTGAATCGTGGCTCCCAAAAGTGATGTCCAAGTCCTAACCCCCAGAACATGAGAAAGGGACCATATTTCGAGAATGGGTCTTTGCAGATGTAATGAAGGATCTTGAGATCATCCTGGATTGAGGATGGACTCTAGCTCCACTGACAGGTGTCCTTATGAGAAAAAGGTAGAGGCAGATTTGAGACACAGACACAGGGGAGACGGCCATGAGAAGACAGAGGCAGAGATTGGAGTGAAGCAACCACAGGCCAACAAGTCACCGATACCAGAAGAAGCAAGGAAGGAGTCTGTCCTACAGTCTTCAAAGGGAGAGTGGATCTGCTGACACCCAGATTTTGGACTTCTGACCTCCAGAGCTGTAAGAAAATAAATTTCTACTGTTTTAAGCTACCAAGTTTATTACAGCAGGCTCAGGAAACTAATACTCTAGGTGACGTCTGCTCCTCCACCCCATGCCTCTGCATGCTTGGGTTACAACAGAGAGTGCTTTCCCCTTGGTTGAACAACACTTTTTTTCTTGAGAAAAGAAAAGAAAACATAAGGGTAAAGCAGTTTTTGGAAGGGTTACTCAGCCAGCTAGATCGTCAGAATCAACTCTGCGAGGAGTGGGCCACAAACATCCATCCTAGGGCATCCGGAGAGAGTCATTCTCCCTAACAATAGCTCTGGGCATGGCTCTGTATTCGTCTGTTCTTGCATTGCTATAAAGAACTACCTGAGACTGGGTCATTTATAAAGAAAAGAGGTTAAATTGGCTCACGGTTCCACAGGCTGTACAGGAAGCATGGTTGGGAGGCCTCAGGAAACTTACAATCATGGCGGAAGGCGGAGGGGAAGCAGACACGTCCCACGTGACTGGAGCGGGAGGAAAAGAGAGCGAAGGGGGAGGTGCTGCACACTTTCAAACAACCAGATCTCACGAGAACTCACTCACTATCACGAGAACAGCAAGGGGGAAGTTTGCCCCCATGATCCAATCACCTCCCGCCAGGCCCATCTTCCAACATTGGGGATTATAATTTGACATGAGATTTGGGCAGGGCCACAAATCCAAACCGTATCAGGCTCCACATTTTGTTTCTTTGTTTTTTTTTTTTCCCTGTCCTTCCCTCTACCTGAAGCTCATTTGAAAGCAAGTTTCCACTGCTGCTATTCCTTCCTTACTTTGGTCAGAATCCTCTTTTTGTGGTATCATAAATGGTTTCCATGGCAACAAAAGGTTAGGATAGAACAGTGCCAATGTGCATGTAAACTTCAGAATTAAACAAGGGCTGTTGTTTTTGCCTGTCATGGAGTTCCGTTCATTCTGAACATGTCACCGGGGACTTTGGAATGTGTATCCATAACTCCCTGATTTTCAACCACATTCCAGCCTGCCTGACTCATGAAGCGTGGAGCGACCCAGGAACATCCCAGCTCCTCATGTTCCACATTCTTCAGGCTTTCTCTTAGTTTTGGCATGTGCATGTAAATGTCAACAGGTGAGGTGAGATTTGCTGTAAAGAAGCAGATGGTCCCACAGGGTAGGCTGTGGGAGAGATGGAAGTTCTAGCAGGAGATATCACAGCCAAAGACTAGCAATCTAGGCTTATCATTTGTTTAGTGCGTCAGAACCAGTGAGTGGAGGAGGAAAGGAGACCCAAGGCTATGCGGTTGCCCTCACGACCGGGAGTTTACATTTGCTTCCTGCCAGAACCAAGGACATAGCGACCGATGTGCACAGACTTCTCCAAGGTTGTTTAGTCATTGGCAAAAACAGGCCTTCACCCATCCTTGAACTGGGTCCAAGTAACTGAGATGTGCCTCTAGTGGAGGAGCGCAGGTGGAGGTTCTGAGTCCCTGAAGCTCTGCATCTTTACTTTACAAGAGATGCTGCCTGGGAGTTCTTACTTCAGAGTAAGAGGGGTGGCCATGTTATCACCCAGACTCGAACACCTTCCAGAGTGAGAAGAGCCGCTATTAATTATAGGGCAATGGCTAGAATCTGGTCTGTCCCTGGAGAAGAGGGACATCTGACAACCCTATCTTTATTTTATTTTTTTAGATGGAGTCTCGCTCTGTCACGCAGGCTGGAGCACAGTGGTGTGATCTTGGCTCACTGCAACCTCTGTCTCCTGGGTTGAACTGATTCTCCCGCCTCAGCCTCTCAAGTAGCTGGGACTACAGGCGCCCGCCACCAGGCCTGGCTAATATTTGTATTTTTGTAGAGATGGGGGTTTCACCATGTTAGCCAGGCTGGTCTCGAACTCCTGACCTCAGGTGATCTACCCGCCTCGGCCCCTCAAAGTGCTGGGATTACAGGCGTGAGCCATCACGCCCAGCTGGCTGTAACCCTATCTTTAGGCCAACTTGTACCTGGCTCCACTATGGAACTCAGTGTCGAAGTGCCCGGGCTTCCTGCCCTGGTTCTGGAGATGGGTGGTGACAATGGCTGCACAACAGTGTGAAGGTAATAATGGCCACAGAACTGTGCCCTTCACAGTGGCTAAAAGAGCACATTTTATGTTATGTCTGTTTTACCCCAATGAAAACAAATAGCAAACGTTCTGATATTCCCTCCAAAGCTGCTGCTTCTGCTGACTCCTCGTCTCAAATTAATCACGGCTCTGTCTTCCGTTTGCTGAAGCCGAAGACCTCCCCGCTCTCTCAGAGCCCAGGTCTGGCACATCAGCGAATCTCGTTGGCACTGCCGTCAAACACATCCGTCTAGGATCTCCCCGCACTTCACGCCACCCACCGCGCTAGTCCGTGGATCCCTGTTTCTCTCTTGGATGTAGTAATAGTCACATAGCTGGACTTCTGCCCTGGCACTTCTTCAGCCCCTTGTTAGAGGAATCCTGCTAAATGTTGGCTGATTTACCCCCCACCTCCCACACCCCCCGCCACACACACATAGGAGCTCCACTGGCTCCTCATAACTCTCAGGGTGCCAGCCTGTCTCTGCCATGACCCGAAAGCTCTCCGTCATCTGTCTCCCGCCCCTCCCTCACTGACTCTATCTGCCACCCTCTCCCTGTTGTCCACGCTGCCCCAGCCCCACAGGCCTCCTTCTGTTCCTCAGACTCCCCAGGGATGCTCCTGCCTCAGGGCCTTTGCCCTGGCTATTCCCTCCTGCTACAATGCTCTTCCTGAATCTGCATGATTCGATGCCCACTCCCCCATTCTCAGCCTGTCCCCACATCTCAGTGAGCCCTGCCCGGGCCACCCTGGAAAATCTCAGCATCCCAGGCTGGGCGTGGTGGCTCATGCCTGTAATCTCAGCACTTTGGGAGGCCAAGGCAGGCAGATTGCTTGAGCTCAGGAGTTTGAGACCAGCCTGGCCAACATGGCGAAACCCCATCTCTCCTAAAAATACAAAAATTAGCTGGGTGTGGTGGTGCGTGCCTGTAATCACAGCTACTTGGGAGGCTGAGGCAGGAGAATTGATTGAACCTGGGAGGCAGAGGTTGCAGTGAGCCGAGATCGTGCCACTGCACTCCAGCCTGGGCGACAGAGCGAGACTCCATCTAACACACACACAAAAAGCACTTTTTTTTCATCCTCCCAGCACTTCTTGTCCTCCTTGCTTCCCTTTTTTTTTTTTTCACATTCACACATATGATGATCCAGCATTCTACATATTTTATTTATCTTATTTATTTTCAGTCTTCTCCACTCAAATGTATGATATTTAAGGCAGGGGTTTTAAAATGTCTTGTTCTCAGCCAGGCATGGTGGCTCACACGTGTAATTCTAGCACTTTGGGAGGCTGAGGCAGGTGGATCACCTGAGGTCAGGAGTTCAAGACCAGCCTGGTCAACATGGCGAAACCCCGTCTCTACTAAAAATACGAAATTAGCCAGGCGTGGTGGCGGACGCCTGTAATCCCAGCTACTCAGGAGGCTGAAGCAGGAGAATCGCTTGAACCTGGGAGGCAGAGCTTGCAGTGAGCCGAGATCACGCCACTACACTCCAGCCTTGGTGACAGAGTGAGACTCCATCTCAAAAAACAACAACAACAAAATAAATAAATAAATAAAAATAAAATGTCTTGTTCTCTTTTTTCCTCCAGTGCCCAGATCAGCGCCTGATATATACTTGGCACACAATAACCACTCTTGAAATTCATGAAGGAATCTGGACATTTAGGGGGTTCCTCAGAATCCGCCGCTTTTAGGGAAGATTCTCTGCCTGATGTGTGAGCGCTGTAACCTCCTCATCTGTGTTCAGTCCCCTTGCAATGCTTCTCTAAGGTCGGCCTACATTTCACTTAATTCAGTGGCTCTCCACTGGGGGCGCTCTTCCCCTTGCAGGGGACATTTGGCAATAAATGAATAAATGGGGACATTTTTGGTTCTTACAAGGGAGAGGAGAAGTGCTACTGGCATCTAGCGGGTAGAGGCCTGAGATCCTGCTATTAATAAATACCCTATGTCATGCTCTGGAAAGCTTCCCATAACAAAAAATTACCTGGACAGATGTCAACTGTGCTGAAGCTGAGAACCCCAATCTACAGTGATCATATTAGGAATGATCTAGTCTGCATTTAATACGAGGGAGGTCTTTTGAGGGCTGTTATGGGTTGAATTGGGTCCCCCAGTTCTTATGTTGAAGGCAAGTCCTATGCCCAGGACCTCAGAATGTGCCTGTATTTGGAGATAGGGCCTTTGAAGTAATTTAATTGAAATCATTAGGCTGGGCACGGTGGCTCATGCCTGTAGTCCCAGCTACTCAGGAGGCTGAGGCAGGAGAATCACTTAAACCTGGGAGGTAGAGGTTGCAGTGAGCCAAGATCGCACCACTGCACTCCAGCCTGGGCCACAAGAATGAAACGTTGTCTCAAAAAAAAAAAAAAAAGAAAGAAAAAAAAAGAAATCATTAGGGTGGGTCCTAATCCAATACGACTGGTGTCTTTTTTTTTTTTCTTTTGAGATAGAGTCTCGCTCTGTGGCCAGGCTGGAGTACAGTGGCGTGATCTCGGCTCACTGCAACCTCTGCCTCCCGGGTTCAAGCGTTTCTCCTGCCTCAGCCTCCCGAGTAGCTGGGACTACAGGCACCCGTCAACACGCCCAGCTAATTTTTGTATTTTTAGTAGAGATGGGGTTTCACCATGTTGGCCAGGATGGTCTTCATCTCTTGACCTCATGATGCTCCCGCCTTGGCCTCCTAAAGTGCTGGGATTACAGGCGTGAGCCACCGTGCCCGGCCTTGGTGTCCTTTTAAAGAGGGGAAATTCGGACACAGGTGCACACAGAGGGAAGATGATGTGAAGACACAGGGAGGAGACGGCCACCTTTTGGGCATGATTATGGGTCTGCAAGTCGAGGGATGTCGAGGCAACCTCTGCAAGCTGCAAAGACAAGGAAGGATCCTCCCTTACAGCCACCAGGGAAAGCATGGCCTTGGGGATGCCTGGGTTTAGATTTCAAGCCTCCAGAACTATGAGAGAATATATATATGTTCTGTCATATATATATATATGTGTATATATATATGAGATGTGTATATATACACGTATATATGTATACATATATACGTGTATATATACACATCACATATATATCATATATATATATATGTATATATCAGTCTCTGTCACCCAGGCTGGAGTAGAGTGGCATGATCCTGGCTCATTGCAGCCTTGACCTCCTGGGCTCAAGCAATGCTCCCACCTCAGCCTCCCAAGTAGCAGGGACTACAGGCACATACTGCTATGCCTGTAATTTTTTTTGTGTGTATTTTTTTTTGTATTTTTCTTGGAGATGGGGGTTTCACTATGTTGCCCAGACTCAAACTCCTAGCCTCAAGTGATCCTCCCGCCTTGGCCTCCCAAAGTGCTGGGATCACAGGCATGAACCACTGTGCCCCACTGAGATTTCTGTTGTTTTAAGCCACCCAGACTTTGGTACTTGGTTAGGGCAGCTGGAGCAAACTAATGCCACTGGCTCTGCCAGTGCTAAATCCAAACTTGATACTAATGGGCTCTATACCCTGTGATGATTAAGGTGTCTTGGAAAAAGAAAGGGTCTTACCAGGACAGTGGTTAGATACTCCCGTGGCAGGAGAGGCCAGAATGTGTAGTCTGTCGGCCATCATGAGGCTCATGACCTAGAGCTGGCCAAGAACACTTGTATAATAAATGTTCAAAGCCACCAGTCACCAAAGCCTTTCATGGGTAAATGACCCCAGCACAAAGTGTTTTTTGCTAATATTAACTTTGGTTCTATTTTAGATCAATAAAGGCAAAAACCAGGAGATCCCATAAATCCCGCTGAGCCTGTCATAGCTATCAAATTATACCCAGATAAAGCTTCTGGTGGCTAATGACATGGCCATCACCCAGCGTGGATGCGGGCAGGAGGGGCTCTCTGGGAGCATCTGGTCTGCTGTGGAGACACTTGTCATCTGGAGGCTCTGTGGCTCTAATGGAGGGTGATGCTTTGAACGCGATTATCTCCCCCATAAAAAAATAAATAAATAATAAGTATAATTTAAAAATAAACAAAGATCTGGATTTGCAGGCTACTTACTGTCCCAGGACCAAGATTAATGGCCAGTGGTAAGTTTTCGTGAAGATCTTCTGTAGCCCGATTAGCCGTGCTGGGAGTCCAGAGAGATAATGTCTTTTCACATATAAAAGATCCTATTGATTTCCTGTTAGTATCATCCTGAAAATGTGCAGTGTATATCTATGAAGCAGAGACAATCTTCCATCACTTGTTTTATGGGAAGAGAATGGTTATTGTATCTCTTCCCATAAAATATAATCTCTTTTTCTCTTCCAAAAATCTACTCGTCCCTCTGGGAATTTCCACTTGTAATCTGTGGAAGTGAATTGATTTTTTTATTTTGTTTTATGTTTTGCATGTGCCGGTATTTTTATATTTGGCTTCTCTACATTTTCTCATTGTTCTCTGGAGTCTGGCTTTTCTAGATTGTTATTTGAGGTTGTCTAAAAATAAGTAAAAAAAAAAAATCAGTCCCATTGAAACACGCACAGCCATGTACCCGACAGCGGGTGTCAGGTTCCTGTGACTGCTCCCACTGCGGTGCCCCACCTTTCTCCCCCGTCGGGGGCTGGCATTTGTAAGTTCCTCAGAGGGCTTCGGAGGCAGTAAGAGGTTGCCTGGTGGGTTCCAATAGGATGCCGATGCAAAATACCAAGTCACTGAATGAAGGAAGTGCTCTTCCTGCTGACTGGGGTTCTCAGCGTTATGTCTGGGCATTGCTTCAGGATCAATTAAGACGCAAGGGCAGAGTCCTGCATATTTAAATACTGTGCCCTGAGCAGCGGCTTCCTAAGCTAATGAGTTTGGCTGAGAAGACCCCAGCAATGCAGTCCTGTCCAGACCTTAAATAGAGAGCTTTGCAAACTGGAGCTCCAGCTATGAAGCCAGTCCTCATGGTTCTGCCTGCACCTCTTTATTAAGGTAGCTCCCCCTTAATTCTCCTACCTACAACCGCCCCATGCTTTGAGGTCCAACCCCTCTACAAGCCTCTTCCACACTTTCTGCCCACCGCCGATTTCTCTCCCTTCCCCGAGCTCCTGTGGTAGTTAGGGATTGCACCATCCTGGCCAGCGTTTAATTACTACCACCTTTTATTGCTCTCCGCTTATTGCACCTGTGCTATTTTACAGCGCTACGTGCTGCATCTTCCAGATTCACCTTGTTTTCACTCCTTCCACTTCCACACTATGCCTGGGGCCTATCAAATTTATTTTGCACGATTGACAGATGATTTTTAAATATATATAATAGTTATATTGTATAGCATAAATATATATTATAAATTATAACATAAGTATATTATATTAACATATGTAGTATATATTATAACATGAATATATAAGGTAAATGTAAATCTTGATGCTATGGTTCCCCAAATTCATATGAATTCATATGAATTGTAACCCCTAGTACCTCAGATTGTGACTCTATTTGGAGATAGGGTCTTTCAAGAGGTAATTAAGTTAAAAGGAGGTCATTAGGGTGGGCTGTAATCCCACATGACTGCTGTCTTCATAAGAAGAGATTAGGGCCGGGCAAGGTGGTTCACGCCTGTAATCCCAACATTTGGGAGGCCGAGGTGGGAAGATAACCTGAGGCCAGGAGTTCGAGAACAACCTGGACAACATGAAGAAACCCCGTCTGTACCAAAAATACAAAAATTAGCTGGGTGTGGTGGTGTGCGTCTGTAGTCCCAGCTGCTCGGGAGGCTGAGGCAGGGGAAACACTGGAATCCAGAGGTGGAGGTTGAAGTGAGCTGAGATCACACCACTGCACTCCAGCCTGGGGGACAGAGTGAGACCCTGTCTCAAAATAACAACAACAAAAAACAAAAACAATAAAAAGGGGTTCTGTGGGGTAGCAACGAGGCTGGAGAACACTGAAGTTCTATCCCAGATGTAATGACAACAAAAAGTCCAAAAAAGTCACACAAAGCTAATGGTCCTTGCTCAGGAAACACTTAAGCCAACAGAACCCATAACGCTTTTATCTAGACTTCCTAGAACTGTACTCATTGCTACGGATAAACTCAATTATCAAAACTCACTGACTCTGAAATGTAACTTGCATATACTGCTGCCCATTCCAATTCATCAGATAGGCAGCTGTTCCACGGTTAATGTAATCACTCCCTGCCACGTTATTAAACTGTTTTCTAAGTATGAAAGGATGACAGTGTGGGTTCTCTGATGCAGATGTGGACATTTGCCAGGTCACATCTGGCCGGGGGTTTGTCACACCATGACTTCATGAAGAAATCAATTCCCGTTTCCTTCAGCTGACCTTAGGGCCATCTTCACAGGCTTGATTTTCTCGATTGTAATATAAAAATTAAATTTCAGCCCATATGATTTATGTAGTGTTATTTCTTTTCTTTCTTTCTTTCTTTCTTTCTTTCTTTCTTTCTTTCTTTCTTTCTTTTTTTTTTTTTTAGACGGAGTCTCACTCTGTTGCCCAGGCTGGAGCGCGGTGGCGCGATCTTGGCTCACTGCAAGCTCCGCCTCCCGGGTTCAGGCCATTCTCCTGCCTCAGCCTCCCGAGTAGCTGGGACTACAGGCACCCGCCACCATGCCCGGCTAATGTTTTGTATTTTTTAGTAGAGATGGGGTTTCACCGTGTTAGCCGGGATGGCCTCGATCTCCTGACCTCGTGATCCACCCGCCTCGGCCTCCCAAAGTGCTGGGATTACAGACGTGAGCCACTGCGCCCGGCCGCCTATGTGCTATTTCTTTCAGAAGTGAACAGCACATAGTGCATGTTCACAAGGTCCCCACAAAGCAAGAAGGGGAAGGTCCATAATTCTGTCCAGCTTTTGTGTATAGAGACATTCATAGAAAGAGGAAGAGCTGGGCATAAAGTCCTATCCATCCATGCCTAGGGTTGCAGGTTACTCTCCAAGCCACATTAGCAGAAATGCCACTGGGCCAGGGCTAATTGCCAAGCAATCACACCCCAGGCCTTTGCTGGGGTCTTGTGCATGGCATATGTCTCTCCTAAGTCTGTGAGAATTAAGCTAAAGTCCTGGTGGGCACAGTGGTGCATGTCTGTAGTCCCAGCTACTCGGGAGGCTGAAGCGGAAGGATTGCTTGAGCTCGGGAGATGGAGGCTGTGGTGAGCTATGATTGCACCACTGTATTCCAGCCTGGATGACAGAGCGAAATCCTGTCACTGTCACACACACACACACACACACACACACACACACAAAGCTAAAGTCCTTCTGCAAAGTTTGGCACAAATTTCCTTGGACCTTTCCTGCTTCAGAGGCCTGGGCAGAGGGTTCCCCAAACACAGGACTTTACCTCTTTCTTAAACGTGCCTTTCAATATTTAACATCAATCTGTGAATCCACAGTAGATTTTTAAAAATTTTGGTTTTGGCCGGGCACGGTGGCTCACGCCTGTAATCTCCACACTTTGGGAGGCTGAGGCAGGCAGATCATGAGGTCAGAAGTTTGAGACCAGCCTGACCAACATGGTGAAACCTCGTCTCTACTAAAAATACCAAAATTAGCCAGGCACGGTGGCATGCGCCTGTAATCCCAGCTACTCAGGAGGCTGAGGCAGGAAAATCGCTTGAACCTGTTTTTTTTTTTTTTTTTCAAGGGAGTCTCACTCTGTTGCCCAGGCTGCAGTGGAGTGGTGCAATCTCGGCTCACTGCAACCTCCACCTTCCGGGTTCAAGTGATTCTCCTGCCTCAGGCTCTGAGTAGCTGGGATTACAGGTGCACGCCACCACGCTAATTTTTTTGTATTTTTAGTAGAGATAGGGTTTCCCCATGTTGGCCAGGCTGGTCTCGAACTCCTGACCTCAGAGGATCCGCCTGTCTAGGCCTCCCAAAATGCTGGGATTATAGGAATGAGCCACCTTGCCTGGCCTTAAAAAAAATTTCTTTTTTTGAAACAGGGTCTCACTCTGTCACCCAGACTGGAGTGCTGGGGTGCGATCATAGCTCACTGCAGCCTTGAACTCCCAACCTCAAACAATCCTCCCACCTCGGCATCCCAAGTAGCTGTTACTACAGGCGCGCCACCATACCTGTAAAATTTCTTTGTAGGCCAGACATGGTGGCTCATGCCTGTAATCCCAGCACTTTGGGAGGCCGAGGCGGGCAGACCACCTGAGGTCAGGAGTTCAAGTCCAGCCTGGCCAACATGGTGACACCTCGTCTCTACTAAAAATACAAAAATTAGCTGGGAGTCATAGTGCATGCCTGTAGTCCCAGCTACTCAGGAGGCTGAGGCAGGAAAAACGCTTGAACTTGGGAGGGGGAGGTTGGGTGACAATGAGACCCTGTCTCAAAAAAAACAAGATTTTTTTTTTGAGACTGCTGATCTCAAGCAGTCTTCCCACTTCGGCCTCCCAAAGTGTTGGGATTACACGCATGGGCCAGTGGATATATTAAATGCCCATGAGATAAGTGAATCAAGAAAGTGAGGCTAAATTTTCCCCATCAGAATATGCAAGCTCTTCCTCATTACATGCCTCCTGCCCGTCCCCCAACTTGCCAACACACACTGAGATTTTGGGTCTCAGATCCCTATCTATTTTCGGAGAAAAAGGTGATTCCCTTGGAATCCCTGATGCAGATGGATACTGTGTTGAGACGTGGGTCTCCTGCTTCTCTGAAGGTACAATTAGTTTTCTTGTAAGGTTCCATAACTAGATTAATGAGTCAGTATCATCTAGTCGGATTATCTGTTTCATCAGAGATTCGTCATAGATTTCCTATGTTTCTGATCAGTTACCATGGATACCGCTTTTGTTATCACAGTTCTTCGTAACCAAAGGCTGCACTTTTGTGGGCTTCACCCACTGTAAAAATTAATCTGTGCAAAGCTCTCAGGATACACCTTGTTTGTTTGTTTGTTTTTAATTCTTTTTAATAGAGATGGAAGGATTGCAGGTCCGGGGTAGTGGTAAGGAGGGGAGCTGAAATAAATTTCTCATATGCCTGTTCATTATCAAACATTTGCATCTCATCTTCAACTCGAAGCATACATTTCCAGTGTGGTTTATGCTTTGGAGACATTTGACTCTGAGGATGCTGGGGTTTGGAGACAATCATTTCCTTCCTCCTCCTCTCATGCTCATCTCATCGCAGTAGAATTACTTGCTTAGCTGTCTGTCTTCTTTCTTCCCTCTATAATACTGTGGATTCAAGTTATCATTGTCTCCCCAAAGTGGCTCAGGGCACAGAGAGTTCTCAACATGTGTTCAGCGAATGAATGGCTCTTTTCTTGTATTTATCTCCTCTTACTCAGCTGAAAAGTGCAATTACATCTAAGATCCCTGTTTAAGAAAGGACTCTTCTGGTCGTAAGAAAAAAAAACAGGCCGGGCGCGGTGGCTCATGCCTGTAATCCCAGCACTTTGGGAGGCCAAGACGGGCGGATCACGAGGTCAGGAGATGGAGACCATCCTGGCTAACACGGTGAAACCCCGTCTCTACTGAAAATACAAAAAATTAGCCGGCCTGGTGGCGGGCGCGCCTGTAGTCCCAGTTACTCGGAAGGCTGAGGCAGGAGAGTGGCGTGAACCCGGGAGGCGGAGCTTGCAGTGAGCCGAGATCGCGCGCCAGTGCCCTCCAGCCTGGGTGACAGAGCGAGACTCCGTCTCAAAAAAAAAAAAAGAAAAGAAAAAAACAAAAAAGAAAAAAACAAAAGACACTCAAGGAACGAGAGCCTGGTGGGTGATGAAGGAGATATCCAGGCACAGGAGCCCGGGAAAACCCGGACAGGCGAATTGAAGTCTTGGAGCTGCAAAAGGACACTTCTGGATTTAGGGCTGCCCCAGGGGCTGCGGGAGCAGGAGTGTGTGGGTTTCACTCGGGTGTTCTGCCCTTGACACAGTCATGGGCTCCTCCAGGCCTCCTGTTCCCTGCTCTCTCTTGCTGTGTCTCGCCTGTCAGTCTACATCTACTTTATACATTCATCCGATCCACATTTCTTCTCCTTCATAACTTCAGTTGCACAGGGCCCACAATGGCCTCTCTGGCTTCTTTCTATGTTATAATGTTTAAAGGTCAACTTTTTTTCCTCCAAGTTTTATTTTAGATTTGGAGGTACCTGTGCAGGTTTGTTACATGGGAATATTGTGTGATGCTGAGGTTTGGGGTACAATGGAACCCATCACCCAGGGAGTGAGCATAGTACCCAAGAGTCAGTTTTTCAACCCTGTCCCCCTCCTTCTCCTCTCCACTCCTCTCTAGGACTCCCAAGTGTCTCTTTTCTTTTTTTTTTCTTTTCCTTTTCTTTCTTTCTTTTTTTTTTTTTTTTTTAAGACAGGCTCACTCTGTTGCCCAGGCTGGAGTGCAGTGGCACTCTGGTGAACTTCCCAGGCTCAAGTGATCCTCCCACCTCAGCCTCCCTAGTAGCTGGGACCACAGGCGTGCACCATCATGCCTGGCTAATTTTTTTTTTTTTTTAATTTTTAGTCGAGATGAGGTCTTGCTATGTTGCCTAGGCTGGTCTTGGTCTCCTCAGGTCAAGCAATCCTCCTGCCTCCACTTCCCAAAGGTCTGGGACTGCAGATGTGAGCCAACATGCCTGGCCCCCCAGGGTGTATTGCTGGCATCTTTATGTCCATGAGTACCCAAATTTTAGCTCTCACTTATAAGTAAGAACATGTGATATTTGGTTTTCTGTTCCTTCGTTAATTTGCTTAGGATGATGGCCTCCAGCTGCATCCCCGTTGCTGCAAAATATATGATTTTGGAAGATGGAACACTTGAGGCCAGGAGTTCGAGACCAGCCTGGTCAACATGGTGAAACCCCATCTCTACCAACAATACAAAAAATTAGCTGGGTGTGGTGGTGCACACCTATAATCCCAGCTACTAGGGAGGCTGAGGCAGGAGAATCACTTGAACCCAGGAGGTGGAGGCTGCAGTGAGCTGAGATCATGCCACTGTACTCCAGCCAGGTGACAGAGTGAGACTCCATCTAAAAAAACAAAACAAAACAAAACAAAACATGATTTTGTTCTTTTTCACGGCTGCAAATATCAACTTTTAACATTAACTGCCCCATTCTCTCAAGCTTACTCTTTCTTCCTTCAAATGCCCCAGGCAAGAATCTGATTGGTCCAGCTCATTTTTTTTCTTTCTCTCTTTTTTTTTTTTTTTTTTGAGACGGAGTCTAACTCTATTGCCCAGGCTGGAGGGCAGTGGCACCATCTTGGCTCACTGCAACTTTCTCCACCTCCCGGGTTCAAGTGATTCTCTTGCCTCACCCTCCCGAGTAGCTGGGACCACAGGTGTGTGCCACCACGTCTGGCTAATTTTTGTCTTTTTAGTAGGGACGGGTTT
Source organism: Pan paniscus (assembly GCF_029289425.2). Lineage (NCBI taxonomy): Eukaryota > Metazoa > Chordata > Mammalia > Primates > Hominidae > Pan > Pan paniscus. The sequence goes on along the minus strand of NC_073249.2, from coordinate 221,491,024 downwards.
CACCATGTTGGCCAGGCTGGTCTTGAACACCTGACCTCAAGTGATCCGCCCTCCTCAGCCTCCCAAAGTGCTGGGATTACAGGCATGAGCCACTGGGCCTGGCTACCTCATCTTTCTAAACCAGGATGATGCACAGTCCCTGGATTGGCTGTTCTAGGTCAGGAGACCCACAGTCCTATCAAATGTGGCTAAGGGTCAATGTCATATGCTACAAAACATGGCTGCCCATAGACAGTTTTCACCAAAGGATAAGGCGGGTCATGGGGACTGTCATTTAGAGTGGTGGGCAACACTCTCTCCATTGTGCAGCAGTAATGTGGTGCAGTGGTTTGACACCAGGTGGGCGGGGAGGGGGGCTGCTGAAGCCAATCAAGCTAATTCCACTCCTTCCCCTTGCCTGTTCTTGGTCCAAGAATCCAAGGTTGGGCCAGCAAGTGGCATTCCTCTGTGACAGGGAGAGGTTCAGGGATGGGTCTGCAGATCAGTTCGATGTTTTCTCAAGGACATTGTTGGGAAGGAAATGTCCTTGTTTTTAAGGAACGGCCGTAGGGAGAAGTGGTTTCTCTTCCTTTGGACATTGCTGTGCACAAATAAATGGGAGAGCCCCAAGCTGCGGCAGCCATTCTTACTTCTGCCCCAAGGATGACATCACAAGCTCAAGAGGGCAGGACTCAGAGCATGGCAGGGAAACTGAGGCAGAGCCAGTGGAATAGCTAGGTCCCAAAGCCCACCCTTTCTCTTGGCCTCCAGTCATTTGATCCAATAAATGTCCTTATTGTTTAAGCCAGTTTTGGGCTTTTGTAATTTGCAGCTAAAAGCATGGCTGGGAGTAGGGGGTGGGCTGGGTAGGGGGTGCCTGTGGGCCTGGCGGGGAATGCATAGGGTGTGATTTCAAATGGTGAATTCTGAATATTATGCAGGGGGCGGGCCAGCTCCACAAGCAGACAGCCGAGAAGTCACAGAGGACCCTGTACTTGGCTTAATGATTTGCTGTCTTAAAATTCCTATTAAAAAAATTTTTTTAAATTTTATTTTAGAGATGGGCTCCAGCTCTGTTGCCCTGGCTGGAGAGCGGTGGTGCGATCATAGCTCACTACAGCCTCAAACTCCTGGGCTCAAGCAATCCTCTTGCCTCAGCCTCCCAAGTAGCTGGGACTACAGGCGTGCACAATCATAGATGGCTAATTTATTTATTTTGCAGAGATCGGGTCTCAGTATGTTGCACTGGCTTCTCTTGAACTCTTAGGCTCCAGTGATCCTCTGACCTTGGCCTCCCAAAGTGCTGGGATTACAGGTGTGAGCCACTATATCCAGTTATACATTTTTAACAAGGGGCCTGCATTTTCATTTTGCACCAGGCCCTAAGAATTATGTAGACAGTCCCAGGCAGGTGACAGAACATTTAGAAAAGGAGTGTGTAAACTGTGAAGCACTATACAAAAGCATCCTGTCCTTCTCCCCAGGGACAAAAGATACTATGTGAGCCTCCTATGCCTAGTTTCATGGGTCTTCCTGCCAGCAAACCTCCCATCCATACGCTCCAACTGTCTGCTGCCCGATCCCTGATAGCCTGCACAGACAGCGGGTCAACTCCGACCTACTGTGTTCCCATAGGAACGTGGAGAGATAGGTAGAGAATTCATTATCCATTGAAGTTTGTTTTCCGTTTTTGGAAGTTTTGGGAAGTATAAGACCAAAGTTGAACTATTTAATTAACAGCTAAACAAATGAGTAAAGCACACACACACACACACGCGCGCACACACGCGCGCACACATACACGCACACACACACGCGCACACACACGCACACTCGCACGCACACACACACGCACACACGCACACACACACACACACACACACACGAACTACTATGTTTGCTGGGCCTGAATTAAAATCTACTGGTCTGGGCCGGCCATGGTGACTCATGCCTGTAATCCTAGCACTGTGGGAGGCCGAGGTGGGCTGATCGCCTGAGGTTAAGAGTTCAAGACCAGCCTGGCCAACTTGATGAAACACCAACTCTATTAAAATACAAAAATTAGCTGGGCGTGGTGACTCATGCCTGTAGTTCCAGCTACTCGGGAGGCTGAGGCATGAGAATCACTTGAACCCGAGATGCAGAGGTTGCAGTGAGCCGAGATTGCGCCACTGCACTCCAGCCTGGGACTCTGTCTCAAAAATCTATTTCTCTGTTCAGAATCTTCCTCTGCCTTTTAGGGACCTACTTTAGACTCACGGGCCCGACTATCCTACCTTTATCTTTGTGTGTGTGTGTGTTTTTCCCACTGAACGTGGGCTCATGTGTCACAGGTGAAAAGAATGGCTGTCTGATTCAGCCTGTCCCTTCATCCTGCTCATGTGGTTCCGGTGAGTGAGTGTTACCTCGGAGATAATGAATGCATCCCATTTAGTGCAAAAATATACCTTGTCACCGGTCACATGGCAAATGTAGCCATAAAAAGTTAAAAATGCTATTATTTAAAATTTATTTTCTCATAAAAAATGGTTCCTGAAATGATCATAATTTGAAGAACTTACTTCATAGTTATGATACATTATGCCCGGGCCCAGGCCTAAGGCTGGTAATCCCAGAGCCAAGGGGGAGACCTCGGTTTTGGTTAGGACTAGGCAGCCTCGGTCCCTACCACCCCTTCCTTTACGGAGCCTCCACTCTGCGTCTGTTTCATTTACATCAACCCAAAATTGTGACTGCAGATGAGCCCATTTTACACTATTGCCTCCCCATTCCCAAAATGGCTTTTTTGTTTTTTTTTTGAGACAGGGTCTCACTGTCGCTCAGGCTGAAGTGCAGTGCTGTGATCTCAGCTCACTGCAACCTCTGTCTCCCAGGCTTAAGCGATCCTCACACCTCAGCCTCCCGAGTAGCTGGGACTACAGATAGGCATGCATCATTATGCATGGCTCATTTTTTTTTTTTTTTTTTTTAGAGAGGGGGTTTCGTTAAGTTGGCCAGGCTGACCTCAAACTCCTGGGCTCAAGCAATCCTCTTGTCTTTGTGTCCTGAGTAGCTGAGACTGCAGGTGCACACCACCATGCCTGGCTAATGTTATTTTATCTAATTTTTTTGTAGAGACGAGGTCTTGCCACATCATTGCCCAGGCTGGTCTTGAACTCTGAGGCTCAAGTGATTTTCTTGCCTTGGCCTTCTAAAGTGCTGGGATTGCAGGTGTGAGCCACGATGTCTGGCCTCAAATGGCATTGTGTGTGTGTGTGTGTGTGTGTGTGTGTGTGTGTGTGTGTGTGTGTCTGTGAGGTTTGCAGGTTTAGAGACTTTTCTCCCAGTGGACTTTAATTCTCTTAGGTAAAGGAAAGGGCATGATGCTGGCTGGAATCCTCAGGACGAATGTCCCCTTTGTGCTTCATCAGTGGTTCCTGATCTTACTTTGGGGACCCCTCCTTCCCCCACTCCAGTGATTGTCCGACCTGAGAGTCATCGAAGTGTGTGGATTCAGGAGGTCTGTGGTCACCATTTAGTGATCAGCCGTGGTATGAGAAATCTCCATTGCTTCTGGTGCAGGGGACGGTGGGGGGCACCCATGATAGAGCAGCACCTATGTTCCTGACAGTAATAAACATGTTTGACCCTGCTATGCATGACATGGCACAAGCCTGCTAACAACTGCAGCTTAAGGAGAGCAGGGTTCTGTGCTGGGAACCCTACAGATGCATAATTTCTTTTCTCTTTTTGACCCTGTGCTCCAAGATGCATAATTTCATTATTATTATTTTTATTATTTTGAGACAGAGCCGAGGCTGGAGTGCAGTGGTACCATCTCAACTCATTGCAACCTCTGCCTCCTGGGTTCAAGTGATTCTCCTGCCTCAGCCTTCTGAGTAGCTGGGATTATAGGTGCCCGCCACCAAGTCTGGCTGATGTTTGTATTTTTAGTAGAGATGGGGTTTCCCTATGTTGGCCCAGGCTGGTCTTGAACTCCTGGCCTCAAGTGATCCACCCACCTTGACCTCCCAAAGTGCTGGGATTACAGGTGTGAGCCACTGCCCGCTGCCAATTTCATTAATCTTTGTAACTATCCTATGGGAAAATATATGCGTTTCCTACTCCTGTTGTAACCAATGATCACAAACATAGTGCCCTAAAACAACACATCCATTTATTATCTTACAGTTATGGAGGAAATGGGTCTTACTGGACCAAAATGAAGGCATTGGCCGAGCTGTGTTCCTGCTCTAGGCTCTGCAGGAGAATCCCTTTCCTTGCCTTTTCCAGCTCCCCCAGGCTGCCCACATCCTTTGGTTTGTGGTCCCCTCCTCCTCCTCTTCAAAGCCAGCAGTGCTGCCTCTTCACATCTCGCTCTGACCTTGGCGGTTGTGATCCCATCTCCTTCTCAGACTCTGACTCTCATGCCTCCCTCTTCTAAGGACTCTTGTGATCCCACTGGGTCCACTTGGATGATGCAGGAGAGTCCCCATAACTCACTCAACATCTTTCCATTTCATCACATCTGTAAAGACCCTTTGCGGACCAGGCGAGGTGGCTCTTACCTATAATCCCAGTGCTTTGGGAGGCCGAGGCAGGTGGATCACTTGGAGTCAGGAGTTTGAGACCAGCCTGGCCAACATGGTGAAACCCCGTCTCTACTAAAAATACAAAAATTAGCCGGGTGTGGTGGTGCATGCCTGTAATCCAAGCTGCTTGGGAGGCTAGGGCAGGAGAATCACTTGAACCCGGAGGTGGAGGTTGCAGTGAGCTGAGATCATACCACCGCACTTCAGCCTGGGTGACATAGTGAGATTCAGTCCCGCCAAAAAAAAAAATAATAATAAAAAAAGACCCTTTGTGATATGAAGTCACACATTCACAGGCTCTGAGGGTTAGGAAATGTATTCATACATGGTTGTGGGCCATTATTCTATTGGTCACAGAAAGGTGATAGATAAATAAACAAACTGAGGCTCAGAATGACCTGCCCAAGGGCACATGGCTGATGTGGAACACCTGGGATTTAAATCCAGGTGTGTCAGACACCGAGGCTTACTCATTTGGGTCAGCGTGTGCCCTTTCTGCAATGGCACTCTTTCCCCCAGTGGTTAGTGGGTGCCTGTACTCCCCAAACCCACTTGGCAGCACCCAAACTGAGTAACATTCTTTCACACCAGTATTAGGGTTCTCTAGAGGGACAGAGCTCATGGAATATATATATATAAATATATATATAAACTTAATACTTAATAAACTCCCCTTTATATATTTATACATAATATATATATTTATATAAATACATATTTATATATTTATATATAAACTTAATACTTAAATTCCTCTTTATATATTTATATAATATATTTATATAAATATATATTTATATGAATACACATTTATATATTTATATATATATTTATTATATATTTACATATTTATATATTTATTTATTTTATATATTATATATTTATTTATATATAAATATAAATATATTTATAATTATATATATTTATTTATATATAAATATAAATATATTTATAATTATATATATTTATTTATATATAAATATAAATATATTTATATATTTATTTATATATAAATATAAATATATTTATATTTATATATATATAAATATATTTATATATTTATTTATATATAAATATAAATATATTTATATATTATAAATATTTATTTATATATAATATATATTTATATTATATATGTATATATTATATATTATATAATATATGTATATATTATATATTATATAATATATACATATATATTATATACTATATATAATATATACGTATATATTATATATAGTATATAATATATACGTATATATTATATAATATATTATATACATATATATTATATATTATATTATATATGTATATATTATATATTATATTATATATATTTATCATTATAATAAATATATTTATATTTAATAATATAATATTTATTATTATAATTAATTATATATAATTATATATAAATAATTTATATATAAATATATAATTTGTTATTCTAATTAATTATATAAATATATAAATATATTTATATTTAATACATTTATATATTTATATATTAAATTATATATTTATATAATATTATATAATTATATATAATTATATATAATATTTATATATTATATATAATATGTATAAAAATATAAATATTATATATAATATATAATTATATATTATATATAAGTATATATTATATATAAGTATATATAATATATAATATAATTATATATTATATATAATATATAATTATATATTATATATAATATAATTATATATTATATATAATTATATATTATATATAAGTATATATAATATATAATATAATATAATATATAATTATATAATATAATAATATATAATAATATAATTATAATATAATAATATAATTATATAATATAATATAATATAATATATATTATATTATATATAATATAATAATATAATTATATTATAGAATATATAATATAATATAATAATATATAGTAATATAATAATATAATATAATATAATATAATATATATAAATATTTAATATATATTATATAATTATATATTAAATTATAAATTATATAATAAATATATTAATAATTATATATTAATATATTTATATTTAAATATATAAATATATTTATAATTAATTATAATATTTATATATTATATATTTATATATTTATTTATATATAATATATATTTATATAAATATATATATTTGTATATATCATATATTATATGATATATATATAAAGGGGAGTTTATTAAGTATTAACTCACACCATCACAAGGTCCCACAACAGGCCATCTGCAGGCTGAAGAGCAAGAAGAGCCCGTCCGAGTTCCAAAATTGAGGAACTTGGGAGTGTGATGTTTCGAGGGCAGGAAGCATCCAGCACAGGAGAAAGACGAAGGCTGGGAGGCTAAGCCAGTCTCTCCACATTTTTCTGCTTACTTTCTAGCCGAGCTGGCAGCTGATTAAATGGTGCCCACCCAGATTAACGGTGGGTCTGCCTTTCCCAGCCCAGTGACTCAAACGTTAATCTCCTTTGGCAACACCCTCACAGACACACCCAGGATCCATACTCTGTATCCTTCAATCCAATCAAGTTGACACTCAGTCTCAACCATCACAACACCTGATGCAAAGTCACAGGCCGTTGGCTTTCATGCCCACCTGTATGGTAAGGCCAGGATTCAGAAAATGTTCCTCAGTCCCCAAACCAGGACCTCACCACACCCGAGTCACCACTGCCAACCCCCAACTCCCATCCCTATTTGCCCTCTGTGCCTGGCGGGGGGTTGGGGGAGTTTGTTTTGTTCCTCAAAATGTGGTCCATGGGCCCACTGCGTCGGCATACCTGGGCACTTGTTGGAAAGGCGGGATCTCGGCCCCACCCTAGATCAGCTTAATCAGAATCTGCATTGTAACCAGAGCCCCCTCAGTGAGTCACGTGTACAGTGGAGTTTAAGAAGCTCCTCCCTCCAGGACCATGCTCCACCTGGGCTGTCTTCTCACACCTATTTCTCCTCTTCTTCTGCCCCCTCCGCAGGTGTCTCGGCTTGGATTCCTGCAGCTCGGGAGGACGCATTAGGGAAATGTCTATGATGCTCTTTCTGCCTTAGCTTGTTAGAGTTGGCAGCAGAAGAGGCCCCTCCTGGCAGCGCTCGGCTGGGCCCTGCAGCTGGCTGGGGGAGGCCTCTCTGTGGCCACACGCCTGGGGTCTGGGCTGGTTCCCCTTGCTGCTGCCTCTCTCCTAGGTGGACAGTGGTCTAGAGCTGTGCTGGGGGCCCCGTCCTTCCTCCTGTGCACCAGCCCCAGCGAGAGGCAAAGGCGAAGGTGTGAAATGACTTTGACCTTGGTGTTTAGGCAGATCCCTCTCACTCTGAAAGTGCTTCAACATGTTGGCCTGGTACGTTCCGAGCACTGTGGAGTTTTGGCAGAGTGGCCGATAAGTATTTTTAGTTCCTTCCTCCTTAATGTTTGCCAGAAAACCACAGTCATTACTCATGAGGAGGAGAAGTTTCCTCCCTCCCAGGCTCCAGAAGAGTCTGGGCTTGCCCTCAGATGCCCACTGAGCTGCCCCTGCCTGGGCGTCTAAGCTGTCTTTGAAATCAACATAATGCTAACACCTACAATAAAGCAGGATACCATATATTTTTTAATAGACTAAGACCTGAGCTTTTTTTTGTTAATTAATTTGGTGGTTTTTTTTTTTTTTTTTTTTTTGAGATGGAGTCTTGCTCTGTTACCAGGCTGGAGTGCAGTGATGCGATCTCAGCGCACTGCAACCTCCACCTCCTGGGTTTAAGCAATTCTCCTGCCTCAGCTTCCTGAGTAGCTGGGACTACAGACGCGAACCACCATGCCCAGCTAATTTTTTGTATTTTTAGTAGAGATGGGGTTTCACCATGTTGGCCAAGCTGGTCTTGAACTCCTGACCTCAGGTGATCTGCCCACCTCGGCCTCTCAGAGTGCTAGGATTACAGGCATGAGCCACCGCACCCGGCCTTTTTTTTTTTTTTTTTTTTTGAGATGGGGTCTCACTCTGTCACCCAGGCTGGAATGCAGTGGCACCATCTCAGCTCATTACAACGTCTACTTCCCAGGCTTAAGTGATCCTCCCACCTCAGCCTCCTAAGTAACTGGGACCACAGTCATGCGCCACCACGCCTGGCTAATTTTTGTGTATTTTGTAGAGATGGGGTTTCATTAAGTTGTCCAGGCTGATCTTGGACTCCTGAGCTCAAGTGATCCTCCCTCCATGGCCTCCCAAAGTGTTGGGATTACAGGTGTGAGCCAGCTTGCCTGGCCCAATTTATTTGTTAAAATTCTAGTAAAATATACATATCATAAAATGTAATATTTTAATATTTTAACCACTTTTTTTTTTTTTGAGACGGAGTTTTGCTCTTGTTGCCCAGGCTGGAGTGCAATGGCGCAATCTTGGCTCACTGCAACCTCCACCTCCCGGGTTCAAGCCATTCTCCTGCCTCAGCCTCCCGAGTAGTTGGGATTACAGGCATGTGCCACCACGCGCGGCTAATTTTGTATTTTTAGTAGAGATGGGTTTTCTCCATGTTAGTCTGGCGGGTGTCCAACTCCCAACCTCAGGTGATCCGCCCACCTGGGCCTCCCAAAGTATTGGAATTACAGGTGTGAGCCACCGCTCCAGTCGTATTTTAACCACTTCTAAGTATACCATTCAGTGGCATAAGTATATTCACAGTTGTGCAACTATCACCACCATTCATTTCCAGAGCTCTTCATCTTGTGAAACTGAAACTCTGTACCCATTAGACAAGAGCTCCCCATTCCCCCGCCACCCCCTTATCCTCTGGAAACCACCATTCTACTTTCTATGAATTCCATGACTCTAGGTCTCTCATATGAGTGTAATCATACAATATTTGTCCTCTTGTGACTGGTTTATTTCACTGAGCATAATGTTTTCAAGTTTCACCCATGATGTAGTGGCCTAAGCTTCTTAAAAAAAAGAAAAGCCCGGGCGCGGTGGCTCACACCAGTAATCCCAGCACTTTGGGAGGCCGAGGCGGGTGGATCACCTGAGGCCAGGAGTTCGAGGCCAGCCTGGCTAACATGGCGAAACCCTGTCTGTACTAAAAATAACAAAAATTAGCCGGGTGTGGTGGCGGGTGCTTGTAATCCCAGCTACTCAGGAGGCTGAGGCAGGAGAATCACTGGAACCCGGGAGATGGAGGTTGCAGTGAGTCGAGATCATGCAACTGCACTCCAGCCTGGGCTACAGAGTGAGACTCCATCTCAAAAAAAAAAAATCACCCATTTAATTGATAGAGGAGGCTGAGCACAGTGACTCACGCCTGTAATCTCAACACTTTGGGAGGCAGAGGTGGGAGGATTGCTTGAGCCCAGGAGTTTGAGATCAGCTTGGGTAATATAGCTAGGTCCCATCTCTCCAAAAAATAAATAAATGAGACAGGCATGATGGCGTGTGTCTGTAGTCTCAGCTACTCGGTGGGAGGCTGAGGTGGGGGGAGGATCACTTGAGCCCAGTAAGTCGAGGCTGCAGTGAGCTATGATCACACCACTGCGCTCCAGCCTAGGTGACAAAGTGAGACCTGGTCTCAAAATCAAAAACAAAAACAAAAATCCATGATTGCATTTTTTTATTTTAGGCAACCAGTTTCTGGTTAGTCCTAGCATATCTGCTAAGGTAGGGCAGCATTTGCTTTCAAAAAAGGGATGGCCAACCAGAAGCACGCCAAAGGCAGCTCCCTACCACTTCTGCTCCTTGGGAATGGTCTGGGGAAAGCCAGCTGGGCACCCCTCCCCTCTGCTCAGGAGAGTGAAGAAATCCACAGGGTTAGGGCTTAGACAGCTTTGCACAAACTTAGGGACCCCCAATTCCCTCTGCCAAGGGCAAAGTTCCTGCACCTTCAGCATCTTCAATCATAGTTCCCTGTGTGGATCTTAGTTTTAATGGCAGTACCTTCCAGACCACAAGGGACGCGGCTCCCTCAGAAAAATCTCACCATTGGTGGAGGGATAATAGCCTTAAGGATCTAGTTCAGTAAACACAGGATTCTTTTGTGATGTGCTTTCCAAACGAGGCACACACTTTGGGATTAATTAAACTCTTTTCTAGCTGCTTGCCAGGGTAACCTTTCTTTTATGCTTCTTAGGGGGGCACACAACGTAAAAAGTCAAATCTATTATGTTCATGACTCGGAGGGAAAGATCTGGGACAAAATTACCTTACACACCATTTTTTTTTTTGGATGTTTTTTCTTTTCTTAAATTTCCTGAGTACTGGATCAAATGGAGAGCTGTCTGAGCTGTGTGCTAGCTAAGAAACAGAGTCAACCCAGGAGAGGAGCAGTTTGGAATTAAAGGGATAGAAGCTCAGGGTGGGCGGGGGGGGGTGACATTGATGACAGCATGAACCCCCAATTTCTTGGCACGCTCTTGGGGGGACAATAAAGAGGTACATGGGAGTTGAGTGCTGACTGTTGAAGCCTTGGCCCACGTTCTTATTCCAGGCTTGCTGCGTTTTTGAGTGCATGACATTTAATTAATTTTACAGTTCATTCTTTTCACCGTTCTGTTTTTGACAGTGTCACTCTCTGATCTCTCAGCTGGTTGGGAAAAATCTGTATCAGTCATTACCCTTGCTCAAGCCCAGACTGGGTCATCTGGCCACAGCAGGAGATGCAGCGGGGAACAGCAGCAGGAGATGCAGCGGGGAACAGCAGCAGGCATGGAGCTGAGACAAGATTTCACTGTGCAGACAGTTTCCGGGAAGAGGCTGGGTCCGAAGCTGCATCTCCATGTCCCAGGAGTACCTTTCAAAGCTTCCCCTGTCCTGGCCTCAAGCTCTAGGAGCTTTGAAAAAATGCTTGCATTTTGGGCCGGGCCGGGTGGCTCATGCCTGTAATCCCTGCACTTTGGGAGGCTGAGGCGGACAGATCGCTTGAGGTCAGGAGTTTGAGACCAGCCTAGCCAATATGGCGAAACCCTATCTCTGCTAAAAATACAAAAATTAGCTGGGTGGTGTTGGGTCAGCACCTGTAATCCCAGCTACTTGGGAGGCTGAGGCAGGAGAATCGCTTGAGCCTGGGAGGCAGAGGTTGCAGTGAGCTGAGATCATGCCACTGGACTCCAGCGTGGGTGACAGAGTGATACGCTATCTCAAAAAAAAAAAAAGCCTGGAAAATATGCTTGCATTTTGAATATCTATCTATCTATCTATATATTTTGTATCTGTAAAAGAAAAAATATTCAGGACTCTCTAAATGTATTATGCCATGTGGGGAGTTAAGCCCTGGAAACTCCCATAGCATGTATGCAACTTCTGCTCTTAGGTGATAGTTTAACTCTCTTCCTCATTGCTCTTGTTCTGTAAATGACTGGGAGAGACCAGAGACCAAACCTCCTCCCCTTCCAATCACTGATCTTTGTTGTAGATGAACTGCCTTCTTTATTGTCCCGTGCCTAACCTAGACCAGATGGGACAAAAGACCCCATGTCTATTACATCTTTAGTGTGGAAGGTTAAATATACCTTTCCCAAAAAGAAAAAGACTACCTCAACCAACCAGATATTGTAATTATGCATTAAACCTTATATAGAAAGACGTTGAGATTCTGTTCCGCTTCCCCAAGCTTTGTCTATATAAACAGTCGCAAACTTCTACACTTTGGAGCACTGACTTCCATTCTTTGGAATCCGTGCTTCCCAGGCAGCTCATCTTCAAACTTTGTGCCTGAATAAACTCCCTTTAAACCAGATTCTGACCATTTTGATTATTTTAAGTTGACATATCAAAATAGTATACACACAATAACAAGTAAAAAAAAGCAGAAAGATAATAATATTGAAAAGCGGCAATCTCACCCCAGTCCCCAAAGCGATTTTAACTGTTTCTTTCTTTAATTCTTCTGGAATTTCCTCTGCTGCTCTATGATCATACCTCTTGATATGGTTTGGTTCTGTGTCCCCACCCAAATCTCATCTTGAATTGTAATTCCCACATGTCGAGGGAGGGACCCGTGAAACCCACTTGTCAGGGGAGGGAGGTGATAGGGTCATGGGGACAGTTTTGCTCATGCTTCTTTTGAGATAGGGTCTCACCCTGTTGCCCAGGCTGAAGTGCAGTGGTACTTCTCCTCTTCTCCTCCTTCTTCCCCTCCTCCTCCTCCTCCTCCTTCTTCTCCTTCTCCTTCTTTCTTCCTTCTTTTTCTTCTTCTTTTGAGATAGGGCCTCACCCTGTTGCCCAGGCTGAAGTGATAATGAGTGAGTTCTCACGAGACCTGATAAGGGTCTCTTCCCGCTTCACTTTCTCTCTCTCTCCTGCTGCCATGTAAGACATGCCTGCTTCCCTTTCCACCACGATGGTAAGTTTCCTGAGGCCTCCCAGTCACGCAGAACTGTGAGCCAATTAAACCTCTTTCCTTTATAAATTACCCACTCTTGGGTAGTATCTTTATAGCAGTGTGAAAACAGACTAATACACCTCTCTGATTTGATTTATCAGTTTTGGACAATACCTTCCAACTCCTAAATAGGAAGATGAAAATTTAGCTCAAAAACATTCTACCTCTTCCCTCTCTGCCCTTTTCTCTCTTTTTATTTTTCATCACTGCTTTAACGAGATATATAATTCACAGGTCATAAAATTCACTCCGTTAAAGTGTACCACTCATTGGTTTTTAGTACACAGATCCACAAAGTTGTGCAACCATCTGTAAATCCACTGTGCACCATTCTCTAAAACCAGAACGTTTTTGTCCCTGCAAAAAAGAAGCCCCTATCTTCATTAGCAAGGACTCTTATTATTCATTCTTCTCAACCCCTGGCATCCTCACCAATGCTTGTTATTTTTCTGTCTGTCCTTCTCCTCCTCTTCTCCTTCTCCTCTTCTCCTCGTTCTTCCCCTCCTCCTCCTTCTTCTCCTTCTCGTTCTTTCTTCTTCTTCTTCTTCTTTTGAGATGGGGTCTCACCCTGTTGCCCAGGCTGAAGTGCAGTGTCATGATCACAGCTCACTGCCCTCAACTTCTTGGACTTCTTCTTCTTTTGAGATAGGGTCTCACTCTGTTGCCCAGGCTGAAGTGCAGTGGCATGATCACGGCTCACTGTCCTCAGCCTCTTGGGCCTCTTCTTCTTTTGAGATAGGGTCTCATCCTGTTGCCCAGGCTGAAGTGCAGTGGCATGATCACAGCTAACTGTCCTCAACCTCTTGAGCCTCTTCTTCTTTTGAGAGAGGGTCTCATTCTGTTGCCCAGGCTGAAGTGCAATGGCATGATCATAGCTCACTGCCTTCAACATCTTGGGCCCAAGCCATCCTCCCACCTCAACCTTCCTCCTGAGTAGCTGGGACCACAGATGCACACCACCATGCCCGATTATTTTTTTAAAAAATATTTGTAGAGATGAGGTTTTGCTATGTTGCCCAGGCTTGTCTAAACTCTTGGGCTCAAGTGATCCTCCTGCCTTAGCCTCCCAGAGTGCTGAGATTACAGGCATGAGTTACCTCACCTGGCTGTCTTTCTTCTTATAGCCATCATGATGGATGTAAAGTGGTATCTAATTGTGGTTTTGATTTGCATATATCCCTAATTATTTTGAGCTTGTTTTTTCACGAGCTTATTGGTCATTTATATATTTTCTTTGGAGAAATGTCTATACAAACCTTTCAGTCATTTTTAAATTGGATTGCCTGTTTATTGTTAAGTTGTAACAATTGTTTACATATTCTGGATACTAGACCCTTACAGATATATGATTGCATATATTTTCTTTCATTCTATGGGTTGTCCTTTTTATTTTCTTGAATGGTGTCCTTTACATGACCAAAGTTTAAATTTTTAATGAAGTTCAATTTATTTTTTCTTTTGTCACTTGCACTTTTCGAGATGTTTCTAAGAAATTATTGCCTAATCCAAGGTCGTGAAGATTTTTTACTCCTGTGTTTTCTTCTACGATTTGTATAGTCTTCGCTGTTACATTCAGAGCTGATTGTGCCATGTGGGGAGTTAAGCCCCGGAAACTGTCACATAGCATGTTTGCAACTGCTGCTTCTTAGGTTATAGTTTAACTGTCTTCCTCATTGCTCTGATAGGGATTGTGCTCAATCTGTGGACTAATATGGGGAGTTGGCATCTTAACAGTATTGTCTCCCAATCTGTGAACATAGATTCCATTTATCTAGAATGTTAATTTCTTTCTTTCTTGATTTCTTTTTTTTTTTTTCATAGAGGGGCTTGCTGTCTCCTCCAGGCTGGAGTGCAGTGGCACAATCATAGCTCACTGCAGTCTCCAATTCCTGTGATCAAGCAACCCTCCTGCCTCAGCCTTCTGAGTAGCTGGGACTACAGGCATGTGCCACCACACCCCACTAATTAATTTTTTTTTTTGGGTAGAGATAGAGTCATGCTATGTTGCCCAGGCTGGTCTTGAACTCCTGGCCTCAAGTGATCTTTCTATGTCAGCCTCCCAAGGTGTTGGGATTACAGGCATGAGCCACTATGCCCCACTATAATCTTTTTTATTTGTTGTTGTTGTTGTTGTTGTTTTGAGACGGAGTCTTGCTCTGTCGCCCAGGCTGCTGTGCAATGGTGCGATCTTGGCTCACTGCAGCTTCTGCCTTCCGGGTTCAAGACATTCTCTTGCCTCAGCCTCCCAAGTAGCTGGGATTACAGGCATTCACCATCCTGCCCAGCTGATTTTTGTATTTTCAGTAGAGACGGGGTTTCACCGTGTTGGCCAGGCTGGTCTCAAACTCCTGACCTCACGTGATACGCCCGCCTCGGCCTCCCAAAGTGCTGGGATTACAGGTGTGAGCCGCCGCGCCCGGCCTATAATCTTTTTTATATGGATTCAATTTGCTAGTATTTGATTTGCTAGTATTTGCTGGATTCAGTTTGCTAGTTTGTAGAGCTTTTTGTGTATCTTCATAAGGTCTATTGGTATGTGATTTTCTTGTGATGCCTTTGTGTAGTTTTGGTACTAGGGAATACTGGTCTTAGAGAATAGGTTGAGAAGTATTCCCTCCTGCTTTATTTTTTGGGAGAGCTTGCGAAGGATTGTTGTTAATTCTTCTTTAAACATTTGGTAGAATTCACCAGTGAATTCCAGGCCTGGGCTTTGTGTGTGTGTGTGTGTGTGTGTGTGTGTGTGTGTAGAGGAAGGTTTTTGATTACTAATTCAATTTACTTACTCGTTATAGGTATCCTCCTCCCCTTCTACTTCCCCTCCCCCTCCTCCTCCTCCTCCTACTCCTTTCTTCTTTTTTTGAAACAGAGTTTTGCACTGTCACCCAGGCTGGAGTGCAGTGGTGCAATCTCGGCTCACTGCAACCTCCACCTCCCGGGTTCAAGAAATTGTCTTGGCCTCGCACGGTGGCTCACATCTGTAATCCCAGCATTTTGGGAGGCTGAGGAGGGTGGATCACCTAAGGTGGGGAGTTCGAGACCAGCCTGACCAACATGGCGAAGCCCCGTCTCTACTAAAAATACAAAAAATTAGCTTGTTGTGGTAGCAGGTGCCTGTAATCCCAGCTACTTGGGAGGCTGAGACAGGAGAATTGCTTGAACCTGGGAGGAAGAGGTTGCAGTGAGACAAGATTCTGCCATTGCACTCCAGCCTGGGCAACAAGAGGGAAACTCCATCTCAAAAATAAATACATAAATAGTCCATCTTCAAGGTATGATAAATCTGAGTGCTGGCAGCCAGCCTGCGGGTGTAACAAACCTGAGGGCCCATGCACCTAGAAGGTCACGATAAGCGAACAGAATGTAGAGGAAGGGTCAGCCCATAAAAGGGGAGAAAGTTTCATTATTGGGAAATCGAAACTTTAGCAGGGAAGGGGACCTGGGTCTGACCTTAAAGGGGGATAATGAAACTTAGGTGACGTCCAGGAAGACTGTAACCCCATAGTACTAGACCAATGAGCAACTGGGGGAGGGACTGTGTGCTAGGAGATCAATTACCTGCTGTAGCTGCCCTGGCTGTGCCTGCCTACCAGACACCCCATCTTACAAGACTTCCTTTAAAAGTCTCACTTCTGCTGTTCTTCGTGTCTCCGAGTCTATTCTTTGGGTTTGAAGGAGTGAATATGTGTTTCTCACGCATGATAATTAGGTTTTCACGAGCATGTGTGACAGTGCCTCCCTCAAAACGAGTTACGACATCAGGACGTTACCCATCTGACATGAAATAAAGAAAAATAAAATAAAATAAGAAATCAAAATATAAGCCTATTAAAAGTTAGAAAGGTGATGGATAGAATAATTTAAGTACTGTAATAATATAAACATCAACCATTAAGAGAAGGGGAAAAACTCAAGAAAGGATTCAAGAAGAACTAGAAAATCTGGCTGGGCACGGAGGCTCGAGCCTGTAATCCCAGCACTTTGGGAGGCCGAGGCGGGCAGATCACTGGAGGCCTCCCAAAGTGCTGAGATTACAGGCATTAGCCACTGCACCGGACCAAAAATGGACCATTTAAAACGTTTTCTCACATTATGCTAATGAACTGCAAAAGGATCTATTTTGATTTCTTGTATATTCACTTTCCACAATTTCATTTGATCCTCCACTTTGTCAGACAAGGATATTTACACCCGATTTTTCCTCCTCTCCACGTCACAACATCTATCAGTTTCACTTTTTAACTTTTTCACGTGTTAGTGCTTGTTAACATTTGTGTTCTGTCTTGCCAACACAACCAAGTCTTGGGTGCGATGTCTGCAGCTTGACTTTAAAAGTCAGAAACCCATGAACGGCTTCCCATTATGATACCATTCTCAGGTTTGTTGCCTGGCCCAGTAGTGAGCTGTACACCATTCTTCCAAACATGAAAAAAAATCTGTCATGTTCCACTGATTGCTTAACATTATGACACATTTCATTTGCTTCATTTGTGGGCCATTATTTCTTGTATACGCTTGTTTTTCCTAGAGTGTCTAATTGCCTTTCTTTTCCTTTTTTTCTTGCATGACTTGTGTTAATCCTTTTCTTAATTATTTTTTAAGCTCTCAATTATTCCATCTATTCTATTAAATCTCCTTTTTTCACCAGAGATCTTTCTCTGAGCACGCTCTGCCTTCCTGATCTAAACTGGATGGATGGTTGCTCACTGGCTTTTTTTTTTTGAGACAGGGCCTTGCTCTGTCTCCCAGGCTGGAATGCAATGGTATAGTCACTGCTTACCACAGCCTTGACCTCCTTGGACTCAAGCAATCCTTCTGACTCAGCCTCCTGTGTAACTGGGACTACAGGCTTGCACCACTGCACGTGGCTAATTTTCATATTTTTATTTTAAGTAGAGACAAGGTCTGGCTATGTTGCCCAGGCTGGTCTCAAATTCCTGAGCTCAAGCGATCCTCCCGCCTTAGCTTCCAAAAGTTCTGGGATTACAGGCATGAGCCACCACACCTGGCTGCCAGCAGCTTTTTGAAAGCAATTTTCCCTCTGTCTTATCCCAAGTCCTTACTCTCTCCTCGGGCAGGTCATCTCAGCTCCTCTGAACTCTGGTTTTTCCCTCCTTCCTGGTTAGTCTCTACCTGAATCATTTCTTCTTCTGATTATTACTCCTGTCATTATGGAATTTTGCTTAACCTCAGTTTGCCCATCTCTAAAAGTAGCCTAGATCTTTCCAGAATATAACTTCAGCAGAATTTGGAAGAAGGTGATGGGCTCATATTGAAAATGTGCCTCAGAATTCCCAGAATGTGACATAAAATGAAGGGATTGATTTCATTGTTAATTTATTCTGACTTTTCCCTGGTTTTGACTAATTATCCATCCTGCGGGCAAGGTTAATTTTTGAATTTGATATCATTGTATAGGGTTCAATCAGAAAAAAAGATAATCAAGGTTAAATTGCTATACAATTAAGTTGTAGTTTTCTTTCCCTACCTAAAGTGGAAACATTAAGGATTTAATTCTTTAACATTAAAATTAATCCAAATATTGATAAATCTATCAACAAGTTTTTAAGGGAGATAATTTAATGCATAATCCCTGCTGGGTGCTTATTAAACATGAGGCTGCATATTCCAGGGGACAGAATTTGTGTTTGAATCAGGTGCTTCGTTGGAAAGATTTTGGCTTAATTCAACACATTTTTTAAAAAGGAAAAACAAATTGGATGTGCAAATCTTCTTTGTAAGAAAAGGGAAAAAATCATTTTATTATGAGCAGTAAATCAAGAAATCAAGTTCTTACATCTATGAGTCCTTAGGGGCAGACTGAAAAATCTCATGGTATCTCACTTCATGTCATGAAGCAAATGGTGGTGGGTTAAGTTCTAAATTTGCATGAAAAATTCAGGGCAGAAATAAATTAGGGTAAATTGAGGGATGTCAAAATCATATAAAAATTAAGATGAGGCCAGGCGCGGTGGCTCACGCCTGTAATCCCAGCACTTTGGGAGGCTGAGGCGGGTGGATCACGAGGTCAGGAGTTCGAGACCGGCCTGGCCAACATGGTGAAACCTCATCTCTACTAAAAATACAAAAAATTCGCCAGTCAGGGTGGTGTGCGCCTGTAATCCCAGCTACTCAGGAGGCTGAGGCAGGAGAATTGCTTGAACCTGGGAGGCGGAGGTCGCAGTGAGCCAAGATCGCACCACTGCACTCCAGCAGCCTGGGCAACAAGAGCAAAACCCAATCTCAAAAAAAAAAAAAAAAAAAGTAAGATGTTTGGCAACTTTCAAGGTTTTTTTTGTTTGTTTTTTGGAGACAAAGTCTCACTCTGTCGCCCAGGCTCCATCTTGGCTCACTACAACCTCTGCCTCCTAGGTTCAAGCCATTCTCCTGCCTCAGCCTCCCAGATAGCTGGGATTACAGGTATGCGCAGCCACACCGGCTAATTTTTGTATTTTTAGCAGAGATGAGGGTTTTACTATGTTGGCCGGAATGGTGTTGAACTCCTGACCTCAGGTGATCCACCCACCTCGGCCTCCCAAAGTGCTAGGATTACAAGTGTGAGCCACTGCACCCAGGCTCAACTTTTAATATTTTTAAGAAGTATTTTTGCCTTCATCAACACAAACGTTTGGACATATGTGCAAGTAACTACAAGAAAAATTACTAGTTCATCAAGTGTTTGACTTGCCTGCCATTCTGTCATGTGGTAAATAAGGAAGAAATCCTCTCTCTTACCACCTTCCCAGATGAAATAGTTCATAGTTCTAGGCAAGTCAGCTAGGAGCTGTTTGTAAAGCAGAGCTAGGTACAGACAGATGCCATCCCAACGATAATGCTTATCACCTAGAACTTGAAATTGACAGCCGGGTGTGGTGGCTCACGCCTGTAATCCCAGCACTTTGGGAGGACGAGGTGGGTGGATCACCTGATGTCCGGAGTTTGAGACCAGCCTGACCAATATGGTGAAACCCCGTCTCTACTAAAAATACAAAAATTAGCCGGACATGTTGGCGTGCGCCTGTAGTGCCAGCTACTCGGGAGGCTGAGACAGGAGAATTGCTTGAACCTGGGAGGTGGAGGTTGCAGTGAGCCTAGATCGCGCCATTGCACTCCAGCCTGGGTGATAGAGCGAGACTCCGTCCCAAAAAAAAAAAAAAAAAATAAATAAATAAATAAGAACTTGAAATTGACACATCATGGGCTTCCCCCCTTAATTTATAGTGCAATAAAAGCAGTAATAAATGTAGGTGCACTTCACCCTTGCAAAGAGTTACCATTTTTACGATTTTGACAAGTTCACACTCCTGGTTTTACGTTCACACTATCCCAGGCTCAAGTATTTAATATTTAACAATCTGTATTCTATAAATAATAGATGTGCCTGTCCTCACAACTGAAGATCAGCAGCAGATTTTATTGTTGACAAGAGTGATAATGTTCTCTCACCTGCTTAACTTTTTATGTTACTGTTAATTTCCCCTTTGTGGCCGAGGGTCCAGGGAGGGGTTTGGGTCATTCTGGAGACATTTGTCTGTAATAAGGCTGTAATAAGGCACCTGGAACCAAGCATTTGGAGAAGCATGGATAACTCTATGATCATTTCAGCAGTCTGAGGTCACAGACTCATGCAAATGGTGGAGCTGGGTGGAGTCATCCTCTCACTTCCTATAACAGTGAGGCAGCTGCAGGTCTCCATCCAACAAACACTGGGCTAATGCCTACTAAGTGCAAAGAAGACCCTGTGGAACAGTTGTCTGTGAAGGGATTTGGCCAAGGTCAGACAGCTAATTCTTGGAAGAGTGAGTGAAATTCAATTCAGTTCAATAAATGGTTGGAAAACATTAAGAAAGAGAGTCCTGGCTGGGCACGATGGCTCACACCTACAATCCCAGCACTTTGGGCAGCTGAGGCAGGAAGGTTGCTTGAGCCCAGGAGTTCAGGACCATCTTGGGCAATATAGATAGATCTCATCTCTACAAAGATTTTTTTTAATTGGCTGAGCATGTGGCACACACCTGTAATCACAGCTTCTCAGAAGGCTGAGGTGGGAGGATTGTTTGAGCCCGGGAGGTCGAGACTGCAGTGAACCAGATCATGCCACTGTACTCCAGCCTGGGCAACAGAGGAAGAGCCTATCTCAACAAACAAAAAAATAAAGAAATAAAAAAGAAAGAAAGAAACAAAAGAAAAAGAAACACAGTCCTGGCTCTCAAAAAGCTTAGATCATATGAGTTCTCTGCTGAAAATTTCTACAAATGGATTTCTGCTACATCTATAATAAAACCCAAACTCCTCATCAGGGCCAAGTCCCCTTGAGTTCTGACTTCTTCTTCTTTTTTTTTTTTTTTGACATGGAGTTTTGCTCTCTTGTCCAGGCTGCAGTGCAGTGGTGCAATCTTGGCTCATTGCAACTTCCAACTCCTAGGTTCAAGCGATTCTCCTGCCTCAACCTCCTGAGTAGCTGGGATTACAGGCACGCATCACCACGCACAGGTAATTTTTTCTTTCTTTTTTTTTTTTAGTAGAGATGGGGTTTCACTATGTTGGTCAGGCTGGTCTCGAACTCCTGACCTCATGATCTGCCTGCCTTGGCCTCCCAAAGTGCTAGGATTACAGGCGTGAGCCACCTTGCCCGTCCGAGTTCTGACTTCTTTCATTCCCATCTGTGGTCCTATCAGTCCCTCAAACTAAGCTAACTGCTTCCTCAGGGCCATTGCACAGGCTGTTCCCTGTGACCAATATGCTCTTCCCCTCAATATACCCACAGCTCCAGCTAAAACAACATCCCACCCACCATTCCACTCACTCAGTGACGCATTCCCTATTCCATTTCCTGGCTTTGTTCACTTCAGAGTGTCTATCACATAGGAAACCATTCTACTTATTTATGATTTATTTTATTGTCTGTCTGCTCTACCAAAACGTAAGCTCTCATAACTGTAGGAACTTGTCCCTGTCCTTCACTTGCCCAGTGGCAAGAACAGTGCCTGAGCCTGTGTAGAAATGCAGACAATGCAGACATTTGTTGAGAGTCAACGAATGACTAAATAGGGGACAACCGGCCTGAGACAGCTGCAATGCTGTGGGATGTTTCTGCCCCATCTGGCTTTTTTTTTTTTTTTTTTTTTTTTTTTTTTTGAGACAAGAGTCTCACTCTGTTGTCCAGGCTGGAGTGCAGTGGCATGATCTTTGCTCACTGCAAACTCCGATTCCCAGGCTCAAGCAATCCTCCTGCCTAGCCTCCCGAGTAGCTGGAACTACAGGTGTGCACCATCACATCCAGCTAATTTTTGTATTTTTTTGTAGAGACGGGTTTTTGTCAAGGTTTCCCAGGCTCCCATCCAGCCCTTGAGGCCCATCTTGACAAACTTTCCCAACGTCCTTCCATGGAGGTGGTGTCTCCTCTGTCTTCCTCAGCACTTACTTAGTACACACAATCCTTGGAATACTCATAATGGAACTCCGTGGTTGTCCTTTGGTCTCCCTTGCTGGAGGACAGCTTGCAGTTCCTTCTCTAAGCTTAATACCCAGCAAAATCCTTAGAGGATTTTGAGATGTCAGTGAATGAATTAAGATAGCTGAGTAATGGAGATGAGTGTTTGGATATTGGAAAGCATTTCTTCTTACAATTCCTGAGCCTATCATGGGTGACTCTAGTCTCAGGCCAGCCCAGGTGTTATTTATAAGTTGGATCTACCCTTTACTCATAGGTAAGCCTGCATTTCCTCCTTGCTTTCAGAACCCAGTGTGGAAGCAGTCTAGTTGCATTAGTTTGGCCTAGTGGGTTAGTGGGTTAAATAGGCTTTGTAAGCACAAACAGGAAATAACATAGAAAAAAATTAAACACTATGTGTTTTGTAAGTCTCCATTTAAGTCACCAGGGCTTGCTTTCTTAATTCCTGCAACTTCAAACAAGGGTACTGCAATTTAAAATGAAAATAGGGCTGTGCCTAGTGGCTGATGCCTGTAATCTCAGCAGTTTGGAGGCCAAGGCAAGAAGGTTGCTTGAGCCCAGATGTTCAAGACCAGCCTAGGCAATTTAACAACAACCTGTCTCTACAAAAAACAAAAAAATTAGCCAGGTATCATGGCATGTACCTGTAGTCCCAGCTACTCAGGAGGCTGAGGCAGGAGGATTGCTCGAGACTGGGAGGTTGAGGCTGCAGTGAGCCATGTTTGCACCACTGCACTCCAGCCTGGGTTACACAGTGAGACCCTGTCTCAAAAAAAAAAAAAAATAATAAAGTAAGCCCGGCATTGGTGGCTCACACATGTAATCCCAGCAATTTGGGAGGCTGAGGTGGGCAGGGTTGCTTGAGCTCAGGAGATTGAGACCAGCCTGGGGAACATGGTGGAACCCCATATCTGGGCTGGGCTGTGGTGGGAGGATCACTTGAGCCCGAGATGTCAAGGCTGCAGTGAACTGTGTGTGTGCCACTGTACATTCTAGGTGACAAAGCGAGACCCTGTCTTAAATAAATAAGTAAATAAATAAAATGAAAATGACTGGCTAGATACTTAGAGAGCTGCTTCAGAACTGTCAATGATAAAGAGCAAACAGCAACTGTTATTATGCCTTCCAGTTCTAGAGTATCTTACATTTTCAAAAGAACTTTTACAAGTTTTGTCTGACCTTCATGACAACTCGTGATCTGCCACAGTAGGCATTATTTAAATTTTTTTTTCTTTTTTCTTTTTTCTTTTTTTGAGACGGAGTCTCGCTCTGTCGCCCAGGCTGGAGTGCAATGGTGCCATCTTGGCCCACTGCAAACTCCGCCTCCCGGGTTCAAGCGATTCTCTGCTTCAGCCTCCTGAGTAGCTGGGATTACAGGCACCTGCTACCAAGCCTGGCTAATTTTTTTTGTAGTTTTAGTAGAGACAGGGTTTCACCATTTTGGCCAGGCTGGTTTTGAACTCCTGACCTTGTGATCTGCCTGCCTTGGCCTCCCAAAGTGCTGGGATTACAGGCGTGAGCCACCGCACCCGGCCTTATGTACATTTTTATATAAGGAAAACAAAGCTCGTAGAAGCCACGACTTGCCCAACGCCACCGTGTACCATTGGCAGTGGCAGGACCAGAGAGAGCCTAGCCCCGGCCATTCGTCCAGCGCCTTCCTTAGGATGTTCCCAAATTGGAAAGTAAGGCTGGAAACAAGAACGAAGGAAGCCAAGGAGTTTCTGCTGATACCATGATACTGACGGCCAAATAGGAATTTGGAAACAAACTCCAATTCCCTCGCCTATTTCCTTTTCCCTCTTGCATAGTTTACTGCTGACTATGTAATGGTTGGAAGAATTAGGCTCGATACTGGCTTCAGCCCGTCATCATCCTCACGGCTCTGAGGATCCCAGATCTTGTTAAATAATCCTCTGTAGCGTTTAATTGTGTCTTTGGGGAGGCTTGGATGAGGGGAGGCAAGCGAGGTGCTTCCAGTGCAGACTGTAAGGGGGTGCTCACTCTCCTGCTGCGCACACGCAGGGTGGGCACCCTCGAGTGGAAACCTCTGGAGACGCTGTACCTGGCTTCCTGGCTTCCTGGCTTGCCTCCCCCAGTCCTGGCTCTGGCCTTGGGTGCCCACCAAGCCTGCTGCTGGGGACGTGCTAGGTGCGGGGAGAGTGGTGTAGAGCTGAGTATTCCCACCTTAGGCTCGCCGTCATTGCGCCTCCATGTGGGCACAGTCTCGTTTCTTTTTTTTTTTCTTTTTTCTTTTTTTGAGACGGAGTCTCGCTCTGTTGTCCAGGCTGGAGTGCAGTGGCGCTATCTCGGCTCACTGCAAGCTCCGCCTCCTGGGTTCACGCCATTCTCCTGCCTCAGCCTCCCGAGTAGCTGGGACTACAGGCGCACGCCGTCCCGTCTGGCCAATTTTTTGTGTTTTAGTAGAGACGGGGTTTCACCATGTTGCCCAGGCTGGTAGCAGACTCCTGAGCTCAGGCAATCCTCCCGCCTCGGCCTCCCAAAGTGCTGGGATTACAGGCTTGAGCCACCGCGCCCGGCCCACAGTGTCTTTTCTCTTTACATTCGAGCCTCCCCTCCCCGCCCTGTGTCCAGCAGCAGACTCGGTTTATCCCTAGAAGACAGAGAGTTCCCACAGAGGAATTCTCTTCCCCTTCCCAGGGCCTGTCATTGCAACTCAGGGGGGCATTTTCACCCAGAGAAAGGGGCCTCAGGGGAGTAGTACAGAAAATGAGGGAATTCTCTCCCTGCTCTCGCCACAGCCTCTGCATGTTCACTGGGGCAAGTGGCTTCTCTTTCCCATCCAGGATTTCTGGCATTGGAAATTGGAAAACAGTCAGGTGACGTGTCTCATCAGGCCCGTAAGAAAATATTATCTGCTGCCAGGCATGGTGGCTTACAACTATCTCAGCACTTTAAGAGACCAGTGTGGGAGGATTGCTTGTGGTCGGGAGTTCCAGACCAGCCTGGACAACATAGGGAGACCCTGTATCCACTAAAAAATTTAAAAATTATCCAGGTGGTGCAGTCCTGTAGTCCTAGCTACTTGAGAGGCTGAGGTGGGAGGATCGCCTGAGCCCAGGAGTTTGAGACCAGCCTGGACAATACAAGGAGACTTGGAGTCTCTACAAATAACTTAAAAATTAAGGCCGGGCGCGGTGGCTCACGCCTGCAATCCCAGCACTTTGGGAGGCCGAGGCGGGCGGATCACGAGGTCAGGAGATGGAGACCATCCTGGCTAACACGGTGAAACCCCGTCTCTACTAAAAATACAAAAAATTAGCGGGGCGTGGTGGCGGGCGCCTGTAGTCCCAGCTACTCAGGAGGCTGAGGCAGGAGAATGGCATGAACCCAGGAGGTGGAGCTTGCAGTGAGCCGAGATCGCACCACTGCACTCCAGACTGGGCAACAGAGCGAGACTCCGTCTCAAAAAAAAAAAAAAAAATTAGCTGGGCATGGTGGCACATGCCTGTGATCTCAGCTACTTGGGAGGCTGAGGTGGGAGGATCACCTGAGCCCAGGAGGTCGAGGCTACAGTGAGCCATGATTGTTTCATTGCATTCCAACCTGGACTACAGAGTGAGACCTTGTATCTAAAACATAAATAAATAAAATATGATATACTAAGTTAATGCTAACTCAGCACCCATTGCTCATAGGAAATTCCTGGCCGTTGCCATTTTCCTTCAAATTGCAAGAACAGGCTGGGCGTGGTGGCTCAGCCTGTAATCTCAGAACTTTGGGAGGCTGAGGTGGGCGGATTACCTGAGGTCAGGAGTTCGAGACCAGCCTGGCCAACATGGTGAAACCCTGTCTCTACCAAAAACACAAAAATTAGCCAGGTGTGATGGTGGGCGTCTGTAATCCCAGCTACTTGGGAGGCTGAAGCAGGAGAATTGCTTGAACCTGGGAGGTGGAGGTTGCAGTGATCTGAGATGGCTCCACTGCACTCTAGCCTGGGCGACAGAGCAAGACTCCATCTCAAAAAAAAAAAAAAAAAAATTGCAAGAACATATCAACGAATGGCAAGATAATCATGTTAGATGGATGGGCCACCAGAATGTAGGAGTGGAAGAAGGGGCTCCTCCATGTGGTTCTGAACGCACATTTGGTAAACTTGGCAATGTCTCACTAAGCATACAGCTGGATTGCTGTACAAACTCAAACTATTATTACAAAAAAGGAAAAAAGACTGGGCACGGTGGCTCACGCCTATAATACCAATGCTTTGGGAGGCTGAGGCAGCAGGATTGCTTGAGCCCAGGAGTTTGGGACCAGTCTGGGCAACATGGCAAAACTCTGTCTCTAGAAACAATACAAAAATTAGGCCACTCACGCTGGCTCACCCCTGTAATCCCAGCACTTTGAGAGGCCAAGGCAGCCAGATCACTTGAGGTCAGGAGTTGGAAACCAGCCTGGCCAACACAGTGAAACTCCATCTCTACCAAAAAATTAAAAAATTAGCCAGGTGTGGTGATGCGTGCCTGTAGTCCCAGCTACCCAGGAGGCTGAGGCGGGAGAATTGCTTGAACCTGGGAGGCGGAGGTTGCAGTAAGCTGAGATCGCCCCACTGAACTCTAGTCTGGGCAACAGAGTGAGACCCTGTCTCACAAAAAGAAAAGAAAAGAAAAAAAAATTAGCTGAGTGTGGTGGTGCGTGCCTGTAGTCCTAGCTACTCAGGAGGCTGAGGTGGGAGGAACACTTGTGCCCAGGAGGTCAAGGCTGCAGTGAGCCATGACGGTGCCACTGCACTCCAGCCTGGAGTGCAGACTGAGTGAGACTGTCTCAAGAAAAGGAAAAAGGGGCCGGGCGCGGTGGCTCACGCCTATAATCCCAGCACTTTGGGAGGCCGAGGTGGGCAGATCACCTGAGGTTGGGAGTTCGAGACCAGCCTGACCAACATGGAGAAACCTCATCTTTACTAAAAATACAAAATTAGCCGGGTGTGGTGGTGCATGCTTGTAATCCCAGCTACTCAGGAGGCTGAGGCAGGAGAATCGCTTGAACCTGGGAGGCGGAGGTTGCAGTGAGCTGAGATGGCACCATTGCACTCCAGCCTGGGCAACAAGAGCAAAACTCCGTCTCAAAAAAAGAAAAAAAAAGAAAGAAAAGGAAGAGGACCAAGTTTTTATGCATTTGAAGCTTTAAGGTAGGCTACCATTTAGAAGGGTTTTCCCTGCACTGTAGTTAGAAAGAATCATCACTGATACATTAAAAGATGCCACGCCAAAAGAACAGTTGGTTTGATCTCACTCACGCAAACATTGGAAAAGCGAGCCTCGTGTTTGACTAGTGTTTAAAAAACAACAACACTTGGCATCTTCGCCACTATTTTCCTCTGCAGAGAAACTTTGTACAAGAGGAGAAGGGTTTCAATATTGATGTTCTAACCATTAGAAATTGTGTAAATCATCTGGTTGTGTTACGCTTGCCAGAGCAACTGCACATGTGTGCATGGAACTGGTGGAATGCCTGTGATGAAATGCTTGGATGTGATCCTCGCTGTTTATATGTGTGCATAATAAATAAACATAGACAGTTTTTTTTTCTTTTTGTAGAGATGGGGTTTCACTATATTACCCAGGCTGGTCTTAAGCTCCTAGGCTCAAATGATCTCTCACCTCAGCCTTCCAAAGTGCTGGGATTACAGGTTTGAGCCACCGTGCCCATCCTTATAGCCAATTTTTTTTTTTTTTTTTGAGACAGAGTCTTGCTCTGTTGCCCAGGCTGGAGTGCAGTGGTGCGATCTCAGCTCACTGCGACCTTTGCTTCCTGGGTTCAAGCAATTCTCCCTGCCTCAGCCTCCCGAGTAGCTGGGACTACAGGTGCACACCACCATGCCCAGCTAATTTTTGTATTTTTAGTAGAGACGGGGTTTCACCACGTTGGCCAGGCTGGTTTCGAACTCCTGACCTCAGGTGATCCACCCACCCCCGCCTCCCAAAGTGCTGAGATTAGAGGTGTGAGCCATGGCACCCGGCCAGGAGCTGCATTTTTAACAAGTTCTCAGATAACGCTGATGCAGCTAATCCAGGGACCCCCACTTTGAGAACCACTGACCTAGAGACATATCCCACCAGAAAGGGGTGTGCACTGCATTACTCACTTAGGGACACTCCAACTCCTGACACATCTGATTTCTCAATGTTCTGGAGGTAGACAGGTATTTATGAAACTGTCCACATTTCGCAACAACAAAAACCTTGAAATCACCGCTTCACTCTCTCCTTCTGGCACCAAAGCCACATTGCCATTGATCCTGAAAGTGTCAGGGCGTGTTTCGGCTGCCTTCTAGCTCTCTAACAGAAGTCAGTGGCTACCAAATTATCAACCAGGTCTATTCTTGACCTTCCAATGGCAGAGAAAATGGAAAGTACACTCTTGATTAGCAGCCTTCTGACACAGTGAAGCAGCTCCAAGTTCACGTTTGTCCTGAGTGAAGAGGGAAGAACCATGTTGGGTAGGGTCAGGTCACCAGGGAGAGAGCTGGCCCAAGGGACCATGTGATGCCTGCCTTCAACGGCAAGTTTAATCTTCCCCCCATAAACATGCTTCCCATTCTCACAATCATTTTCTTTCTTTCTTTCTTTCTTTCTTTCTTTCTTTCTTTCTTTCTTTCTTTCTTTCTTTCTTTCTTTCTTTCTTTCTTTTTTTTCCGAGATGGAGTCTTGCTCTGTTGTCCAGGCTGGAGTGCAGTGGCGTGATCTTGGCTCACTGCAAGCTCCACCTCCCGGGTTCACGCCATTCTCCTGCCTCAGCCTCCCGAGTAGCTGGGACTACAGGCGCCCACCACTGTGCCCAGTTATTTTTGTTTTTTTTTGTATTTTTAGTAGAGACGGGGTTTCACCGTGTTAGCCAGGATGGTCTCGATCTCCTGACCTCGTGATCCGTCCGCCTTGGCCTCTGGAAGTGCTGGGATTACAGGCTTGAGCCACTGCACCTGGCCTCTTTTTTTACAATAGAGATGGGGATTCTCAGTCTGTTGCCTAAGTTGGTCTCGAACTCCTGAGCTCAAGCAATCTTCCCACCTTGGCCTTAAGTGTTAAGTCAGAACACTTAATTGCATTATAATGAAAGGCAAAAACTTTCATTCCAAACATAAAGCAAATACCCAGTTAAAACTTTCTTTCCATCAACCTGCAAACAGAAGTAAATGCCTGCCATCTTTGAAAACAAACAAAAAAAAACCCTTGATTCTCTCCCATCCCACCCTATCTTTCTCACCCCACCTTGCATGGCCCCCCACCTCGGGGGCTTTGCTTTCTTACTCTTCGGTCATTCCTTGATCCCCTGGAGTTGGGCTTCTGTCCTTTTTACTTTTTTCTTTTTCTCTTCTTTTCTTTTTTTTTGACAGGGTCTGACTCTGTTGTCCAGGCTGAGTGCAGTGGCACTATCACAGCTCACTGCAGCCTCAACCTTCCAGGCTCAAGTGATCCTCCCACCCCAGCCTCCCGAGTAGCTTGGACTACAGGCACATGCCACCATATCCAGCTAAGTTTTTCTTTTTTGTAGAGATGGGGTCTCTACAAATGTTGCCCAGGCTGTTCTTGAACTCCTGGACACAAGTGGTCCTTCCTTCTTGGTCTCCCAAAGTGCTGGGATTACAGGCGTGAGCTACCGTGCCTGGCCTTCTGTACTTCTTTCTCCACAGAAACTGTGCTCATCAAAATTCCCAGTAACACCCAGGTTGGATACACACGTGTCCTCTAACTTGATTTGTAAAAATACTGTGGTAATATACTTAACCTAACATTTATCACTTAAGCCACCTATAAGTGTGCAGCGTGGTGGCATTAAGCACATTCACATCGATGTGCAACCATTGCCACCATCCTTCTCTAGAACTTTTTCACCTTCCCAAATGGAAACTCCACACCTATTAAATAATACCTCCCCATTCTTCCCTATCCCCGGGCCTTGGCAACCACCATTCTATTCTCTGCTTCTGTGAATTCTACCACTCTTTAGGTACTTCGTGTAAGTGGAATCATACCATATTTATCCTTATCCTTTTTTTGCTTGTTTTTTTTGAGTTGGGAGTTTCGCCCTTGTTGCCTAGGCACCAACGCAGCTCACTGCAACTTCTCCCTCTCAGGTGCAAGGGATTCTCTTGCCTCAGCCTCCCAAGTAGCTGGGATTACAAGCGTGTGCCACCATGCTTGCCTAATTTTGTATTTTTAGTAGAGATGGGTTTCACAATGTTGGTCAGGCTGATCTTGAACTCCTGACCTCAGGTGATCCACCCACCTCGGCCTCACAAAATGTTGGGATTACAGGCACGAGCCACGGCGCCCAGCAGTTTTTATCCTTATATATCTAGCTTATTTCACTTAATGTCCTCAAGATTCACCCATGTTGTAGCCTATGTCAGAATTTCGTTCCTTTTTACATCTGAATAATACTACATTCTGTGGGTATGTTACATTTTATTTATCCATTCATCCTTTGGTGGACAGGAGTTGCTTCCACCTTTTGGTTATTGGGAATAATGCTGCCATGAACATGAGTGTACAAATATCTGCTTGAGTTCTTGCTTCCAATTTTTTAGGGTGTATACCCAGAAGTGGAATTGCTGGATCGTATGGTAATTCTATGTTTATTTCCTTGAAGAACCTCCATACTGTTTTTTCCAGCAGTGGTACCATTTTGCATCCCCATCAGTGATGCACGAAGCTTCCAATTTCTCCACATCCTCGCCAAGACTTGCTATTCTCTCTCTCTCTTTTTTTTGAGATGGAATCTCGCTCTGTCACCCAGTCGATCTCGGCTCACTGCAACCTTCGCTTCCTGGGTTCAAGCAATCCTTCCACCTCAGCCTCCTGAGTAGCTGGGATGACAGGCACGCGCCACCATGCCAGCTAATTTTTTTTTATTTTTAGTAGAGATGGGGTTTCAACATGTTGGCCAGGCTGGTCTCAAACTTCTGACCTGAAGTGATCCACCTGCCTCAGCCTCCCAAAGTGCTGGGATTATAGGCGTGAGCTACCGCACCCGGCCGTTTTAAAATTTTTGATTAATAATCATCCTAGTGGGAATGAAAGTGGCTCTAGCTGGAATTTTCTGTGGCCTTTAACTCTATGGTACTTCCTCCTGAAAACCCCTGCTCACTTCCTTTCTCCACATTCCCTGATTTTCTTTTCAACTTTTCTGGGTTTTTTTTTTCTTCTTGGTCTCCAACCACCTCATTGACATCAGCATCACCCAGGGCTGCATCTGAGGCCCCTAGCTTCATAATCTCATACACTCTATAAAGCCACCTACTTTGTTACTAAAACTTCATTGATATTCTCACTTCACCTCACTTGAATGGTGGAGATGCTCAAATCTGTAACCCCCATCCAGACCCATACATTCAACCATCCACTAAACACAGAAATTAAAAAATATTTGGAAAACTAATATTTGTGTCAGGGACTGGGGTGAGTGGCTTACAAGCACTTTGTCATTTCCACTTTGTTTCTAATCATTGAACACTCTCACCAACCCTATGAGATAGGTTCTAGTATTAATCCCATATAGCCATTGAGGAAACTGAGGCTTCAGGAAACACCTGGTTGATATGGTTTGGATTTGTGAACTCATCCAAATCTCATGTTGAATTGTGATCCCCAGTGTTGGAAGAGGGGCCTGGTGGGAGGTGATTGGATCAAGGGGGTGGTTTCCCTCTTGCTGTTCTCGCGATAGTGAGTTCTCGTGAGATCTGGTTGTTTAAATGTGTGTAGCGCCTCATCCTTCCCTCTCTCTTCCTCCTGCTCCAGCCATGTGGGGCGTGTCTGCTTCCTCTTCACCTTCCACCATGATTGTAAGTTTCCTGAGGCCTCTCCAGCTATGCTTCCTATACAGCCTATGGAACAGTAAGCCAATTTAACCTCTTTTCTTTATAAATGACCCAGTCTCAGGTAGTTCTTTATAGCAATGTGAGAATGGATGAATATGCTTGCTCAAGGTCATACAAGTGGTGAGTAAGTTTGAAACCAGACTCAAACCAAGCCCACCCTAGTCCAAAGCCCACGTGTTTCACCACACCCCACCCCTAACCCCTTTATAACCATCTACTGACTATTCCAGACTTTGCATTTCTCATTCTGAGTTGTACGTATGTGTTTTCTTCCCTGTCTGTACCACTGGAATAGAATGTTTGAGGACAGGGACAATACTTTTTATTTTTATTTACTTTTATATTAACAGGTCTAAGCATAGTGTTTGGTGTCAGATAATATATCTAACTAGTATTTGTTTAATACATGAATGAATGAGTGAACTGCATGCATTTCATACTATTATTCATGATCCCATAATACCAGCGTCAATGTTAGACATGCATGTCACATAAGCTTCTATTAAAGAAATTAACATGATTCATCTTTTTGTCTTAGAGATAAACTTTTATGATGCAATGTTATTTATGGGGAGAAACTCACAGGATGAGAACGGATGCATTTTTCCTCTCTGGACGTGGGTAGAAATGATAGAGAAATCATTCTCAGATGCTAAGGAGAGTAGAAATTTAAACTTTTAATTTCACTATTACTGAATTACTGTACACTATTACTCAAAATATCTAATAATTATTGTCCAATATTTTGTGTTTTTCTTCAGCAGATAACTATCATTTAAATGATTTTTTTTTGAGACAGAGTCTTGCTCTGTTGTCCAGGCTGGAGTGCAGTGGCATGATCTTGGCTCACTGCAACCTCCGCCTTCCGGGTTCAAGCGATTTTCATGCCTCAGCCTCCTGAGTAGCTGGGATTACAGGTGTGCAACACAACGCCTGGCTAATTTTTGTATTTTTAGTAGAGATGGGGTTTTGCCATGTTGCCCAGCCTGGTCTCGAACTCTTGAGCTCAGGCTATCCGCCCGCATTGGCCTCCCAAAGTGCTAGAATTTCAGGCGTGAGCCACCGTGTCCAGCCTGAAGGATAACTTTTTTTTTTTTTTTTTTTTTCTGAGATGGAGTCCCTCTCTGTTGCCCAGGCTGGAGTGCAATGGTGCGATCTCGGCTCACTGCAACCTCCAACTCCTGGGTTCAAGCAATTCTCTTGCCTCAGCCTCCCGAGTGGCTGGGATTACAGGCGACCACCACTACGCCTGGCTAATTGTTTTGTATTTTAAGTAGAGAAGGGGTTTCACTATGTTGGCCAGGCTGGTCTTGAACTCAGGTGATCCGCCTGCCTCGGCCTCCCAAAGTGCTGGGATTACAGATGTGAGCCACCGTACCCGGCCAATGATAACTAATTCTAAAAGCAGAACTACCGCTTTTAAAAATGATAGATTTAACAAATATGTAGTGCATGCATGTTAAAATAAATAGTACAGAAGGGTTGGTGGTGAGATGCCTCCTTCCCACCTGGTGTCTTGTCTCCTTGTCCCCCAGGTCTTTAATTCAGACACAGCTCCTTTAATGTGCATTTCATCCTATTATTCGTACTATATATTCGTACTATTCCTTTAACAGTTTCTTTTCTTTTTTTTTTTTGAGAAAAGTTCTTGCTCTGTCACCTATGTTAGAGGGCAGTGGCATGATCACAGCTCTCTGTAGCCTCAAACTCCTGGGCTCAAGGGATTCTCCCATCTCAGCCTCCTGAGTAGTTAGGATTACAGGTGCAAACCATCACACCTGGCTAATAATTCTTTTTTTTTTTGTTTTGTAGAGATGGGGTCTCACTATGTTGTCCAGGCTGTTCTCAAACTCCTGGGCTCAGGTAATCCTCCTGCCTTGGCCTCCCAAAGTGCTAGAACTACTTGTGTGAGCTATAGCACTCGGCCTGTGGTTTCTTATGTATCAGCCCAGGGTATGCTCTGCACTCACAAGCATTTATAAATATCTCCCCTCCCCTGCTTTTTTCTAAAACAAATGGTAACACCTGGTTTTGTGCTTGGAATTTTTTTTTTTTTCCCACTTTGTGCTAGATCCTGGCAATTGTTCCATGAGCACATGGAGGGCAGCCTCATGTGTCTTCATAGATAACCAGCACTGCTCCAACTTTCCTATCAAAGCACCTGGAATGACAGAAGCACACAGATTGCAGCAAGGACAACATTTATTTGAAATTTTCAATTTTATTTGCATTTCATGCCAACTTTCTATTCCGCTTCCCAATGCATTTGTGCTTATTTTAATATAAAAGTCATAGTTTAAAACAGATGCTCTAGGCAGGTGCACCTTGTTTATCCTGGGGCTTACACCCCTCTGCAGGCACGTGCACCCTGGTTTAAGAAGGACAGACACATGAACTGATGAGATTATTCCAGTGATACTGTGAGGAAGGCAGGATAGGAATCATCAGCCCCTTCTAAAGATGAAGAGCCTGGTGATCAGCAATGCTGAGTGCCCTGCCCCGGGTGCCACAGCTTGTGAAGATGCAGCCAGGAGGACACACAGCACTGCTGCTCTGTCCTGATAATTGGTCACACTGCCTCTCAGGATACAGACTCATAAATGCCGTGCTCATACATGCAAACTAAAGAAGACAGAAATGCAGGAGCTTGAAGGACTAACTGCAGCAGGGTTTACATGGAAGAGATACTTGCATTAAATATTTCGCTGATGGTCAGATGAAAGGCCTGGAAAATGTAACCTTCATGGGTGTGGCAGGAAATGGAATTGGTACTCTTTTGTTTTAGAAACCAAACTTGCAGCCGGGCGCGGTGGCTCACACCTGTCATCCCAGCACTTTGGGAGGCCGAGGTGGGCAGATCACTTGAGGTCAGGAGTTCAAGACCAGCCTGGCCAACATGGTGAAACCCGTCTCTACTAAAAATACAAAATTAGCCAGGCATGATGGCACGTGTCTATAATCCCAGCTACTCAGGAGGCTGAGGCCACGCGAATCGCTTGAGCCTGGGAGGCAGAGGCTGCAGTGAGCCTATATCATGCTGCCGCACACCAGCCTGGGTGACAAGAGCGAAACTCCATCTCAAAAAAAAAAATTAAAAATTAAAAATTAAAAAAACAGCAACAACAAATAAGAACTAAACTTGCCAGCACCTTGATCTTAGACTATCAGCCTCCAGGGCTGTGAGAAAATAAATTCATGTTGTTGAAGCTCCCTAGTCTGTGATATTTTGTCATGGCAGCCAGTGCAAACTGATACAATATCCATCCAAGGGGTACCTTTAATTCTTTATCTATTTATTTTAAATTTTAAATTTTTAAAAGTTTTTTTGAGATAGAGTCTTGCTCTGTCGTCCAGGCTGGAGTGCAGTGGCACGATCATAGCTCACTGCAGTCTTGAACTCCTGGGCTCAAGCCATCCTCCTGCCTTGGCCTCCCAAAGTGCTGGAATTACACGTATAAGCCACTGCTCCTGGTCCCTTTATCTTCTGTGTGAATGTCCTACTCCCAGAGCACTCTGGTTCCTTTGGACAGGGCTGGACTGGACATTCATTCATTTGTTCATTCAGTATTTATTGCACACTGTCATGTGCCTGTCCTATCTAAGCACTAGGCACACAACATTGACTGTGACGAAGTCACATCATGGAGCTACTGTCTAATATCCCACCTCCAAAGTGACTGGCTCCTCAGTGTCCTCCCCAAGTAAGATATGGTAAACATTTATCAGGCAAAAAAAAGAAAAAAGGTACATTAAAAATTAATTAATGGGGGGTGGGCACCATGGCTCATGCCTGTAATCCCAGCACTTTGGGAGGCTGAGGCAGGTGGATCACATGAGGTCAGGAGTTTGAGACCAGCCTGGCCAACATGGCGAAACCCCATCTCTACTAAATATACAAAAATGGCCGGGCGCGGTGGCTCATGCCTGTAATCCCAGCACATTGGGAGGCCGAGGCGGGCGGATCACAAGGTCAGGAGATCGAGACCATCCTGGCTAACACAAGGTGAAACCCTGTCTCTACTAAAAATATTAAAAAATTAGCCGGGCGTGGTGGCGGGCGCCTGTAGTCCCAGCTACTCGGG
This sequence comes from Pan paniscus, assembly GCF_029289425.2. Lineage (NCBI taxonomy): Eukaryota > Metazoa > Chordata > Mammalia > Primates > Hominidae > Pan > Pan paniscus. The sequence goes on along the minus strand of NC_073249.2, from coordinate 221,454,749 downwards.
AGGCTGAGGCAGGAGAATGGCGTGAACCTGGGAGGTGGAGCTTGCAGTGAGCCGAGATCGCGCCACTGCACTCCAGCCTGGGCGACAGAGTGAGACTCCATCTCAAAAAAAAAAAAAAAAAAAAAAAAAAAAATTAGCCAGGCATGGTGAGTGGTGGTGTGCCCGTAATCACAGCTACTCAGGAGGCTGAGGCAAGAGAATTGCTTGAACCCGGGAGGCGGAGGTTGCAGTGAGGTGAGATCGCACCACTGCACTCCACCCTGGGCGACAGAGCAAGACTCTGTCTCAAAAAAAAAAAATAATAATAATAAATTAATGGGCTGGCTGGGTGCAGTGGCTCACGCCTGTAGTCCCAGCTACTCGGGAGGCTGAGGCGGGAGGATCACTTGTGCCCAGAGATTGAGGCTTCAGTGAGCTGCGATTGCGCCACTGCACTCCAGCCTGGGTGACAGAGTGAGCTCCCGTCTCTAAAAATAAATTAAAAAAAAGAAAAAATAAATTAAAGATCCAAATCATGACTTACAGATGGTTCCAAATGGTTTTTTGCTTTTGTGTTCTTGCTTTTAAACACAAGCTTCTCTTGTAGATTGCCTTGCTTGATAAGATATTCAAGAAAAAGTGGCCGAGGTGGGTTCATATCAGGCTTCCCTAGGTATGCAAGTGGTTCCAGGTGCCTGGCATAGCCAGTTTGGAGGCTCAGGGCTCTGACAGCGCTCAGAACGATTCCTTTCCTAGGATGTGTACTTCCGGAGACCACCCAGATTCAGAGAAGAGCTCGGATTCTCCTAGTGCTGTTAGCACTGTTTTGCCTCTTGGCAGGGAGGATGAGGGGTAAGGCTGAGTGGTCAATGCCTGGGGGTGTTGGGGGGTGGCTTCCCAGGCCCTCTAGGCTACTGGGTTGCAGAGAGTACTGGAGCCGCTGTGGATCCCAGCTGTGACTCATCCGCCTCCCTGAGTTTGCTCTCAGAATGTGCTCTCTGGACTTTTTCAGGCAAGTCTGAGTGGCTCATTGCAGATACCCATCATTAACGTGCCTTTCACGCTTCTTAATTCCCTCCAGAACTTTAACAATCATTGCAAACACGGAAAGGGTATTCTTCCCAGAGAAAGACATTCATCATGACTGTACCCAACCGCTGTCTCCAGTGCAGGAATTGCTTCAGTTGCCAAGGGGGAGACGGAGCCAACAGGTATTTTTAAAGAAGCCCTATGCACTGGAGGCTCGAAAAGAAAATATCCCCTTTGAGCATTTAGTCACACACATCAAAGGAAACAACAGTTTCCATCTTCATTTGCATCGTACAGGCATTAGATGTGGTCCAGTTACACCAAGCTCTGCTTGAAAAGGCAGAAGTGCCAGTACTTTTCAAGCCTTGACTGAGACAGAGAGAAAATGCAGCCAGGCAAATAATATATCACCCTGCCAAGGCATTTTCCATTTTTAAAAGGACAGAACAATTTTACGTTATTTCTGGAGCCTCTTTGCAGCAAATATCCCTTGACATCTGTTCTAGCACCCAGGCTGGCCCTTCTAAAAGCACTGGCTGGTCCCAGCCTGCTGCTCCTGGGTGTGCACCGGGGACCACATTCTGCCTTGTGATCTTGAAGCTCCAGACGTAAAGGGGCAGGTGACCTGTTTTTTTTTTTTTTTTTTTTGGAGCACAGGCAGACCGACCTCAGCTCTGCAAAAGTGGCCAATTAAGGCACCACCCTGGTGGAAAGAACATGGCGTTTCAGGTCACTTGAAGAGGCTGGATGGAGAATCAACACTGAGCTTTGAGCCGGTGCAATGAAAATATGCTTGGGAGGGCTTGACGTTTTTCAGTGAAGCTCCCAGGAGGCCCAAGAGGGTTCAGAAATAAGACAATGAATTGTGCTCAGCCTTGATGGTGAGACCTCGTGGGGAAGGGAGAAACACACACCACTTCTGGAATAAATTAGCACAAGACGCCTGGTGAAGGTGACAAGTAAACAAGATTTGGCACATCTGGAGAATGAAGATTGGGCTATTTGGTAAAATTTCCCGTACTGTTCCTTCCAAGGAGGCCTACGATCCACTTCTGGCCAAGTGTGAGATCCTTTTGTTAGAGGGCGAACTGTGAATTTTATTGTTTCTAATCCTCAGCCCTGGCTGGCCTGAAAAATCTCAGGGTGCTGAATGATTAATTCCAACCTGCCCTAGAAAACGTTAGTCAGCTGGCAAAAGGAAATAGCCCAACTCGAAGGCAAAAGAGCAAATTGACTTTATCTGGGAGTGATTGTGTTTGACAAGAGGAAAAAGAAAGACATCTTTTGTCACTGAAGAAAATTGTGCTTTGAGAAATCTTTGCACAAGTCTTAAGGCTGTGCTTTACACAGCTGCTTGAATTAACATGGAAATAATCCCAGCACCCCCTTTGCCCTTCCAGATAGAGAGCAGGGAAACAAAACTACATTTTCATACATTTACTACAGCAGAGTTTTAGAAATCAGGAGTTCCAGGTCTACTCAAGAGCAGCACTTTCATCAGCTAGGAAATTCTCTTTCAAGAAAACTATTTTTGAATTGCTATTTACTACTAAAATTTTAATTTTTCTTTTAAGTATTGTCACATAGGCAGCCTGATTCTTTGTGGGTGGAAAAGCGAGGCAGATGGGCGTCTCCTCCCATCAAAAAGGAGCCAATTTCCATTCCAAAAGGGTAAAAAGATCAGTATTGTTAAAATCATTCTTCTGGTTTAACATTTATCTCATGCCCACAGCATCCCAGTATGCCTAGAACTTGAAAGAACACGTCATAGGCAGGAAAACAGATGGTTTTGACTCAATCTATGATATAGATTTTTCTGTTTACATGTTTTCCCTTTATCAATTACAAAAAATTAACCCTCTTTTAAAAATTCTAAAATCTTGCTGGGTGCAGTGGCTCACGCCTGTAATCCCAGCACTTTGGGAGGCTGAGGCGGGTGGATCACCTGAGGTCAGGAGTTCGAGACCAGCCTGGCCAACATGGTGAAACCCCGTCTCCACTAAAATACAAAAAGTAGCCAGTGTGGTGGCGGGTGCCTGTAATCCCAGCTATTCTGGAGGCTGACGCACTAGGATCACTTGAACCTGGGAGGCAGAGGTTACAGTGAGCCAAGACTGTGCCATACACGTGGCTAACTCCTTCACCTTCTTCCAGCCTGCTCAAATGTCAATTTCTTTCTTCTTCTTCTTCTTCTTTTTTTTTTTTTGAGACAGGGTCTTGCTTTGTCACCCAGGCTGAAGTGCAGTGGCGCGATCATAGCTTACTGCACCCTCGAACTCCTGGCTTCAAGTGATCCTTCTGCCTTCGCTTCCTGAGTAGCTGGGACTACAGGTGCACACCACCACACCTTGCTAATCTTTTATATTCTTTTGTAGTGACATCTTGCTGTGTTGCCCAGACTGATCTAGAACTCATGGCCTCAAGTGATTATTCTGCCTCGGCCCCAAAGTGCTGGGATTACGGCATGAACTACTGGGCCTAGCCCTGCCCCGTCATTTTTGTTTTTGTTTTTTTTTTTTGGAGACAGGGTCCCACTCTGTTGCCAGGCTAGAGTGCAGTGGCATAATCATAGCTCACTATACCCTTGAACTCCTGGGCTCAAATGGTCTTCCCCCCTCAGCCTCACAAAGCGTTGGGGTTACAGGCATGAACCACCACGCCTGGCCTCAAATGTCAATTTCTTGATGACATTTATACTGACTATTCCTATTTAAAATTGCACCTCCCAGGCTGGGTGAGGTGGCTCACGCCTGTAATCCCAGCACTTTGGGAGCCCAAGGTGAGTGGATGGCTTGAGGCCAGGAGTTCGAGATCAGCCTGAGCAACATGGCAAAACCCTGTCTTTACAAAAAATACAAAAGTATGCCAAGTGTGGTGGTGCACGCCTGTAGTCCCAGCCACTTGGGAGTCTGAGGTGGGAGGATCATCTGAGTCCAGGGATGCAGAGGTTGCAGTGAGCTGTGGTTGTGCCACTGCACTCCAGCCTGGGTGACAGAGCAACACACTGTCTCAAAAAATAAAATAAAATCGCACCTCCCCAACTCTGGCACTCCTGGTCCTTTTAACCTGCTAATTATCTACTTTTATTTTTTCCATTCTACCTATGGCCTTCTTACATACTACAGAACCTGTTTATTATATTTATTTCTCCCCACTAGAATGTAAGCACCAGGAGGGAAGGAAACTGTGTTTTGTTCATATGTTAACAGCACAGATGGTGCCTGTCACTGCGTAGGTGCTCAATAATGTTGAATGACAATGTCAGAAAAAGTTGTCCAAGGGTTAGGAATGAATGAGAGATTACTGGGTGACCTTTCAGCGAAGTGCCAAGAGGATCCTCCAGGGAGGATCTGATTCTACAAGGGTGAGCACCTTAAATTGCCTTTCTATAGACTAGGTGGAAATGGAAAACAGAGAGCAGTGCAGACAACTCTTGCCCATAGATGCAACTATTTTTGTCCTGTAGAAAAAGATACTCCCAGAATGAAACTGTATTGCATTACAGGATATGAATCAATTTTGCATCTTTTAGCACACTTTCTTGTTTATCTTTAATATACCTTTGTTCTTCAAATTCTCATTTGACCCAGTTTTAACATCTTACTGGTTTCCTCATTAATTAAATAGCTGAAGATAGTTTTTTTGTTTTTGTTTTTTGTTTTTTTTTGGAGATAATTCCTTACATGTACTCACTTTATGTTTGTATGAGACTCATGATTTTTATCTCCTTAAAAATTATGATGAGGTAGGCCGGGCATGGTGGCTCATGCCTGTAATCCCAGCACTTGGGAGGCTGAGGCAGGCGGTTCACGAGGTCAGGAGTTCGAGACCAGCCTGGCCAACATGGTGAAACCCCGTCTCTACTAAAAATACAAAAATTAGTCAGGCATGGTGGCACGCGCCTGCAGTCCCAGCTACTTGGGAGGCTGAGGCCGAAGAATCGCTTGAGCCTGGGAGGCGGAGGTTGTAGTGAGCTGAGATCGGGCCACTGCACTGCAGCCTGGGTGACAGAGCGAGACTCCATCTCAAAAAAAAAAACAACAAAAAACTTTATGATAATGTAAAATTGAATTATACTCCCTCCCCTAGGAAATCTTATCTAGTCTCATGGTTTTATTTATTTATTTATTTTTGAGATGGAGTCTTGCTCTGTCACCCAGGCTAGAGTGCAGTGGCGCGATCTCAGCTCACTGCAACCTCCACCTCCCGGGTTCAAGTGATTCTCGTGCCTCAGTCTCCCAAGTAGCTGGGATTACAGGCACGTGCCACCATGCCTGGCTAATTTTTATATTTTTAGTAGAGAAGGGGTTTCGCCATGTTGGCCAGGCTGGTCTCGAACTCCTGACCTCAAGTGATCCGCTGGTCTCGACCTCCCAAATTGCTGGGATTACAGACATGAGTCACCGTGCCCAGCCTAGTCTCATGGTTTTAGATTCCACTGAATGCTGATTACTCCCAAATTTGTATGTCTAGCCACAGCGTCTCTCAGGTGAATATGTACATCAGATGCATATATTCAAATGCCTTCTTGATTTCTCCACTTGGATATCTAATAGGCATTTCAGCATTAGAATGTCCCAAGTGGAAATGTGGATTCCCACCCACTCCTAACTCTGTTCCTCCCCGAGTCTTTAAATGCAACGCCATTAACTCAATTGTTCAGGCCCAAATCCCAAGAGTCAAATCTTGGCCCAGTGCATTTCTTTCTATGTCTCACATTCAATCCTTCAGCAAAACCTGAGCAATCATTTCTACTTTCAATATGTAGCCAAATCCACCTACCTCTTAACACCACCACACCACCATCTTAGTCTAAGACCTGGACTCTGTTTTTGTGAATAAAGTTTTATTGGAACATAGGCATGTCACCTCTCTGCCCTTTTTTTTTTTTTTTACATGTTGTCATGGTTGCTTTTGTGCCACAATGGCAGAGTTGAGAAGTTGTGACAGAGGCCATAGGGTTTGCAAAACTTAAAATATTTACCATCTGGTCCTTTACCGCCCTTGATGTGGTGGTGGGCTGAATAATGGCATATAAGATACCAAGTCCTAATCCCTGGAACCTGTAACTATTCCCTTTTTAGGAAAAAGTCTTTGTGGACATGATTAAGAATCTTGAGATGGGGCTGGGCGTGGTAGCTCTCGCCTGTAATCCCAGCACTTTGGGAGGCCAAGTTGGGCAGATGGCTTGAGGCCAGGAGTTCCAGACCAGCCTGGCCAACATGGCAAAACCTCTTCTCTACTAGAATTACAAAAATTAGCTGGGCGTGATGGCACACACCTATAATCTCAGCTACTCGGGAGGCTGGGGCACGAGAAGCGCTTGAACCCAGGAGGCAGAGGTTTCAGTGAGCTGAGATCACGCCACTGCATTCCAGCCTGGACATCAGAGTGAGACTTGAGATGGGAAGATTATCCTGGATTATCTCGGTAGGCCCTAAATGCCATCACGTGTCTCTTTAGAGAGAGGCAGAGGGAGATCTGACACATACACAGGGGAGAGAGGGCAATGTGAAGATGGAGCAGAGAGAGATTTGAAGATGCTAGCCTTGAAAATTGGAGTGATGTGGCTACAAGCCAAGGAATGCCGGCAGCCACTAGCAGTTGGAAGAGGCAAGGAATGAATTCTCCCTAGAGCCTTTGGAAGGAGTGTGGCCCTGCCAACATCTTCATTTGGCCCAGTGAAACTGACTTCAAACTTCTGGCCTCCAGAACTGTAAGGGAACCACTACGGTAATTTGTTACAGCAGCCACAAGGAACTAAGACCCCTCATCTAAGCCACCATCAAGTCTTGATGTCTAATAATGTCCTAACTAGTCTCTCTGCTTCTCTGGCCTCCTTAAAGTCTGTCCTCCACATTATGGCATAGCGATCCTTTTAAAACACCAGGGAGATAACATTCCCAGCTAAATACCTTACATTGTTTTCCTAGCACCCTCAGAGTTAAATCCAAATATTTTGCCATGGAGTTGGAGGTCCTGTGTGGCCTGCTGATTCCTCCCTGGATTCACATGTCAGCAGTCCTTCCACACCTCCCTGCAGTTCCTACAGGACACTGACTGTGCACCTGCCACCCCACCCATAACCGCGTGGCTCACTCCCACTTCCTTCAGGTCTCGGAGAGAACTTCCTGACTCACTCTTCTAAAATAGCCTTCTTGGCCGGGCACGGTGTCTTATGCCTGTAATCCCAACACTTTGAGAGGTCAAGGCGGGCGGATCACCTGAGGTCAGGAGTTTGAGACCAGCCTGGCCAACATAGTGAAACCCCGCCTCTACTAAAAATACAAAAAATTAGCCGGGTGTGGTGGCAAGCACCTGTAATCCCAGTGACTCAGGAAGCTGAGGCAGGAGAATCGCTTGAACCCAGGAGGCGGAGGTTGCAGTGAGCTGAGATCGTGCTGCTGCACTCCAGCCTGGGTGACAGAGCGAGACTCCATCTCAAAACAAAAAAAACAAAAAAAACAAACAAAAAAAACCTTCTCATCATCTCACCCTTTCACATTATTTTTCTTCAAGCATTTATCATTATCTAAAGTTCAAATGTATATTTGTTTGTCTCTCCCACCTCCACATGAGCTCCACAAAGGCAGAGATTTTTGTCTGTTTTGTTCACTGCTGTATTCCCCGCACCTAGAATTAGTATCTGGTATGTCATAGGCACCCGATAATTATTTGTTGGATAGATGCATATGGTAAAAACATTTAAACCATATCAAATGAAGAGTAAGGGTTTTTTTTTTTTTTCTGCCCCATCCTCAGAGGTAATAGATTTCCTGTTGTCCTTCTGGAAATCTTTTCTGCATATAGAAGAATATATATACAATAAACCTTGTATCCATTTTTCACATCCAGAGGAAAATAATGTACATTATGTTGTGTGGCTTACCTTCTTTCAGTTAGACGTTTAAGCTGGAGATCTTTTCATAGCAGCACACACTGATTTACCTTTACTTCTTTTTTTTTAAATTTAAGACAGTTTCGCTCTGTTGCCCAGGCTGGAGTGCAGGCTGGAGTGCAGTGGTGTGATCTCGGTTCATTGCAACTTCCGCCTTCCAGTTCAAGCAATTGTGCCTCAGCCTCCTGAGTAGCTGGGATTGCAGGTGCATGTCACCATGCCAGCTAATTTTTGCATTTTTAGTACAAACGGGGTTTTGCCATGTTGGCCAGGCTGGTCTCAAACTCCTGACCTCCAGTGATCTGCTCGGCTTGACGTCCCAAAGTGTTGGGATTACAGGCGTGAGCCACTGCACCTGGCCATACCTCCATTTTTTAAATGGCTGCATAATATCCCACAGCTTAATACTTAAAGAAAAAATAAATTGCTTGTCCAGTTTGAAAAATGGAAAGCCTAATGACGGTGAAATGCCTCTGCGCCCACACCCTTTTCATTTATACCCGTAGATGGTAGCGGTCTGGTTTTCCTTGGGTGCTCCTCAGTGGTTTCCAAAGACTATGATGGGACAACTCAGCAGTGTTTCCCGTCAGGCACTTTGATAGGTCATTTTACTTTCAACAACTAAACAAAGTTTCCTGGGAAGACTGAGAGTCAAAAGAAACTACATTTGAAAGTGTGGCGTAAATAAGAAAACAAAAAAACAAAACTTGACTTGAGCAGTCTTACAATCTCCCTAAGCTGCGTGGAGTGCAAGTGGGTTTGCTGTGCAGATGCTAGAGTCCCCTGGCCCCCTCCCTCCAATCAGATTACTGCCCCAAGCTTTCTCTATACAGAGATTTCGGGGGGTTCCACTACTGAGGTCTGTCTGGGTCTCAGGAAGTAGAGGGGTGATCCTGGTCTATGAAATTTATTAATGTCCGTGGTCATGAAGTTCTTTGTATTTGTCCATCTGAACCAGCAAAGCCCAATCTCTCCAACCTTTTCTCCCTTTAGAAAAGATCCATTTCTGCCGGGCGTGGTGGCTCACACCTGTGAGGAGTGAGCACTTTGGGAGGCCGAGGTGGGAGGATTACAAGGTCAAGAGATCGAGACCATCCTGCCCAACATGGTGAAACCAAGTTTCTACTAAAAATACAAAAATTAGCTGGGCGTGGTGGCACGCGCCTGTAGTCCCAGCTACTCGGTAGGCTGAGGCAGGAGAATCTCTTGAACCCATGAGGCAGAGGTTGCAGTGAGCCGAGATCGTGCCACTGCACTTCAGCCTGGGTGACAGAGTGAAACTCTGTCCCCTTCCACCAAAGAAAAACCAAAACAAAAAGAAAAGAACCATTTCTTTGATCATGGGTTCAAATGCAATAAAAACGATCAGGCTGTAATACCAGAAGGCTCAAGAGGGAGTGGAAAGCCTCCAGTTTCAAAGGGAAAGTCCAGAAAAAACTGGACTGATTCTTAAAAGTAGTGTATGAAGGTGAGATACATTCCACTGAAGGCATTTAGGTATCACTCCAAGGAGGGTCTCTGGAGAGCAAGTGCACTTGGGCGTGTTTTATGTAATAGCTGGATGATGAGGGAAAGCATTATGATTATAACTATTGCTTAAATAATATCTCCTGAAACCCCAATGAAAAAAGATAATGGTCTGTTCTAGGTTTTAATTGCTAAAAGGAAAACAAAACTGTCATTCGTGGTGTGGTTGGTTCTCAGACCTACTGCTGTCAGTAAATACTGAACAAATGAAACTACAGATTCATTTCAAAATTTCAACAGATTCCTGGGCCACAAAGCCTTTCCCTTTCGTGTTCAAATGATACTTATTTATTTTTATTTTTTGAGACAGACGTCTGCTCTGTCACCCAGGCTGGAGTGCAGTGGCTGGATCTTGGCTCACTGCAACCTCTGCCTCCTGGGTTCAAGTGATTCTTGTACCTGAGCCTCCTGAGTAGCTGGGACTACAGGCATGCGCCACCACGCCTTGCTAACTGTTATATTTTTAGTAGAGATAGGGTTTTGCCATGTTACCCAGGCTGGTCTTAAACTCCTGGCCTCAAGTGATTTGCCCAGCTCGACCTCCCAAAGCGTTGGGATTACAGGCATGAGCCACCTCACCTGGCCAATATTTCAAGTAAGTTGAAATTCAGGCCTACTAGGCCCAAATATCTCATTATATTTGGGGTATCCAACAAATCTTTACTCTTGCATATTAACAGTAGACATTCTGAGATTATAATGCCTGACGTAATTGGGATGCAGAGAAGAGGAAAGGTGACCATTTGCAGGATAGGAAAACAGGGACTATCTGGTGAAGGGTTGGTTCCAACAAAGTCCACAAGTTTTCATTGTTTCATCTTGAAAAGGTAAGGGGACATAGGAGCTCTCTGTATGATTTCTTATCACTGCATGTGAATCTAATTATCTCAAAATTAAAAAAATAGTTAAAGACAAGGGGAGAAACTTTTTGGAAATGGAACTTTTGAATATTATTACTTTTAACCATGCAGCCCCTTGGTGGCTAAAGGAGGCACAGGTTTTTTGTTGCCCTGTGCAGGCGTAAAATAAGCTTGGGATGATGAGCTTCTCTTTTATTTACGTTTTTGAGACGGAGTCTCGCTTTGTCTTCCAGGCTGGAGTGCGGTGGCATAATCTTGGCTCACTGCAACTTCCTCCTCCCAGGTTTAAGCAATTCTCCTGCCTCAGCCTCCCCGGTAACTGGGATTACAGGCGCGTGCCACCATGCCCAGCTAAATTTTGTATTTTTAGTTAGAGATGGGGTTTCACCATCTTGGCCAGGCTGGTCTTGAACTCCTAACCTCGTGATCCACCCGCCTTGGCTTCCCAAAGTGCTGGGATTACAGGTGTGAGCCACTGTGCCTGGCCTGAGCTTCTAAGTGTTTAAGCTTCTGAAATGGGTTTACTCCATGCTTTCCTCTCCCAATCCAGTAATATGGAAGCTTCGGTAACTTCCAATTTAAGGAAGCAAGTCCAAGCACTTTTATTTTTATCACCACCAGTAATATAAACAGCCACTTAACTTTGGAAAGCTGACCAGGAAGAAGACTCTTTTGCACCTCTTTGGGGTCAAAAAAGTAACAATTTAATATTCCCACTATTTCCCTTATATGTTCTGTTTCCGGACAGTACAATTCTTTCCTTGAAGGACATTAGGGCCAAAATGGGCAAGGATTCCGAGATTGGTACATCGAGCGTTATCTTCCAACTCTCTTTTCTAAATGGGCTCATTTAGTAATGCAGGCTGCTTCCTTTACTTGAAATGCCCATCTCTTGGTTACCCTCCCAAGCAAACAGAAACACCAACCAGCCAGCCCCAAAAAGATCTCATTCTCTAGCCCAGTGGTTCCCAAACTCTTGAGTCTCAAGATCTTTTTCCACACTTAAAATTTAAGGATTCAAGCTGGGCGCGGTGGCTCACGTCTGTAATCCCAGCACTTTGGGAGGCCGATGCTAGCGGATCACGAGGTCAGGAGTTTGAGACCAGCCTGACCAACATGGTGAAACCCCGTCTCTACTAAAAATACAAAAATTAGCCAGGTATGGTGGCGGGTGCCTGTAATCCCAGCTACTCAAGAGGTGAGGCAGGAGAATCGCTTGAACCCGGGAGGCAGAGGTTTCAGTGAGCTGAGATCGTGCCACTGCACTCCAGCCTGGGCAACAGAGTAAGACTCCGTTGGAGACCATCATGGACAACGTGGCAAAACCTCATCTCTACAAAAAATACGGGTGGGCATGGTGGCGCCCACCTGTATTCCTAGCTACTCAAGAGGCTGATTGCTTGAGCCCAGGAGGTTAAAGCTGCAGTGAGCCTTGATTGCACGGCACTCCAGCCTGGGCAACAGAGTGAGACCCTATCTCAAAAGAACAACAAAAAAGAGAATAAACCCATTACATGTCAACATAAATCCTATTTTTATGAGAAATACCTACATTTTCTAAAATAAAATTAGTGGTGTGAGATTGTTTTAGTTTTGCAAATCACTTTAATATCTGACAGTAGAAGACTGCTGGATTCTTCTCTGCTTCTGAATCTTCTGCATTCAGCCTGTTGTGAGATCACGTATCTTGCAGCCTCTGGAAAACACTGCACAGAGAGTGCAGTGTTGGGAGAAATTGACGTATTATTGCTATAAAAATAGTTCTGAGGTCAGGTGTGGTGGCTTATGCCTGTAATCCGTGCACTTCAAGAGGCTGAGGTGGGAGGATCACTCGAGCTCAGGAGTTTGAGACCAGCCTGGGCAACAAGGTGAGACCCTGTCTCTACAAAACTTAAAAATTAGCTGGGCATGGTGGTGCATGCTTGTGGTTCTAGCTACTGGGGAGGCTGAGGTGGGAGGATTACTGCAGCCCAGGAGTTCGAGGCTGCAGTGAGCTTTGATGTCACTACTGAACTCCAGCCTGGGCGACAGAGCAGGACCCTGTCTAAAAAAGTTTTGACTTTTGGGTCCCTTGAGTCTTGGGGCTCCCTCTGCTCGACCAAGGTCCCTAGAGAACCACTGTTTCGAGAACCACCGTTGTGGCCTGAGGCTAAGGTAATTTCAATGGTGATGGTGTTGAGGCCCAGGTGATGTTTGTGACCTTCTCCGGTGTTCCCATCGCACCTGTCCTGCTGCTGCTTATGTTTGTGAACCTGGCCAAGTTGGGAGTCTCTTGAAGGAAGACACTCAACTTTATTCACCTTTCTTTCAATTTAAATGAGTGTTTTAATGATAAAAGTAACATAGAGGCCAGGCGTGGTGGCTCATGCCTGTAATCCCAGCACTTTGGGAGGCTGAGGCAGGCGCATCACTGGAGGTTGGGAGTTTGAGACCAGCCTGACCAACATGGAGAAACCCTGTCTCTATTAAAAATACAAAATTAGCTGAGCATGGTGGCGCATGCCTGTAATCCCAGCTACTCTGGAGGTTGAGGCAGGAGAATCGCTTGAACCCGGGAGGCAGAGGTTGCGGTGAGCCGAGATTGCGCCATTGCACTCCAGCCTGGACAACAAGAGCGAAACTCCATCTCAAAAAAACCAAAAAAAAAAACCCAAAAAACAACAACAAAAACAGCTATATTATAGAAAATAGGCAATTAAAAAAAACTCACTTATAATCCCCCATACGTCATTTATTTGGTGTATGTTATCAGTCTATTTTTTTTTTTTGAGGTGGAGTCTTGCTCTTGTCACCCAAGCTGGAGTGCAGTGGTGCGATATTGGCTCATTGCAACCTCTGCCCGCTCGCTGGGTTCAAGCAATTCTCTTGCCTCAGCCTTCCAAGTAGCTGAGACCTCAGGCGCCTGCCACCTTGCCCACCTAATTTTTATATTTTTAGTAGAGACGGGGTTTTGTCATGCTGGCCAGGCTGGTCTCGAACTCTTGGCTTCAAGTGATCTGCCCACCTTGGCCTCCCAAAGTGCTGGGATTAACAGGCGTGAACCACTGCACCCGGCCTGTATCGGTCTTTTTTAAAATGCAGTTTTTTTAGCCTATCATCTCACCTCATAAATGAACACCATAATTTTGGGTATTGCCCCCTCTATCTAGCAATGGGTATTTTCTGTTTCTGATGTCTACAACTAGCATAATGTTCCACTGTGTAGATGTAACACAATTTACTAAATACCCAATATTAGCACATGTAGGATGCTCCCAATTTTTTGTTGTAGTTAAGTACAGTGATCCTGTGAAGAATACCTTCACACATACAGCTTTTCTGGCATTTAGTGTTATTTCCTTAGAACAGATTCCCAGAAGTAAGATCACTGGGTCAAAAGATGCAGACATTTTTATGGCTTTTAATACATACTGTAAAATTGCTTTTCGAAAGGAATATACTAATTTACAATGCCACCAGCACTTTTAAGAATCCGTTTCTCCACACAAATCGTCAACATAGGTGCTATTAAGAATGCTAATCGATAAAATATTGTCCCCCCGTTGTTAAATTTTTGCAATTTTTGAGGCTCATAAAATTAAAGTTTCTTGAAGAATGAGTGTGTAACACAAAACATTCTCTTGGGACATCTTTATTTCTGGAAAACCTAAGACATTCTTACTTGTGAAGACCAGAAAAAGAACACATGTTGTTAGGATTGGCACAGAATTCAGTGTGACAGTCAATCTTAATGCCAGAACACTTGAACGAGGATTTTTCGCTTATTTTGCTAGTTGTCACCAACAGTAGCAAAAGGAAAAATAAAATGCGGAAGAATGAAATGTTCTTACTGCAAACCGTACAAGATCACATTGAGGGGCTGGAGCTCTTACATTCAACTTTTCTTTCCTTTTTTTTCTTTTTAAATAATTTGCGATTGCAGCCTCTCCTTTTGTTTCCGATATTACCTGCCCAGGAGCAGAATTCCTTACTTTCTCCGGAGAGAGGCCGGTCCCTGGGAGCGCTGCCCAGCCACCCGCACGCCTAGCCGCCCCGAGAGCCGCACTCGGCGGACCCGGTTCCTAGGCTCGTTCCCGGGGCACCTGGCGGGCGCCCACCTCCCGGGGGGCACGTCCTCCCGTACGCAGCGCGAGGGCAGCGGGTGCCTGGCTATTTATTAGGAAAAGCCCCGCGCGGACTCCCCGGATTGAGGAGGGTGGGAAACTCGGCTGCCCCGCGCTCCACCCGGGCGGCCGGGGCTGGCGCTTCTCTGCTTTCGGCCGGCGGCCTCATCCTGGGACAGGCATCCATGAGTCATCCGCTCCGCGGGTCACATGGGCAACGTGACCAAAATAAAGTTTCGGTATTTTAAGCCGCCAGAAAAGGGGACAACGGAGCTCACCGGGGGCGGGCACAGGAGGCGGGCGCAGGCGGGCGGCGCCGGGGCCGTGGGGACGCGGCGCCGAGGGGGCGGGGCCTGGCGGGAGGCTCGCCCCTCCCCCACGGCTGGCAGCGACGCCCGGACTCCTAGGCAGCCGGACTCCAGGGCGCGGCACCCCTGCGGACCTCAGCCCCGAGGCCCCCCGCGTCCGGCTCCCCACCGGCGGCGGCGGCGGGCTGCGGGATCCCGGAGATCCCGGCGCGTCCCCCACAGCCACCGGGACCCCACGCGCCAGCAGCGGCTTCCCCGGGAACGTCCTTCAGCCCCGGGAGCACGCGGGAAAAGCCCCAGCGTGCCAATGAGGGAGCGCCTTCCTCATGACGGTCACGCTCGGGGGCGGGGCTTCCCTTCGCCGCTCCCGAGTTCCGGGAACCCCCTTTGATTGGTCTGGACGGCCTGGGAAACACTGTAGTGACGCCCAATCAAAACGCCACGTCTCGGCCTCGAGGAAATATTCCGTGTCGGGCCCGTCCTGATTGGACAGTTCTTTCGGGTTCTGGCCACTAGGAAGCTTTGTTTAGGTCCGGAAGGCGGGCTTTCCTGGGAGTGGGTGGGGAGGGGGCGTTGATTCTTGACCAATCCTTTCAGTCCGTTGGGTGGTGACCAGCCAATGGGCCGGATGGATAGGACGCTCCTCCCGGAGAGTAGTGAGACCCCTGGTGCGGGGCGATTGGTGGCGGGAGCGATGAGTGGCAGCCGCACGGCCCAACGGGAGCTGTGCGTGGGCCGCGGGGCGGGGCCAGGGCGGGTGCGCGGCGGCGGCGGGGTGGCTGGGCCGGCGGCGGCGGCGGTACGAGGCGCGCGCTCGGGGTCCCGGTCGCGAGGAGGAGGAGGATGTGGCGCGCGGAGGGGAAATGGCTGCCGAAAACAAGCCGGAAGGTAAGAGCCGGAGCGCGAGGGGCTGGGGGGCGGCGCGGCGGGCGGCGGGACCCGGCCCCGCCGGACATCCCGGGCATCGGCGGCGCCGGGCGGGAGCGCGGGGGCGCGGCGGGCGGGCGGGCGGGCGACCCGGCCGGGGAGGGGGCCGGCGGGGTGGGGGGGCGGAGCGCGGCCGAGTCCTGAGGTGACTCGCGGGGCCGGCGGAGCGCGGCGCCCCACACCCCACCCCCGGGGGCGGGCTGGGGCCGGAGGGGGCGGGGGGCTCGCGGGGCGGGGACCGGGCCCAGCGAGGAGGAGGAGCCGGCGGAGGGCCGGCGCCTCCCCCACCCGGACCGGGCATCCCCGCCGCTCCCGAGCCCGCTGCGCGGCCCCCGCACCCCCGGCGCTGGGTCCACGGTGGGGGCCGCGGGGCGGAAAGTTTATACGCCTCGGGTCCTCCTGGCCCCGCGCCCCACTGCTCCGGGCCGGTCCCCGTCGGGCGGCAGCGGCCGGCGCTCAGCCCTCGCCGGCCCCCTGCTCTCCGGCGGGCAGGGCCAGATGTACTCTCTCCGGCACCCTCTTCAGCTCCGTGGACACCTCCCTGAGCGGGCGGGGGGTCCCCGAGCTTCTCCCCGCCAGGGGGACCCCGTCCTGCCGAGCGTCCCTCGGCCGAAGGGCCTCGTGTGACCCCTCCCCCTTCGCCTCCCGGGAAGGGAAGGGGGCCTGCGCAGCATCCCCGCCCCTCGCAGTCGTTCACATCCTACTCTTGCCCTTGCACCCTCACAGCCAGGAGGGTGGGGTCTCCGTTTCTATGGCAAGTGAGGATCTCCACACTCCCTTGCCCTTTACCTTCCGTGACCCCGATCCTTCCTTGGCACAGGGGTCCGTCTGATCTGCTCATCTTCTTTGGATTCTTTTGGGGCCTCTGCACACTCTCCGTTGACCCTTTTTGCCAGGACAAGGGGACTCGGGCTGCCCATGTTCTTCTTTCCTCACCCAGTGGATAGTGGGGGCTTGTGCAGCTCTGAAGTCATTTCTAAATAGGAAAGCAGACACTTCTTCCAGATCATGCATACTCTCGTACACTTTGCTGGGTTAGGGCGAGCTCATTTCCTAAATACCCTTTGAGTTGCCCTCCTTTTCTTATGGAGACAACTGGACGTTCACCGTGCTCCTTTCGCCATTTGTGTGTCTACACTGACTTGTTCTCTCTTCTCGGAGTTCCTTGTCTGGGTGAGAGTGGGCGCCCCAATAAGATGTAGGGCAGGGCTTCCACTGTGCCTAGTGCTTGAGTGAAAAGGGGCCACACTAGTTGCTCCTGTGTCTGAGGAAGACCTGGGTATATTTTTGCCTCCACTTGACTCTTGTGTCTCAGGAGGGGGCAACCTTCATCAGTTGACACAACCTCACTGGGAAAAGGGTCATGTGGGCTTGTTTTTTGATGTTTTGATTACTGTCTTCTGTGCAGTGAGAACCAGACTTTGTCCGTCCCACACTCAAGAGTCCTTGAACCTTTCCTGGATATAAACTTCCCGATTGTTTTTTGAGAGAACTCATATCCTCCTCTGTGGCTTCTGCTTCGCAGTCAGCCATATTTAGTGAGCCTGTTACTTTGACTTTTTCTAATTTTCTCAAATTGTATTCATGTTGGCTGGGTAAGGAGAAGCCATATGCCTTTCCATTCAGAAAAGGGAGTGTAGACACCCGTGTCGCCCACATGCCATCCTGGAAGAGGTTGCTTGTGTGCTCCTTGTTGTACTAGAACCTTCCTTTGGCTCTGGTGTTGTCTCTTGTGGGATCCAAACATTTCTTTAGATCTTGTAGCTTTCAGAAGGGGGAATTTGAATGCTTTCTGTTTTTTGCTGTTCCGGTTCTGCTTTGGAGAACCAGATCATGATGCTATATTCATTTGTTTACATATACATACATGTAGGTATACACAGATGAAATCACATTCATTACATATACAGTGCACAGGAAGTTGGAAGGGTCAGATGACTAGCTCTACATTTTGGGTGCATATGGGGACCTTTATGTGTAATGATACAGATAGATATTAACGTTGTTGGTAACTCTTCAGGCTTAGAAGCAGCAGCAGAAGAATCACTGATAAATGGCCAATTCTGACCATTCTTCGGTTTGTAATGTGTACTGTACTGAATAAGCAGAACGACATCCTGCATGTTCACCAAGTCCCTGAATGTGCGAAGCGTACAGTGCCTGCCCATACGCATCGCAACTTTGGCACTCTGAATTTAGGGGTGGTATTCGTTGCTTGATTCTGCATAGAGTGAAAAGTTCTTGATTTCTTTACTGCAGTGTAGGGGAAAGAGATTTCGTGTGTTTGGGCAAACGACAGGAGATGGGTGAGAAGAATATGTTTTCCTGTGACAGAACTAGGAACGAATGACCGTAAATATGTCCCTTCTGTATTTTGGCCATTTAAATAATTGAGAGAGGTTGTGAAATTAGCAAAATGTACCTGTGGAAAGGCCCTCGACGCTTCATGAGAGGATGGGGAACGTTATTCTTCGAGTTCTTTTCTCTTGGACAGGGGAATGATTTGAGCCCTGTCGGCTCTAGTCAGGTGCTTTGCCTCCTCAGGTCTCCCTCCCTCCCTCCCTTTCTCCCTCCCTCTCTTCCTCCCTCCCTCCCTTTCTCCCTCTTTCACGAAATTCAGAATGGCTGCTAGCCGCTGTCACTCAGCAGGAAAGTCTTACTCTTTGACAGGCTTAGTGTGGAGACTCATCCTCCCCAACAAGTTCCGTTGGGCTCTGGGGCTTTGGCCTTTAAAGCTCCTTTCTAGCTCAGAGGCTCGCTTTGCCTCAGTTTACTGTGTAAGGAGAAGTGGCTCATCGGAGATTGGGTCAGCGCTAGTCTGTGACTTCTGGACTTTGCCTTTCAGTTAGCATTGAGTCGTCCAGTGGGCCTAATTCCCAATGTCAGAAAGTAGAGCTTTTGAGCTCATTTTCTTGTTTTTGGTTTTAAATGTTTTTATGCTGTTCGTATTCTGTGTCTGTAGTCAGCTTGATGGGATTGTGTATTTTTGGGGGGTGTTATTAGGGAACTTCGGAAAAACGAAGAGTCGAATACCTGCTGTAGATGGTGTAGACTCAGCGGAGTCATCCCATATCCAGTGGTGGTTCTTCCTACCGTTCCTCCATGGCCCCATGGAGACTTTGGGAGTTTTCCCTGGTAAGCAGGGGGCTCCGTGCAAGGCGCAGTGGAAGGAAAAGTGGTAAAGGTTGGTTGGAAGAAGACACTTGAGGTTATTGTCTGAAGCTGGGCCCTTTTTCTTGAGTTTGATGTGGTTGTGTTTCTGTGTCACTGGTCGCCACAGATGATTGGAAATTAGCTTTTTCCTCTTACCCTGTAGTGCAGAATGCTCTGTTGCAGTTGGGCAGACTGGACGGGTTCTCTGAACCACATAGTTTAATCTTTCTGTTTGACTTTCTGTTAGGACATGACTCTTTCCTCTCCTTCACCCCTTACCTCCAGTTTTTGGGACTAGGTTGGGTGACCTCTTCCTCCTTTGTCTTCTTGGAGACCTTACTTATCCTGCTTCTGCAAATGTTGGGTTTCTCCATCTCATCATTGAGTGGATTCAGAGTGTTGACATACACAGAGCAACCTCTACTCAAGGTCAGATTGGGTCAGCTTTTCCTTTTCAAAAGAGTAGTGTTGCTCTTACTTGCTCTTTGAGACATATTTATGCATCCTGCTCAGCTGTGTTTTCTGTTTCCTTAGTTTTTAGGCTCTGGCGGTTTTAGGCTTTCCCCCAGAAATAGCCTATTCTTTAGAGAGTAGTGTTTAGTTTAGTCCCCTGTTTATGCTGGATGTCTGCCCATGTGTCCTGCTCGGTTTTTAATTCTTTGTGACTGATTTTGAGGTAGCCCATCTCAAAATCTTAACGTGTTTTTCCCCGCTGTTTCATTACTTTGAGCCATTCTTCCTTTCCTGTTTGGGGGAAATACCCCTTTGTGTGCAGTTGTACTTCTTTCTCCTTTCCTTATGGAAAAAGCAGTAGAAGGTGATTCTCTTATTTTCTTCTGTTCCCCTCATAGTTGTGTCAGTTGACTCTTTTGTGGAACCTTTGAATTTGCCCTTCTGGGGAGAAGTCGTTTTTGTATTTATACTCCCATGACTGGAATCATTCATTCAGGAGACCTTTACCGAGCTTCTGTTATGTACAAGGAGCTGTAGGGGGTGATGTGACTTTGCTTGAGACCATATTGGATCTTGTTAGCCTTTTATATTAATGACATTTTAGTGTATCTTTTTTTTTTTCTTTTTTTGAGGCAGAGTCTCACTCTGTTGCCCAGGCTGGAGTGCAGTGGCACGATCTCGGTTCGTGCAACCTCTGCCTTCCAGGTTCAAGCAATTCTCTTGCCTCAGCCTCCCAAGTAGCTGGGATTACAGGCGTGCACCACCATGTCCGGCTAATTTTTTTTTGCATTTTTAATAGAGACGGGGTTTCACCATGTTGGTCAGGTTGGTCTTGAATTCCTGGCCTAAAGTGATCCGCCTACCTCAGCCTCCCTTGCCTCAGCCTCCCAAAGTGCTGGGATTACAGGCGCAAGCCGCCACGCCTGGCCTTCGGTGTGGTGCTTGTCTTAATGCTTGTCTTTTATATAGTCTTGCAAGGAATTTTTTTTTTTCTGATTTTTAAGTTTTTGGATTGTTAACTTACAAAGATATAGTGTAATAGTGTGCTATCTTGTTGAACCTTTTTTCCTCCTCTCAGCAGGAGTGGGGGTGGTGAAGAGGGTGGGAGGGTGGACTGGGAGAGGCATTTAGCAGCTTTCCCCCAGACTGTGTGCAGAGTGTGAGAGCGAGTGTGTGTGTGTGTGTGTGTGTGTAGACAAAAGTAAAGTCAGCCTTCTTAATCTGATTGTGTAGGCATAACTTTTAGGTCGTTTAGATACATGATTGGTTGGAATGCTTATTTAATATTTGAACGGCAGCATCGCACTAGGCATTCTATAGAACATAGAGTCAAATGTATTTTTTATATAAGGAAGTGGTAGAAAAATATTTTTTTCTTCGGATTAACTGGTATGGTTCATAGTAGATAGTGAGAACTGTATGAGCTGCTGTTACATTTTCACTGCCACGAAGAATTATATCCAAATTTAATACCTAATTGATGCTCATTCTTAGGCTAGGCATCTGATATAATTATCACTTTTATTATGTGACTTTTAATTTATGCTTTTTAATGGTATTATTATTTTTGTAGATTGCCTCAAATTCTTTGTGGGTACAGGTTAGGTATAAATAATGATAATAATAAAAATTACTAACAATTTGAAATGCCCCTTTTCTTTTTTCCTCTATTAAATTAGATTTACCATCTCCACAACGTATATAGAAACCAATTCTGCTAGTATTTCACTCTTGTGAAAACTCCTGTGTGAGGTTTGTAGTATGTGGTTTGGCAGTATGAGTATGTGACTGAGTGTATTTTGTGTTGACAAGTGATGTGTGTGTTTCTTTTGCATTTCCATTATACAGATCTTTTCCTAAGGTGGTGTGTATCTTCTAGAATCATGTACCCTGTCCTTTTTTTTTTTTTTTTTAAATGTTCTAGGTGACTTAAATCCGACCTCCCTTTCTTTTCTTCGGCCTTTCCTTTTATTTTTTGTCCTTTCCCACATAGAGAGGTTTCTTCACTGCCCTGTCATTATTATAAAAAAGTGTTTGTTAGATGTACTGTATTTGTAGCCTTTTAGTAAGAAGGGGATGCCCACCATCCCTTTGTCCTGTAGCACAAGACATTGCTTCTTCTTGTTTCCCTAAGAATAGGTAGATGGAATGAGATTTAAGCCAGAAGGCCGCTGGTAATAGTATTTGTAACTAGATAGCATCTCTAGATAAAACACTGGGTCCTTTCTGCTCTGGGCCTCCCCATGTAGGATTTTGGAAATTTTTTTTTGCTGCATTTAGCCAGCTTCTTTCTGTCTCTTTGGCTTGATACAATAAATTTCTTTAAGCACAGCCAAGTATATTATTTCATTTGGAGGCTTCATTTACAAGGAAGTATGGGGGCCTCTCCTAATGTTCCTTTGCCTGTTATATATAGTACTGCCTTTAGTTTTTGGTGTGTTTGAGAGTGAGAGTGAGAAGCATTCTTGCTTTACTACTTTGTCTGTGTAACTTGAATAAGAGTGTACGGTCATTCACTCTATTTTCCAGATAGTGTATAATCTTTCTTTTTATTTTTCTTGAATACCTAATCAGGTTCGAGCTAGAGGTTGATCCGACTATCATATCCTTTTATTTTGTGCCATCCCTGGATATAGTGTCCCTTAGTCCTGTGATTAAGCCGTGTTCCTATTCTGTCATTAGAGAGAGGGACTTATAAACATATAGATGGTCTCCCATGATAATTGTCATGCATTTATAAGGAAAGTGTTTCTTTTCTTTTTTTTTTTTTGAGGCTGAGTCTTGCTCTGTTGCCCAGGCACGATCTCGGCTCCCTGCAACCTCCGCCTTCCAGGTTCAAGCGATTCTCCTGCTTCAGCCTCCCAAGTAGCTGGGATTACAGGCGTGCACCACCATGCCCGGCTAATTTTTTTTCGTATTTTTGGTAGAGACGGGGTTTCACCATGTTGGCCAGGTTGGTCTTGAATTCCTGGCCTCAAGTGATCCGCCCACCTAAGTAAGGCCTCCCAAAGTGCTGAGATTACAGGCATGAGCCAATGTGCCTGGCCGGAAGTGTTTCTTTGTATAAATTGACAATGGAGAGCAGTTCACATGATGGGACAAAGTAAAGGGTGAGTAAAGGGTGGTTTTGGTTTTTTTTTTTTTTTTTGCCATCAGTATGCTAGCTGTATATTTCTAAGGTTGTATTGCATCCTTCTGCTTTGAACACCATTGCTTGTAGAAGGTCATGGGCCTCCTGTGTAAAGATTGGTACTGTTTCCTGAGCATTTTTTTTTTTACCTCATTACCCTGGACTTACAGAGAAATATTATGTACCCCATTGCAAAGAGAGGCCAAGGGTCAGCCACATTATTTCCCCTTTTGCTCTTTTTCTGGAGGATTGTTCATTTACTTTGAACTGATTGACATGGCATAAGATGGAACGACTAGAGATTTTTTTTTTTAAAGGTTCCTCCATATTCAACCTCAGTGTTTGGCTCTTTCCTGACATGGTTGCTTGTTCTCCTGTACATGAATCCTTTTGCAGTTACTTTCTTGTTTTTGTTTTTCAAATTTAGCCAGGGCTTTCAAGTCACGTAACATATCCTTTCCTGAGACTGTGAGCCGAAGGTAACTTCAAGGAAGATATGCTTGTTTGGGGCTGTGTTCATCACTCTGCTCTCTACGGTTTTGTAGTTTTCATGTGTACAAAGTGACATTTCTTGAAAGAAACGTTTGGGGCTGTGTTCTTAATATTTTTAAACATGTTATTATGTGGAGACTAAGTGGCATAGGTCTCACCCCAACTTCATTTTTTCATACCATCTAAAATACATCCCCCACCCTTATATATATCTCCCCTACCCCCAAATCCCAAAACAACAGTCATAGCAACAGAAAAGCAAAACCTTGTGAAGCCTAGCTCTGATTGGTTCTGCTGTGCAGTTCAGTCACTAGTTTTGGACAGGTGCATAAGCAGATAATTTTTGGATGTGTAATATTCTCAGTGGGGCTGATGTGTGACTTTTGGGACATAGAGCATTCATTCGTTCAGCAGACCATGCAGTATCTCTTCCATTTTTTTTCCCTTATCAGTTACCACAAGGTAAGATTATGTATTCAGTCACTTAAAAACACTTGCAAAGTGGATTTTTCCCCATTTATTCCTATCTAACCATTGGAATAAATGTTGACAGTAGTAAATTACCATGTCCCTATTTTTGTGTTCAACATGTCTAAGAGAATGGGGAGCTAACTTCCAGTAAGGGCAGTACAGTCAGTCATGACTCTTTCTCCATGTAGCCTGTGCATTGTGCAGTGATGATTTATACTTTCAGCTAAATTTAGTGTCTATAATAAGGGATACATCAGATGTTTAAGTTCATTTAATCTTTTTTACAGTGTGCATTCAACAAGGTGTATTTGTGTCTTATATTAGAATGAAATGCAGATACAACCAGAGGTATTCTTTCAACTTAGAGAGAGAAAGCCTTTCTTTTTACAAGTTTTGAAAAAAAGTTATTGTCTATTTTTCCTTCATGGTGCTTGATTCAGATTGCCAGGAGTCATTTCTGAAGGTATATTAATACAATCAAGAATTAATCTTCTTAAAACTTAAATTTGTTTTTTAATCCTTTTCTGAAAAGTCATTTCTGAGGATATATGTGCCCTGTTGGTTTTCTGGGCACTTGGATATCAAATCATTTGGGAGTGATAATAAGAAATTGGTACAAAGTGTGAAATTATCAGATAGAAAGAAAAAAGATGTTAGAGTGGAAAAAATTACTCATTTATGATTAAAAATAATCTCAAAGTGATGACTGGAAGTATAAATTCAGATATTTGAAGAAGAAATGGAATGTTGATAGGGTTATTGTATTGAATCAACACATGTACACGTATAAAGAATGCTCCCCAAAATGGGGACGCTTAGAGGACAAATAAGTTGATTGGATTGGTTTTAAGAAAAACATTGTTTGTCTTTTTAAAAAGTAATTGAAATAACCCTTCTTAGTGAAGAAAATGAAAACTTTGATGGAAGTTCAGCAGAATGGAATATTTAAAAAGATTCAAGAGAAGGATTTTTTTATTGCGAATCCACAAGGGGGTAGTGATGTTCTTTCAAAGATATTTGTGGTGGCAACAATGTGAGATGATCTCTTCACATTTTAGATTTACAGATAAAACTGGCATGTTTGCATTTTAACTTAAGATCTTCTTTTTAAAATGTTTATTGGCAAAATTGTTTATTGCTTAAATTAAAAAAAATCCATTTTGGGTGAATGGCTACTTTAAGCCATATGAATGGTAAAGAAGAGAGAATGTCCTTACAGTTTTGTGCTTTGGAGAGGTCACCAAGGATGTGAGGGTCACTGTTATTTTCTAAGAATGTAATAATCTTAAATTCCCTGGGAAACATTAGACATCTAGGAATCAGTTACTTAAGTGTCCTGAATAAAAGGATTTTAGTAAATTGTGTCTAAACTTTACAGAAGTTTGTATTACTAGTTGTATTTTCAGTGCTGCCGAGAGATGAAAAATATGAACAATCCATGCGACTAGCCACTTTTAATAGTTCTAAGTAAATCAAATTTTTATAATCTTTTTTATTAGTTTATATTACATCATTAGATAAAGGCTTTTTTTTTGTTTTTTTTTTTTGTTTTTTTGTTTTTTTGTTTTTTCTTCCCTCACATAAAAATTCAGGAGCTTTCTTCTGGTCACTGAGTTCCACCCCATATTATTCAGAATTACTTAAAATCAGGTGTGGTATGCCTGTGCTGGGTCATTTTCGGTGGAGGACTGCCTAGCTGTATTATGCACTCATTTTTGAAAGTTATGCCGTGTGGTGGGAGAAAGATTTAAGGTTGGGGGGCGGCTGTGTCCTACTTATTTAGAGACACAACTAGTCATCACCTGTAACAAATGTGACTTCTTTTAAAACTTATTTTATCTTACTTTTTTTTAGAGACAGGGTCTCGCTCTGTTGCCCAGACTAGAGTGCAGTAGTGCAATCCATAGCTCACTGCAGCCTTGGCCTCCTGTGCTGAAATGATCCTCCTGCCTCAGCCCCCTGAGTGACTGGGACTACAGGTGTGTGTCACCATGGCTGCTTAGGTTTTTTTTTCTCTTTTTCATAGAGGTGGGGTCTTGCTGTATTGCCCAGGCTGGTGTTGAACTCCTGGTCTCAAGCAGTCCGTCTGCCTCAGCCTCCCGAAGTGCTGGGATTTACAAGTGTGAGCTACCATGCCCTGCCTAAAAAATATTATTTCTAACAATAACACAAAATAATTATGTGGTTTAGAAGTTATGATAGTTTGTGCCGTATACATTGTATATTTTTCATTTTTGGTTTGTGGAAAAGGTTGTTAATTGAGCTTTTCTCTTTTTTTCTCCATTCCCTCATTCTGAGCAAGGAATGACTTTTTCTTTTATTTCCTTTACGAAATGACTTTGGTGTTTTAACATTCCAGAAGATACACTGTTTTTTATATGCTACTCTAAACTCTGCTGGGAACTGAACTATGATGTCAGCATTTTCATTCATGAATCTGATTCTTCTAAATTTTTTTTCTGTTTTGTATTCCTGAGCTGACTTCTGGCACATGCACAAATCAGTTTACCATTAGTCAGCCCATAAATCACTGATAAAAGGTAAAACAAAAGATAAGATACTGGAGTTACTTTGATAGTGCTATAGTTCTCATGCTGATTTGCATCAGTACAGTTTGGATAAGGTTTCTGGCTAAACAGATTGAAACCTAAAAAGTCAATTTAATTATCTCATGATTTTGTGACTTGAACTGTGTTGTGAACATATTGACACAATATTTTTGTTCTTACAGGAAGTTGAGAGTGCTATGCTATGGCTCCTTTGTTATAAAATAGCATTTTTTTTTTTTTTTTTTTTTTTTGGAGACGGTCTCACTGTGTCACTCAGTCTGGAGTGCAGTGGCATGATCTCTCTTGGCTTACTGCAGCCTCGACTTCTTGGGCTCAGGTGATCCCTCAGCCTCCCAAGTAGCTGGGACTACGGGCACGCGCCACCATGCCTGGCTAATTTTTGTATTTTTTGCGGAGATGGAGTTTCGCCGTGTTGCCCAGGCTGGTCTCCAACTTGTGAATGCAAGTGATCCACCCACTTTGGCCTCCCAGAGTGCTGGGATTACAGGCGTGAGCCACTGAGCTGGCCTAAAGTAGCATTTCTTGTATAATTTGACTAAGTTGGAAGATTATATAATGCTTTATTTCAGAGAGGTTAGGCCTACAGATTAAATGATGTTTTATTCAAATTACCTTTGTAATGGATTTAGATTTTTTTTTGGAGCATTTTCTTGCCTTTGACATATTTTAAATAACTTCATTGTTTGATACTTTTATTTTAATATATTATTATTGTGGTGGAACTAGCATAGTATTCCTTGTATTGGACTTAGGGTGCATCTACCCTGGATTGTGCACTCGTGTAGCTGTTGACTCCGGTTTCTCCTCTAGGGAGGTCACTGCTTGCAGTTCAGTACTACGTTAGAACAGTTCTTGAAGAAATCTTATTTGGAGTTTTCTTCTGCAGGCCAAATTTCAGGCTAAGCCTCCGGCCCATAGTATCTTTCAAGCCTGCTGTAGCTGATGAATGGTGAGCCGTAAAAAAGTTTATTTTCTCTACTTTCGTGGGAGATTTGCTGACTTTCTGGATACTCAATTGCCAAGAAACATTTAGAAATAAAACGTGTTATATTTAGGAATCATCATTTTAGCTAAATAATAATGCATGATTAGAATTGATGATTCAAGCTGCAACCACTTTGATTGATACCCAGTCTTACTCTTGAGATCACTTTTTTTTCTGAGACAGTCTTGCTTTGTCACCCAGACTGGAGTGTAGTGGCGTGATCTTGTGTCACTGCAGCCTCCACTTCCCGGGCCTAAGCAGTCCTCCTGCCTCAGTCCCCCAAGTGACTGAGGCTATAGGTGCGTGCCACCATGCCAGGCTAATTTTTGTAGAGACGGGGTTTTGCCCTGTTGTCCAGGCTGGTCTCATACTACAGGGCTCAAGTGATCCTCCTGCATCGGCCTCCCAAAGTGCTGGGACGACAAGCATGAACCACCACGTTCAGCTGAGATGACTTTTTATTTTTTATTTATTGGGGTTTTTTTTTTTGAGATGGAATCTAGCTCTGTCACCCAGGCTGGAGTGCAGTGGCATGATCTTGGCTCACCGCAACCTCTGCCTCCCGTGTTCAAGCAATTCTCCCACCTCAGCCTCCTGAGTAGCTGGGATTACATGCACGCACCACCACGCCTAGCTAATTTTTGTTTTTTTTAGCAGAGACGGGGTTTTACCATGTTGGCCAGGCTGGTCTCAAACTCCCGACCTCAGCTGATCTGCCTGCCTCGGCCTCCCAAAGTGCTGGGATTACAGACGTGAGCCACCGCGCCTGTCTTGAGATGACTTTTTAAATGCCATAACAACTCACAGATCCTGTGTCCTCCCATTCTTAAATGAAACTAGAGCTTTGTGTTCCTTTAGGTTAAACTAAATTATCTGATAGGTAACAGAAGAGTGGTCTGTTAGCTGGCTTTCTCCTTTCAGTAGATTTGCTAAGAGAAAGGAAATAAAAGCAAGTAGACTGTGAATAAACATTGAAGATGACTTAAATGACATTGTTTTCCCTAATAATGAAATAATTTATATATTATTTAAATATAATTTCTATAAAAGAATCTATTTGCAAGTGATAATGAAGAAAGGAATTTTTTTTTTTTTTTTGAGACAAAATCTTGCTCCTGTCCCCCAGGCTGCAGTGCGATGGCGCGATCTTGGTTCATTGCAACCTCCGCCGCCTCGGTTCAAGCGATTCTCCTGCCTCGCCCCCCAAGTAGCTAGGATTACAGGCGCTGAACACCACGCTGGGCTAATTTTTGTATTTTTAGTTGAGACACCATGTTGGCCAGGCTGGTCTTGAACTCCTGACCTCAGGTGATTCACCCACCTCGGCCTCCCAAAGTGCTGGGATTACAGGCGTGAGCTACCGCACCCAGCCTAAAAAAGGAATATTTAATGGTAGAGGGCTCTGTAAAAACCTCCTAATTTTCAAAGCCATGTGCCACTGTAGAATTTATGAAAAGTTATGGGCTATTATTATTAGGTTTCAAAAAGTCTGGAATACTGGCGGTAGCATCAGAATTATTTATTTATTTATCTTTTGAGACGGAGTCTATCTCTGTCGCCCAGGCTAGAGTGCAGTGATGCAAGCTCCACTTCTCGAGTTCACGCCATTCTCCTGCCTCAGCCTCTTGGGTAGGTGGGACCACAGGCGCCCACCACCACACCTGGCTAATTTTTTTAATTTTTTTAGTAGAGGTCAGGTTTCACCATGTTAGCCAGGATGGTCTCGATCTCCTGACCTCATGATCCGTCCGCCTCTGCCTCCCAAAGTGCTGGGATTACAGACGTTAGCCTCCACGCCTGGCTAAAGCGTTATCATTTTTATCTAACCCTGAACCAATCAGTGATTGGTTAGTTCTCTAGCTGTGAAGGCTTTGCACTTCCTAGACAGCTTGTAGAACAAGCCCACTTGGATTCCCAGCTCAAACTCTTTCCTTTTTACTATTTATTTATTATTTATTTATTCGTTACTTATTATTAATTAAAAAAATTTTTTAGAGACAGAGTCTTGATCTGTCACCCAGGCTAGAGTGCCATCACAGCTCACTGCAACCTTGAACTCTTGGGTTCAAGTGATCCTCCTGCCTCAGCCTCCTGAGTAGTGAGGACTACGGGCGTGTGCCACCACACCCGGCTAATTCTTTTTGAATTTTATGGAGAAAGGGTCTTGCTATGTTGCGCAGGCTTGTCTTGTACTCCTGGCCTCAAGCAATCATCCTGTCTCAGCCTCCCAAAGTGCCAGGCTTACAGGCATGAGCCGCTGTGCCTGGCTTGTACTCTTTCACTAGCTGGGAATGCTGGTGAGCAGGACTCAAGGATCCCAGCAGAGCTGCATCCTGTGCTGTCTTTGCTGCCACTTAGGTGGACCAGGAGCTAGAAGCCTTTCTCTCCATGGCCTCCATACCTTCTTTTACCAGATGGTATTTCTGCATTTATCACTCTTGATTCCAGCACAGCTTTTCCTCATCTTGCTTTTCTCAGACCTCAGCTCTTATGTAATGAGATAGTTGGTAGTCATTTTGAGGGGATTCATGTGTTGGGTAAAGGGTTTTCCTAGCGATGACCTCGAAAGTTCCTTCCCATTAATAATAATTACTATTAATAATTAATAGCAATAACTAATGATAAAACAGAACAATTGCAACAATATACTGTAATAAAAGTTGTGTGAATGTGGTCTCTCTCTCTCTCTCAGATTATCTTATTGTACCATACTCACCTATTTTTGGACCTTAGTTGACCGCTTGTAACTGAAACCATGGATAAGAGGGGGACTTTTGTGTAAGGAAATGAAGTCGGAGATATGGAATTTCATTTCAGGGCTTGCTTTCCTGATATTCAGCTATTCTGTATAACTGTATCTTTTCCTTTTGAGGTCCTTGCTCCAGGACAAGAATAATATGTTGACTCAAGCTGTATGGGGGGATTTGAACTACAGACACTCAGATATCTCCTTTCGGAGGTACATAGAGGGCTTAATTTTTTAGGTCTGTCTGTTTAATATACTATAGTTACTTTAAAAAACGTAGGCCGGGTGCTGTGGCTCGGTGCCTATAATCTAAGCACTTTGGGAGGCCGAGACGGGAGGATTGCTTTAGCCCTGGAGTTCGAGACCAGCCTGGGCAACATAGTGAGACCTTGTCTCTACTAAAAATAGAAAAAATTAGCCAGATGTGTTGGTGTGCGCCTGTGATCCCAGGTACCTGGGAGGCTGAGGTTGGAGGATTACTTGAGCCCTTGAGGTCAAGGCTGCAGTGAGCTACGATCGCGCCACTGCACTCCAGTCTGGATGACAGAGTGAGATCCTGTCTCAAAACAAACAAAGTGTAAAAAAATTTAAAATTATTAAAAAAGATGTACAACACCAAAATGTTCATAGTTATTCTGTATGACAGATCTGAGGTCTTTGTTCAGACATAGATGAGGGTTCATAGTTTTGGAAAATAGACTTAAATAATATATGATTACAGATGAAAAATATTTGCTAACCTCAGACTTTTTATGTTTAAGGTAGTATTTATATTCATTTAGTTGTACTTTCTGGAGTTGATTAATATAACTGTTATTAAAATCTATCGATTCCCAGTAATTCAGTAAATGAAGACTCTTCCTATTTAGAAACTCGTGTGGATTGGGGAGTTGCTGTGGGCCCACTGTCATTGATCATATCACATCTTCACTTGAACCTGCTCCCTGGGCCTCCTATAGGCCTCGCGTTTGGAGAGGCCGTGAACATAATTTATTTTTGGAAGTTTCTTTCATTTTTAAAGATACTGAGAGGCAAGTTGAAGTTCCTGGTGTTCGTGTAAACATTCCCTGCCTTATCCTTTCCATCTCAGCCATTATGAAATGTTCTGGCTGAATCATTTGCTTTCACAAAGCTTTGATGGAAGTTTCTTCCTCATTTGGTTTTCTTGATAGAGGCTGTTGTGCTAAAAAGAAAGCTATAACAAGTTAGAAGGGTGGAGAGTGGGCACTTAACATTTTTGAAGTACTTGTCTTTCTTCCTAGGGGTCCTCCAGAAATTGATCATAGATAACTTGACCAAATTCAAGGCCCAGAGATTTATTCCAGGCATTCTGGGAGGGAAGGAACATCAGGCTTTCTGTACTGAATCTAATTATTCTAAATATTTCCCACTGCAGCTTGTATGAGTGTTTTCTGATGCAAATATGGTGATAGTGGCGACCTCTCTAACTGGGCTAAATATCCTTGACAGCTTTTTATCTGTCCTCTCCAAGTATTTTTAGTCTCTTTAGCTTCTGTGGCCATGTCTGGAGGAACTGAGGATGGATTTAGCTGCTCTGGTGCTGCTCCAAGTTGTTGTGGGTGCTCTTTGCTACCTTCGTCACTGTCCTGCCACAGTCCTGCCACTGATGAGGCTCCTGGCCCTTGTCATTTGATGAGGGAACATAAACACTTGTTTCATAAAAATAAAAAAGTCATGATTTTCAGAATGCTTTGAAAATAAGCTATGGCTAATGGTGATACACAATAGGAATGTCCTTAATTTCACTAAATTGTATGCTCAAAAAGGGTTAAAGTGGTAAATTTTATGTTATGCATATTTTGCCACAACTAAAAAAATAAAAACTTCAAATGGATTTGAAGCTTAATGAGAAAACTAGTTATAATGTCCTAACAGTAAATATATGGCCAATATTTTCATGACCCCAAGGTGGGAGGCTGTGCCTTAAATAAACTGTCAGAATCACACATTAAAAAAAAAAAAAAAAAAAGTGATGGTAATCAGGCCCTGAGGTTCATTTATACAGAAAGTGATTTTTAGGTGAGATTTTAATATTTGCAATATTTATATTTGTAAAGAGGATTGGCTAGCTCATTCAGAAAAGTCTGAGGTTCTTAATAAACACTAGGAAACAGATGGTTTGGGGTTGATGTCAGGGAAGGTAAGCAGGCCCTGCTTTAGATTAGAGCACTTTTGATTGCAAGTCCCGTAAGCCACACAGTTTAGGCCAAGCGAAAGCAGTTTTAGTCTAAGAAGAGCAGAAGCAATCGTAGCCTCCCGGGACAGAAACTGAAGTGCAGCTGGGCAGTGGGAACTGGATCTGGAGAGTCTGGAGTACATGTCTTCTCTGGAGCTGGGCTTTTTCCATTCACATGTAGCTTCCTTGCTTGAGTTACATGTAGTGGCCTTAGTCATGGCTCCTGCATGTCCTGACTCTAGTTCCAGTACTCATCATCATCTGACTCCCATTTCTATGGCTCAGTACAAAAATATTCAAGACTGGGTATTGGACTGACTCCTCTCAGCCATTTGCTTTGTTTCCATAGGCCAGGTGATCATCCCACTCTGGTCGACTATGAAAGAAGGTTGGTTAGATCCAGCAGCCTGCTGATCATTTAGAGGGTCTTAGAGTGAGAGGAGATTGTGTGAGAAGCTGATTATCATAGCAGGGGGTCCTGGCACCTCAAACTCTGTCTCCATCAAACAGTGTAAAAGAAAAGATATTGACTCCTAAAGGAGTGTCTTATGTTCAGATGCTATAGAGTTTTGCAGAGAAAGTGTTCAGTGTAGCTACAGATAGAAGGCCAAGTGTCCTTGGTCAGCCAGCCTGGGTGTGTGTGGAGTAAGTTAGTGGTAGGTGTAGTAACTGTCTCAAAGCTTTTTCTTTGTCTCTCTCTCTCTCTCTTTTTTTTTTTTTGAGACAAGGTCTTATTCTGTCGCCCAGGCTGGAGTGCAGTAGCACAATTTCAGCTCACTGAAGCCTCGACAGCCTGGGCTCAAGTGATCCTCCCACCTCAGTCCCCCAAGCTGAGGACTTAGCTGGAAAATACAGGCATATGCCACAATGCCCGGCTGATTTTTATGTTTTTAGTAGAGACAGGGGTTTCATTATGTTGCCTAGGCTGGTCTTGAACTCTTGGCCAGCTCAAGCAATCCACCTGCCTCAGTCTCTCAAAGGGCTGGAATTACAGGCGTGAGCCACCGTGCCCGGCCCCAGAACTTTTTCTTTGAATAGTGGAGAAGCAGAACACCTTGGAATGCTATGGTCTGTGTGGTCTTTGCCCTGTGGGTGTTCTCAGGTGGAATCAGGCAGTTTGGGTGATGTCAGTATCATTTGAGGTCTTCCACAGTTCAGCTATTTGGGTGGGCTTCCCCACTTTTCCCCTTGTTTTGGGTCGGTAAACATAAAAGGATGGAGATGTGTATCCTTAGTAAGAATGGGAGACATTGCCTTCAGAATGGGTAGAAAGCAGAAAACAAGCGGGGAAGAAAACAGAAAACAGCCTCTCTTTAAGTGTATGTGGCTGCCTGTGTGCACAGTCCTTCACCTTTTCCTTAGTGTATCCCTCCTGCCTCTGATCTCTTGTTGTTCTTGATTTTTCGTGGTAGAAAGAGGAAACAAAATTATAGAAGACAGGTAGAATACTGTGAAAGAATAGTAGTTTGGAGATAACTATGTAAAGGGCTACTAGCCTGCGCACTGTTGAATTCTCTGAATTTACAGCTGTTTAGTCATTGATGTTTCATAGTGTTGACCTTGAGTAAATTCAGAAAAGCAATACTGAGTATGTTCTGCTAAACAAAAGAGGAAAGTGTATGTTTTTAAAGAAACAACCTTCACAGTGGTTTCAGTAGTTACAGGGATTTGGTTCTTTTTAAAATTATTTTATTTCTTTTTAAAGATGGTCTCACTCTGTCATCCAGGCTGGAGTGCAGAGGTGTGATCATAGCTCACTGGCACCTTGAATTCCTGGACTCAAGTGATCCTCCTGCCTCAGACTCCCAAGTGGTTAGGAGTACAGGCATGTATCACCATGCCCAGCTGATTAAAATTTTTTTTTTTTGGCCAGGCATGGTGGCTCACGCCTGTAATCCCAGCACTTTGGGAGGCTGAGGCGGGTGGATCTCCTGAGGTCAGGAGTTCCAGACCAGCTTGGCCAACATGGGTGAAACCCCTTCTCTACTAAAAAAAATACAAAAAGCCGGGCATGGTGGCGGGTGCCAGTAATCCCAGCTACTTGGGAGGCTGAGGCGGGAGAATCAGTTGAACCCGGGAGGCAGAGGTTGCAGTGTGTCGAGATTGTGCCATCGCACTCCAGCCTGGGAAACAAGCGAAACTCTTTTTTTTTTTTTTTTTGGTAAAGACAGGGTCTCAATATGTTGCCCAGGCTGATCTTAAACTCCTGGCCTCAAGTGATCCTCCAGCCTTGGCCTCCCAAAGTGCTGGGATTGCAGGTATAAGCCACTGTGCCCAGCCTGATTTGTTTTTTAATAATAGCTTAAGATGTAATTCATATATTATAAAATTAACCCTTTTAAAATATATAATTGAGTGGGTTTTCTTTTGTATATTTACATGTTTTGTGCAACTGTCCCCACTCTCTAATTCCACATTTTCATCACTCCAAAAAGAAAATCTGTACCCATTAGCAGCCACTCCCTGTTGCCTCCTCCTCCCGGCCCTAGTCAATTACTAATCTGCTTTATTTCTTTATGCATATTTGTGCCTAGTCTGAACATTTCATATAAATAGAATCATGTAGTGTTTGTCCTTTTGTGACTTGACTGGCTTATTTCCCTTAGCATAATGTTTTCAAGGTTTTTATCTATGTTGTATGTAGCATGTACTGTTACTTCATCCCTTTTTTAAAATTAAAAAATTTTAAATTTAATATAATAGAGATGGGGGTCTCGCCATGTTGCCAGGCTGGTCTTGAACTCCTGGGCTCAAGTGATCCTTCTGCCTCGGACTCCCAAGTGCTGGGATTACAGGTGTAAACCACTACACCTGGCCACTTCACTCCTTTTATTTTTGAATAATCCTCTGTTGTGTGGATATATACCACATTTTGTTTATCCATTCACCAGTTAATAGACATTTGAGTTATTCCACTTTTTGGCTATTAAGAAAAATGCTGCTGTGAACATTTGTGTACAAGCTTTTATATGGACATATGTTTTCATTTCTGTTGGAAAGATACCTAGGAGTGGAATTGTGGTGTCGTAGTTAACTCTGTTTAACTTTTTGAGGAACTGTTTTCCAAACTTTTCCAAAGTGGTTAGATCATATTACATTCCCACCAGCAAGTATGAGAGTTGTAATTTCTCCACATTCTTGCAAACACTTGTTATTGTCCATCTTTTTGATTATAGCCATTCTTGTAGATGGGAAGTGGTATGTTATTGTGGTTTTGATTTGCATTTCCCTAGTGACTAATGATGTTGAGCATCTGTTCATGAGCTTATTAGCCATTTGTATGTCTGCTTTGACAAATGTCTATTCAAATCCTCTTCCATTTTTGAATTGAGTCAATTGAATTTTTGCTGTTCAGTTGTAGGAATTCTTTATATGTGTTCTAGATATCAGTCCCTTATCAGATATGTGATTTCAAATGTATGATTGACATGTGATATGTGATTTTTCTCTGATTCTGTGTGGGTTGTCTTTTCGCTTTTGTTTTTTGAGAGAGGGTCTCATTCTGTCACCCAGGCAGGAGTGTAGTGATGCAGTCATGTCTCCCTGCAGTCTTGCCTGCCTGGGCTTAAGCGGTCCTCCCACCTTAGTCTCCTGAGCAGCTGGGACTACAGGGGGGCACCACTGGTCTGGCTAATTTAGAAATTTTTTAATAGAAACGGAGTCTCTATATTATATTATGCCCAGGCTGGTCTTGAACTCCTGGGCTCAAGTGATCCTCCTGCCTTGGCCTCCCAAAATGCTGGGATTACAAGTATGAGCTGCTGTGCTGGCCTTTACTTTCTTGATAGTGTCCTTTGAAGAACAGAAGTTTTAAATTTGATTGTGTCCCATTTATCTGTTTTTTTTTTTTTTGGTCACTTATGCTTTTGGTATCATAATAAGAAACCATTGTCATATCCAAGGTCGTGAAGGTTTACACCTGTGTTTTTTTGTTAGAGTTCTGTAGTTTTAGCTCTGACATTTAGTTCTCTGATAGATCTTCAGTTAATTTTTGTATGCAGTGTGAGGCAGGCTTCCAGCTTCATTTTTTTGCATGTGGATATTCAGTTGTCCTAGCCCATTTGTTGAAAAGACCATTCTTTCCTCACTGAAGTGTCTTGGCACCCTTGTTGAAAATCAACTGACTATAAATCTGTGGGTTTATTTTTAGAGTCTTGATTCTATTCCATTGATCTATATGTCTTATCTTTGTGCCATTACCACAATGTCTTGATTCTGTAGCTTTGTAGTAAGTTTTGAAATCAGGAACTGTCAGTCCTTTAACTCTGTTCTTTTTCAAGATTGTTTTGGCTGTGCTAGCTCCCTTGTATTTCCGTATGAATATTAGGATCAGCTTGTTAGTTTCCACAGAAGAGACAACTGAGATATCATGGGGATTGTATTCAATCTGAGGATCTATTTGGGGAGTTTAAATTCATTTTATGGATTTGCTGTATGCTTAGGAAGTCCTGGCTAACTCAGACACCCAAGCATCTTGCCTTAAAAACACAAAATTTTGTTTTAATTTATTGATGTAGTAGGCTGCCTTGGTGAAACACTGTAATTCACTGTTAGAGGGGAATTGGACTTTTCAGGTTCTAAGAGAGCAAACAGCTCTTCCACATAGCGTGTAGATTGACTTCCTGTAGTAAATGTTTTTTTGATGTGAAAGTTTGCTGATACCTTGCATGTTTTAAAAAAAATGTGGTATTCTGGTTAATATACATTCTGGTTAATAGAGAACTAGCAGATTATATATATGAATATTTATCAAAGAGTTAGGACATATTACAATAAAATTGTGACATTAAAATTTATATAATTGTTATTATTACTGGAGGAATCAGAAGATATTTTAGGACCTTGTAGTCCCACAGGGGCCACGTGAACATTGGTTATTGTTATACTTTTAAGTCACTTCATTTACTCAACAAATAACAAAGTGCCTATCTGTGCCAGGCACAAGGAAGGACAGACCCAGTCTCTGTCCTTATGGAGCTAAGGGGGAGACGGACATTAATCAAGATGCCATATGAAATTTCAGCTGGGACTCAGTGCTGTGAAGGTGCGTGCAATATGTCATAAAGGGATTTGACTAATCTGCAAGGTTGGGGGAGGCTTCTTGAGAGCTCTGGAGGAAAATGGGAATTAATTGTGGGAAGAATTAAGGAGAAAAGTTCCAGGTAATTGGGTGAGTTTGTTAGTGAGTTGTGTGGAGATACTCTGGTTATAGTCTGTTTATCACTTTTGGGAAAGAGTATCTGAATACTTGGCTCTGGCCTTTACTCTGTCCCTTAAATGCCTTGTGGCTGAGCAGGTACTCTTTCTGAGCTTGTTCACATACTGTTTTTTAAATTTCTGTAGCCATTTTTATTTACAGATACTTACATGAAAACATACAGAAATCTAGGCTTTTGGTTGATTGTTTTCATATAATTAAAAAATCATTCACTTTGGGAGGCCGAGGCGGGTGGATCATGAGGTCAGGAGATCGAGACCATCCTGGCTAACATGGTGAAACCCCGTCTCTACTAAAAATACAAAAAATTAGCCGAGCGTGGTGGCACGTGCCTGTAGTCTCAGCTACTTGGGAGGCTGAGGCAGGAGAATCGCTTGAATCCAGGAGGCGGAGGTTGCAGTGAGCTGAGATCGTGCCACTGCACTTCAGCCTGGAGGACAGAGCAAGACTCCATCTCAAAAAAAAAAAAAAAGAAAAATTATTTCTTTGTGACCTTCCATGGTTAGCTATTTAGAACTGCTTTAGTGGTAAATTGAATACTTTTCTGAACATTTTTCCTAGACTTTGAAATTAGGAGTCATTTCTGTTTATACATACTTCAGAAGCCTGTCAGGGACAGAGTCTGTAGTGACAGAAGTCTGTAGGGAAGCAGATATGGATGTAAGTGATTCAAGACAAGTCATAATGCTTTAATAAGGCTCTGGAAGGGAAGATGGAAAGACTTCCGGGAGGAGGTGGAATTTGACCTGAAATCATTGACAGGCAAACATGGTAGTTGGAGGAGAAATTCCAAGCAGAGGAAATGGAACAGAGGCATAGAGCCAGGAGAGTACAGGGAGTGGGTGGAATTCATGTGCATATGGGTAGGTAAGCCTCGGAAAGTAGGTAGGGGTCATGTTGTTAGGGGCCTGAAAGTCAGACCGAAGAATCTGGATTTAATTCTCTGCTCAGGAGAGGCTTTTAGAAGTGTTTTTTTTTAGTAGAGGAATGGAATTGACTGGATAAAGTCGATTCTCCTGAAACAGGTGCTAATAAGGGCCACCTAGTTACTTCTCCAGCTTCCTCTCTACAGTCACGTTACATTTTTTAGACTCTGATTGTTCCAAGGTCCCACAGTGTCTGGTGGTTTTAGGCCTCCCACATTGCTGTTGCCTTGATTTAGAAGTTGCACCTGCCTCAGGAACACAGGCACACACGCTCACCCATGCTCTTGCTGACTTTCTGTGTCTTCTGTGTTTCAGCTTAAATGAAACTTCCAATAGGAGAAGCCTTCTTGACCTTGCCCCTCTTTTCAGATTGGATCGGATGCCCTTCCTGTGTGCACCATAGCACTACGTGGTTTTCCTAGTCATGGCACATTTTAGTTTGCATTGGAGTTGCTTGTTTACTTCTCTTTCTCTCTCAATTAGATGTGCATTTCTGGAGGTAAGAGGCTTGAGTACCTAGACTTAGTAAATGCTTGTTGGCTGAATGAATGAATGAATGAAAGAGCAAATAGGAAGGACTAGAGTCCGGAGAAAATCACTTCTGGCAAGAGTTGTCTGTAGAATTGGGGTGAGGAAAGAGCTTGCATGGCTGAGGAGTGTGTGTGTCACACACACATGCAATTTTGTGACTGACTGAATGTGGGCCTTGAGGGAAGGTGACTCCTAGGTTTTGAACCATAACTGGGGATTTAGTGAGGCCAGACTGAGATAGGGAAGACAAGGCAGGTATATTTGGGGAGAATGGCTGCAAAGGTACCACTGTTTTTCTTCTTCTTCTTCTTTTTCTTTTTTTTTTTTTTGAGATGGAGTTTCACTCTTGTCGCCCAGGCTGCAGTGCAATGGCACGGTCTCAGCTCACTGCAACATCCACCTCTCAGGTTCAAGCAATTCTCCTGCCTCAGCCTCCCGAGTAGCTGGGATTACAGGCACCCACCACCATGCCTGGCTAATTTTCGTATTTTTAGTAGAGACGGGGTTTCACCATGTTGGCCAGGCTGGTCTTGAACTCCTGACCTCAGGTGATCCGCTCACCTTGACCTCCCAAAGTGCTAGGATGACAGGCGTGAGCCACCGCGCCTGGCCGGTATCGCTGTTTTTAAGGTGTCATTGGGTAGCTTTAGAATGTGTATATACAGCGTGACACTGGAGATGTGGGTCAAAGATCAGGGAGTCCTTCATATCACCCTGCTTTTTTTCTTCATTGTTCTTCCAGAGGGCAAGGGAAGGAGGCTTGGTGCTGGAGTCCTTAGAGGTCAGCCCCCTGGGCTTGGGGCAGGGAGAGAAGGGCTGTGAGGAGGTCTGGAGGGGCAGATGCAGCGGCAGCAGCACAGCACAAAAGGTACAGACAGTACCTTTGCAACCAATGAATGAATCAGTTCAAAACAATTAGAAGTCACAGTTGTGAGTGAGATTGGAAGGGGAGCAGAGAAGGGGCCTGAGGGCAGAAATGTGATGAATGCTTACATTTTAATGCCACCAGAGGGGAGAGAACCAGTAGAGGCTGAGAAAGAATGGTCGGAGAGGTAATGGAACAAGCAGAATATGAATTCAGGGTTGCTGAGTGTGGAGGGTTGAAAGGAGGTTGTCAGTCGTAATGCTGCAGAGTTGAGTAGACTGAAGACTAAGGAAGGGTATTGGTTTTGTCAATTCGATAATGAGAGAATAAAGGAGTAGAGATAGGGTGGATGATTATTTCAGAACCGTGGTGGCATATACA